>NC_136505.1:37768737-37928737 GCF_053919585.1 Euprymna scolopes | reverse complement strand
CCTATGAGGAAAGAGCTCATACACATACAAAGTGACTTTTATATAATAGTAGTAGAGAGAGAGAGATAGACAGAGAGAGAGCGAGAGAGAGAGAGAGAGAGAGAGAGGGAGAGTACAAGAAAAGCCTTTTTAAAGCAATTATATTGTTTTGATTGTAATTATGTCAAAACATAGAGGTAGAACAAAAAAGAAAAGATGAGTAAAGGTAACGAAGGTAACAAAGAATCTAGGAGGTGTTACATGGTTGTCTTTAATCCCTCCTATTTTCTCCTACATGTTTTTTAGTGACGTATATTGTCGATCGGAGGATTCGTAATAGACACGATACCACTAATTTCCTGCTTATTTAACTTTACTTGTACCCAAGAGCAAAGTTAGCGAGACCCGGGACTTACATGGTCATTTTAATTAAACTAACCGTATCGGGTGTAGCGAATATTTGTATGTCGATCAGCAAATCAGATGAAGATATTAGAGTCTGTACGCTACGTTCTCAATTATCACCCGCACCATTGCAACCACTGGAACCTTTTTTTTTTTCCTTTCGTTGTCCCTTCCTCAATTAGAAAAGGCGACGGCACAACCTTGGAATTATTTTCTACCGGCTGTATATACCCGACATTATCAGGTTGAAATATATTGCCGGGCAGAGGGTTTAGTCATATAGAATTTAAGATACACTGAATATTCTAACTGCTGTATATTATTTATTTAATTGGAATTCATTATTGAGATGAGTAATTTGTATTATTTATCTATTTAGTTACTATCCTCATCTTTTTGTTGTTGTTTTTCGACGTTTCTGCCAACTATTTCTCTGGCATTCGTCAGGTGGTAACCGCGACGGGATAGAAACTCCAAATCTCCAAACTGCATCCTCAGCAATTACTGCCTTCCATAGTTCTCGTCTCATCAGGTTTTGGCTGACTAAACCTTAGACCGGCTTTAGGTAGAATTGAAATCGCTACCTTCAGATAATACTCACCTGAAACTGAAGAGATTCAACGTCTCTATCCACTGCACTATGGGCCCCGAATAATCCTTACTGCTGGTATGATTTTCCTGCAAGTGGATTACATGTTGGATTTATAGACGCCTACAAACACATCTATCTTTATTCATGAAAACTAAAGGGAAAATAACTCCTACATCTTCTAGGGGAAATAACTCTCATAGCGTAATTTATTAAAGCTTATTCCGTTTTTAAATGCAACTTATATAGGCAAGGGTCACATTTTGCTCCCATGGAGAAGAAAATAAAAAATAATGCCTATGATCAGAGAAGAAAAAATGTACCACAAAGGGAATTGAACTAATAAAGGACAGCATTACAATCGCAACGTCGAAAGAAATGTTTTCTTTTTTCAGATATAAAACGAACTCCCGAAGTTAGCACATTGATTTTCGAAACCGTTGATATAACAAAGAAATCATCATGATCAGAAAATCAAATTAACTGATCTCCAATCTCTGGTCCCCCCCCTCGCCAATCTTTCACGAAAAAACACCCGTCTAGCTGAATCCACTGTGAAAAATTTCCCCCACTCTATATCTGTGCCTAAATCAAAACGCGGATTCCATGAACAAAGCTTCTTTCTTAGAACTGCACGCCTGTGGAACTCTGTTCCGTCTGCCTGCTTCCCTCCGGACTACAACTTGGATGTCTTCAAGTCCAATGTTAACAAATTCCTAATGAACCGTCCCCTTAATTAAACACTTCATCAAATCTCCACACTAACGTAATGTACTTGCAATAACCCTTATCCCTGAGTGGCTTCCGGGCCTTGATAAGTGGTGATCACTGTGTAAAAAAAAAGAAAAGAATATTATTGCTAATCATCTTAAAATATATGTTTTTAATATTGTAAGGTTAAGTTGCTTTTTATCTTTTTTTTTTTACACTGATAACATTATTATTCAAATGATTATTTTAGTTCACGGGCTAGGAATCAGCAAAAATATCACAAAGTGGAAAATGAGACTAGTACAGGATTTGATATACGACATAATCAAGTTAACCCGTCGGTGCTAGTTAGATAAGAAACGTCGAGTGACGGTTTGAAAATATCAGGCACTGTATGTAAGAGGACGTCAACACCTCCTTGCAAAAACTGCAAAAAACATAACATCATCATTTTCCCTAACCGAACGGGATATGCATTTTAACTTAATCCTAAATGTAAATAATTTTCACTTTACTTAGTTTATGCACCTAAATGAGGAAGTGAGACATATTTTTTAAAATTTAATTATCAACGCTGTTTACGACTGATCAGTGTGGCTAGATTACAAAAAATTAAATCTATTACATAAAAATTGATTTAACACTAACTAAACACATGGGACGTCCATGTATATGCAATGTTTATTATATTGATATATTATTATTTTATCATGATAAACTCTTGGATCCGAAAAGAAATAGACGTGTAATATGACGCGGACACGCATATGTAAATGCATGCAAAATTACTTCAACGATAAAAAAAGACTATAAAAAAAAAAAGACGACGATCATGCTAGAAACGTGAATAAGGTTCGAGATCACATTCGAGGCGTGGAAAACGTTCGAGATCACGTTAGAGACATGTAGCACGTTCGATATGACGTTGGAAGCGTGGATAACGTTCGAAGTCACGTGATGACGTCAAGGCCGTAACAAAGAGGAAATGAATGTCGAGTATACAATGAAAAGGCAAGTTGAAGTTATTTTCTGTTTTGTCTGTTTTGCGACTTATAACTACAACGTGTTGGTTTCCAGACAACTTTACAGAAGGAAGAACGACTATCTCGATTCATATTATCGTCTGTTCCTTTCAGAAAAGTAGTTCCCCTTATTTAAGTTCTTTATTGTTGTTGTTGTTCATCCCAAATAGCGCGAAAATAATAAGCACTCACAAATGTTATCGTTTGCTGTAAATAAAGAATCGTAAAATATCCAGGATGTATCGAGAAATCATTTTGACAAATGCAAAAAAGCAATAACATTTTATCAAATGCACTGAAATGTTATCTGAATAAAAATTATGAACCTAAAATCTTGTTTAAAATCTAGCCCGTGTCTACAGAGAAATTGTTTTGACAAAAGCACGCAACTGGCGATAAAAGCCAAAATCAAATGTCCCAAACAGTTTTTTGAATAAAAATTATGAACCTGACACAGACACCTGCTGTGAAGAAACTTGATTCATTGTTAAAAAGAAAATAATTTAAAAATATGATGTTTGAAAAGTCATTTTCGGTAAAAGGTGTAATCAACGTCAGGTCAATTCAGTGGAGCGACAATAGCAGAATGAAACACCTTTTTGGGGATGACTATAGTGATTATACCGTGTCAAAGGGGCGTTTCATCTCTTCACGGATGAGTAGTAACAACGAAAATGGATATACTTGTTGGTTGACGAGTTGCGCCCAAGTAGAATAAACTCATCAGTCTCGTGTGTGCATCCAGCTTCTAACAACCAACTATTCATAGCAGACACCGACAATAAAAACATACTGGTATATGTCCATATATTAGTGTGTCGTTATTCGTTTAAAACACAACAGAAGTATAACAAAGTGACTTCTGTTTATTTAACAGTTGGTGCAACTACAATCATTTCTCTTTTGACGACATTTCTCTTTTAAAAACGATCCACGGATAATTACACAAATGCATCGATATATTTTTAAAATTAATTATTTAAATTTTCTTGCAATATTCTTTTGAATGTTTGCTCAGTGAAAAACATTTCGGTAGAATTAAAATGGATCGCATTAAGTGTTGCTCAAAGTGGCTAACAATTACGTTTTTACATTTTTTCTATGACACCGCCCAATGTCTAGCAAGTCTTTGTGCTCGGTCAATCGACAGTCCAACATTCGACTCTTTAATAGCTGCATTTGCAGTCATCTTTATTACAAGCCTTTACAAGTAATGCTCTTGGTGAGTGACATTATTGTTCTGTTTTATTTTTACTCTCTTGCTCATTGAAACTGACAAAAAAGGAAGTCAGCAAGAACGTTCCACCACATTTTAAATGGAATCATTAGATGCGTTATACACATTCATGGTTATGAGACAATTCGTCGGTCGCGCTTAAGTTTAAAATAGCATTTTCATTTATCCGTCACAGTGCGATTTGAAATAGCATTTTTATTTGCGAGATGCCTACAATAAATTTCCAGACTTTTTTGCACGGCGATTTAAAATTGTCGTAGATTCTTGAAAATTACGTATGCTATTGCTATACATTATATAAGATGACCAATTTGTACGATTTCAGGTTCAAATAGACATCTGCGGTAGAAATTGGAATACACCATATTAAAGCGTGATTGTCACACCTGTTAAATTACAAAAATGCAATCTGCACGTGAGGACACTTTCAAAGGACAATATGCAATAAAAGTATGCTTTAAACTTGTAAAAAAATGCCACAAAAATGTATAGAATGTTTCAAACTGCTCTTAGACAATCTTGCATGAATAGGACCTCAGTTTTTGAGTAGCATAAGAGATTCAAGGATGGCAGGGAGATTGTGAGGAATGGTGCCTGGTGTGGGGGGGAGTAAGGAAGTCAGAAAAACAGAATTGATTGGCCAAACGAAGAATTTCACAAATAAGCACCGTCGTGTGTCTATAGAGACAATAAGTGCACAGTTTGATGTCAAGGTGGGAACTGTGCACTCAATTATTCGAGTGGAACTGAACATCCGGAAGATTTGCGTGAATGCACGTCAACAGCTCCATCTTTGTCACATACTATTTTACCAGGATGGGCATTAAAACACTTCCTCACCCTCCCTATAATCCAGACCTAGATTTCTGTGACTATTCGTTATTCCTTAAGGTCAAGTGAACCCGTATAGGTTGTCCTCATGAGACAATTGAGGAGATGAAAAGGCTGTAACAAGGGCCACGCTTAGACAAGAGGACTTCGACGGGGCCTTCTAGAAGTTGTTTGAAGGATAAAACAAGTGCATTGCAGCCGGAGAAGATTACTTCTAAATGTACTACAATTTTATGTGTGTACTATCAGTAACAGTGCTCATACGAAAACAGTCTGGAAACTTATTTAAGGCACCTCGTAGCTTTCTAATTAATTTTTCATTTTTAATTTGAAATAGCATTTTCGGTTTTCTGTCATGCTTTAGTAAAAAAATACATATTTATTTGTTTTGCATGTATTTGTTTAAAATAGCATTTTAATTTTATCTCTCAAGCTTTTGTTCCAAATAGCGTTGAAATTCGTCTTCCAGAATTTAGTTTAAAATAGAATTTTCAGTTTTCTGTAATTCTTTTGATTGAAATAGAATTTTTATTTATATGTAGCGCTTCTGTTTTAAACAGCATTTTAATTTGTGCGTCAGGCATTTGTTTGAAATATCATTTTCATTTATCTGTCAGACTTTCAGTATGAAATAGCATTTTTATTTCCGTCTCTGACTTTAATTAAAAATAGCTTCTTCATTTTCCTCTGACTATTTGGTTTGAAATAGCATATTTATTTGTCTGTAAAACATATATTTTAATAATATTTTTAGTTTTCTGTCCGGGTTTAGTTTGAAATATTTAAATTTATCTGTCGCCCTTTGTTTTAAATAACATTTTAATTTTTTGTAAAGCTTTTGTTTGAGATAGAATTTTTATTTTTTTAGCTTGAAAATATCTTTTTTTTCATATTTGTGTGTCTGGCTTTAGTTAGAAATATCATATTGACTTACTTGTCACTCTTTGATCTGTAATAGCATTTTCATTTTTTTTTCTGTCATGCTTTAGGTTAAAACAGCATTTTCGTTGACTTATCACATTAAACTTTTAAATAAGTATCACGTTTGAAATATTATTTCTCTTGAAATATGACACTTACGTAATAAATATAATTTTAATTGATTTGTCACTGTTATCCATGGAATATCGTTGTCTTTGAGTTGTCATGTTTGCCCTTGACATATAGTTTTCATTGACATTTCATTTCGTGCTTGACGTATAAGTTCTGTTGGCCTACCGCTCTTATATTTAAAATCAATTTTTCGTGGGTCTGTCAAGCTCCACATTGAAATAGCATTTTCGTTGGATTGTCACATTAAAGTCTTACATATTATTCTCATTCGTAGATCAGATTTTAAATAACATCTTTATCCATATATCACGTTTATATATAAGATAAACATTTCGTTGATCTAACACGTTTAAAACTGAAATAACAATATTTTCGTTGGTTACTCACACAAAAGTTTAAAATATTTTCATCCGTTTATTAGGTCTAAGTATCATATGTGTATACACAACGCCTACGTTTGAATTATAAATTTCATTAATTTTTCACGCTTAAGTTTTAAATAGTGTTTTTCTTTATTTGTTACCACAAATATATATTTTTGTCAATCTGTTATGTTTTAAGTGTACTTTTCTTAGATATACAAATCCTTAATTCTGACTGATATTTTCTTTCGCGCTTAAATCGAAATTATCTTCATTGGTCTTTCTCAAAAATAAGATGTAAATAATATTTTCGTCAATCTATTACATATACTTGTGGTTGATATTGATGCTTAAGTCATTCATTCTTAAGTTTCACTTATAATTTTCATTGATCTTTAACGCTTACGTTTTGAATATCATTTTTTTAGTCTGTAACACTAAAGTTTTAAATACATTCGTTGGTCTGTAACAATTAAATTTGAAATATAATGTTCTTTGTTTTCTCCACACTTAGGCTTGAAATATAATTTTAGTTGATTTGTATATCTTAAATTTAAAACTTAATTATTGTTGTTTTGTAAGGCTTAAATTTTTAATAAAATTCGTTGACTTGTAACGCTTAATTGTGAAATAGATGTTTCGTTTGTCTGTTACGCTAAATTTGGAGATATAATTTTCGTTGGTGTGTAATGTTTACATTTGAAATATAATATTCGTTGGTGTGTAACGCTTATATTTTAACTATGATTTCGGTAGTCTTTAACTATAATTTCCGTTCATCTGTAAATGTAGAGTTTGAATGCAAAACGCAATTAATCCAGTTTTCTTTACTTTAGATATTACCTGATAAAAAGACGAATATATAAAACCGATACATCGATTCATAGTATATTTTAGTTGACGGCAATAAGCAATTACGTCGGTTTTGCATTACGAAAAGCGTGATTTTATGACGTGCTCGAGTGTTTAAATTTAAATTTTTTTGTGGTGATAGTTTCGTAATTTTCAAAATGGCGGTCATCGCATTTTGCATTTAGTCTCTTCCAAACCTTAGCTTTTTAATTATGACGTTGGTTGATATTAACTTAAATTTGAAATATAGTTTTCCTTCGTTAGTAAGTATAAATCTGAAGTGATTTTTGGTGAATCTGGCATGCATTCCGTTGCGCATTTGAATAATTTCCGTTCATTATTCGTCTTCGTGTCAAATAAAAATGCTACAAAGAGTGCCGTTGCAGTAAATGCTAAAGGGCGACTTTCATTTTACGTTTTACAAATGGCGACATTTTCTATGATTAAATGATGCTAGGTAATAGAAGAAAGCGGTGCAATTTAGGTTCGACTCAGCAAAACTAATTTGTCGGTGATTCCATTCAATGATTACCATCAACTGCTCTATGCTTCTCTGCTGTCATTTAAAGTTCTTCTCCAAACTTTTCTAACGTTAAGCACTCAGTGCCTTCCAAGTAATCGTTTTATGCCGTTAGCAATCGCAACATATAAAAATCAATTTCATCTATTTACATGACTCGGAGGGGGGGGGGAGTAAAGACTGGTTTTGAAAGAACAGCATTTATTGGTTTCGTAATAAGAACATCTACGCTATTTTTTCATGTCTGCAACATATCGTTGCGTTTATTAAAAGGAACGTAGTTGAACGAAAACACTAGTAATTTCACACGCAAAGTGCTCAACATATAGGTAGAGTTTTATGACTATAATACACAATATATATCGCTTATCGGAACACCTTACTCCAGTTTCATGGAACAATCGTTTGTCAGAAAGTCATTTATAAACATCTGAACGATTTTATATACTAAAAACAAATCCAAACAATTTTTGCATTTTAAATGTATAAAAACATCCGGGTTTTCTAAGGCATTTGTGATGTTGAGTTTCCTCTTAAAACTTTAGTAACGTATGAGGAGAATCTGTATCATATTCTTCTTAGTCTCTCTGTCCGTACAACTTTTTCTCGGAAACTACTGAGCTAATCTGACAGAAATGTTGTAAGGACCTTAGCTATAACATAGTGCAACGAACTAATAATTATAACTTTTATTTGATGCAAAGTTATGGATTAATAGATATTAATACAGATTAGTTACAACAATGCAATATTTACCCTTGAAATTTTTCTCGGAAACTACTGGACTGATCTGGATGAAATTTTTAATGATTATTGTTTTATGATGATGTGCAGTGAAATATTTATAGTATCGATTTGATGCGCAGTTATGTAATAATAAGGTTCAATAGAGATTAGTCGCCACAATTCTATATTTATTCCAGTTTTCTTGGAAACTACTGGGTTAAACTTCAAAAAATTCTAATTTATTTGGACGTATATAACATTTCATTTATTTTTAAAACAGTAATCTACGTACACGCGTGTTTCAAGGTAACATCCTCTCATCAGCGTAGCTTGACTGCTTATAGGAATCGAACTCCAGACCCTGTTTACCACAGTCCGGCGTGTTAACCGTAACGCCACGAACTCCTAGATGACTGTACTGTTTATTTTTATTGCTTATAAATTTAGATTTGTTGTTGTTTTTTTTAAACGATAAATACGGTTAAATAGTGGCTTCGACTTGAAGCTCATTTTTATTTACTTAGAAGATCGCCCATAATTTGTTTGGACGTATATAATATTTACCTTTGAAGTGTTCTCGGAAACTTCTGGGCTGATCTAGCTAAAATTTCGTATGAATCTTTTTTTTTCTGATAAGGGTATATGGAAATAATGGAACCAATAAAAAGTTACATACTTTATATCTTTATCATAATAACCTGATGTTAAAAAATATAAGGATGACCTTTAATCCATGGATTTTCAAAGAAATTACTTTTAATTGCACGTGGATAAACAGTAGATTGTAGTAATTATTTTGAAAAATAACCACACATTTTTAAATTATGCTTAAAGCAATCTTACTCTAAAAACGTTCCATTAATGAAGAAAAGGCCAATATAGTGCACTGGTGTCTTCACTATATTGAATAAAAATACTACCAGTGAGAACGAACGAGAGAATTTGAGATGAACTGGTCCTAACGACCGCAGAGGATACGACACAAAGATAAGTGATCGAAGACCCCAGCCTTTTGTAAATCGCTTTCGTCTCATATGCCAGTTTATACAGCCGTGAAATAGAATGATGCGGACAAGAGTTTGTCAGATGCGGATTTCAGTACCAAGTTTTATTGTAGGTTTGAACAAAAAGCCGAGATCGAAGACTGCAGAAATTGACGCGGGCATTGCTGATACGATTTTTGATACCATTCTCCCCCTGGCCTGTTGCCGTGATGATAGAGTCAAGGTATTTGAAAAGATCAATCTTTTCAATTGCTTCCCATCGAAGATGATTGGTTGTTTTTCATTTTTGAAACTTTGATTAGGGGAACAGATTTATTGGGCAGCAATATTTTTTGTTCACAGTTTATAAATCTACAGTCAGGAAAACAAAGAGAGGGGCGAAAATTTCTTAGTCAAGTCGCCTAAAGGTAGAAGCTAAGAGACGAAAAAATATTCTGACATCTGAAAACGTAAAAAATGAAGGGGTGGAATTTTGCTGCTAGTCAGAGTATAATTGCAGTAGGTATGTTAAAAAACAATTTGTGGAAGTATTATTAAAACAAGTTGAGAGATGCAACATTGCAGCGATGCGACAGGGATTGGAGCTTGGTAAACACTAAGGGGTCTATTAGGTACACAGTGAAAATAATAATACACTTGATTCAGACTGCGTTCATAATAACGCTACATACTTTTAACCTTTTATAAGTAGAAAGGACGAGACTTTAAAACATTATAGAAAGCGAAAAAATATTGGTTGGTTGATTGGTTGTTTTTGTTTTACAGCATATCAACCCTTTCAGGTCATTTAATGCCGAATCCAGTGATTTTGAAGAACAAATTTTTAATAGAATACATTTGTTTTTTGTTTTTCAAGTCAGTTTCTATTTAACCCATAGTTGGGACCTTAACAGGTACTATCGCTCCGGGTCAGAGTCGCCCTGGGAGCAATAGCAATTAAGGGATGGCTCCACACTCCCCAAAGCCCGCAAGCTGGGGCCTCACCATCGGATATAGTTTAAGGGCATATCCAGGATCAGAAAAATATTGATATGATAACGTGTGTGTGAAACAAAATTGAGACTTGGTAGTCAATTAAGACATAGATTAAATTCCCTTGTCCCAAATATGCTAAATTATTGAAAGGATTATGGATTTCTGTAATGATCTCCTGGATGACATTGTTGGGAATCATCCTGTAGTAATTTTAAAAAGGGTTTATACAACATACTCTCACGGTTTGAGATCCGTTGGTGTTGTGATATATGTCCCTTGAATTACCATGCGTTCAAACATCGCAAAACATTTGGTCCACTATTTTTGTTTCTTCCACTTATATATGTGTATTACTCCGAACATCCCTTCGCACCAGTGATCAATATTAAACCACCTTAGATGACAGAGTTATGCCCACTCGGAAAATATTATTAAACAAAAACTGTTAGGCATCTATGACCGGAACTTGGTAGACAAGTCAAACGTAAATTACAGTTTGTTTGTACAAAGCATTATTGTTCTTTTTAGTAATAATTGGACTTTTTATTAAAGATTTCGTTTTAATATTTTTCTTGGACAGGTTATCCGATATCAATGTAAATAAACTAAAAATTTGCTTATTATTTTTCACAAAAAATAATTAAATATATCATTTATTGAGGCTATACTAGTGGTTTTGTCCACTATCAGATAGCAATAAGCAATATTCTCTTATTCAAATTAATTTATGTTTTATTATAAAACACTAGTCATGTGAATTTAAGTAGATTAGGAAGTAACATTCTTTATTGTCAGTATAAAGGGTTTATTTCTAAACCTGTGTTGCAACGTCAAAAAAGTGAAGAATTCTTTAGTCACTATTAAAAGTGTATTTGTAAATTCTTAGCAATATGGGATAAAAACTTTTTTTTTTATCGCTGGACGAAATGAAGGTTTAAGCTTCACACGGAAGTGTAATCTGTATTTTTATATTTGATAAAATGTCCAAAAGGTTTGAATTAATTCTATATTAACCAATATTTTGTTATAATTTCGTGATTATTGAAAACCCTCCGCCATTGTTGCGATTGTTGGTTAAAGTAGTTCACTATAGAACGAATTTCAGATACGGACTGAAAATTCATTAACGACGTTTGTTAAAACACACACACACACACACCTATTGATCGTTAATAATAAATTATTTATTGGTCAAGATAAAAAAAGCGTCCACATGCGATTTTACGACTTATTTAAACGTATTTAAAATAAATTCATTTCAGTTTCAGAGGGAAAATAATGGCACAACTTATCAGCAATTTAAAATTGTACCACATAAACTTGTGCAAACAATTTATATGTAAATGAATAATTTTCTCAATTAAACAAAACACATTTGGAACCCAATATGGTCACACTTTATATTAAAGTAGTAGACGTAGTTGTTGTTGTTGTTGTTGTTGTTGTTGTAATAATAATAATAATAATAATAATAGTAATAATGATAATAATAATAATAATAACACTACTACTACTACTACTACTACTACTACTACTACTAATAATAATAATAATAACCATCACCACGCCTTCTTTTTCTTGTGTCAAATATTGTTGGTTTATATTAAAAAAGGTAAATTCAATCAAATATTTCATTGGTGATATTTGTCTTCGGGTGCTATATATATAAATAAACTAAAAATGTGCCTGTAGTTTTTCAACAATAATATTTAATATGATATCTATTGAGTCTTTGCTGTTGATGTTGACTATTGTCAATGTCGCATTCAGATTAATTTTACTTTAAAAATATGCAAACAAAGAAAATATTTGCGGGATTTTAAAAGGTACCTCCCTCTTCTTTTAGCGTAAATTTAATTTATCAATAAGAATAAAATTAAAATAAAATAGTGAGGTATACCAGGGTTTTAACACGGGATCATTCGATCTGTAGTCGAATGCTCTACCACTGATCTATCTTTCCAGATGTCAACAAATCTGTTTTTCTTTTAAAAAATTATTGTTGAGATTTTATTATCTTCCTTGCCGGTGCAACCTAAATGTTCCCTGTAAAAATTCTTTTTTTTTATTTAAAAGAAAGAAATACTATTTTTAGGATCAGATATTTTCGATTTTCGATACTTATCAAACGAATTTCTGTACAAAACATATTTAAGAGCACTACCAGACATACAAATACTTTTGTGTGAAATGTTCAAAAGATAGGCTCAGCCGTTTCGGAGCCTATAAGGAGAGAAATCACACACACAAATGACTTTTATATAATAGTAGAGATAGAGATAAAATATCCGAAAGTTTTATGGTTAATTATTTATTAAGGAATATTTTTTTTTACTTTCTTGTTTTAAAAATTCAGACATTTTAGTTGATGGTTTCAACAACTCTTTACAGAACAAAGTGAAACTTACAGTTCTAAATTTTTTTAGATGAGGACTGATTATTCGTACTAATTGGATTCTTCGGACTACTGTGTTCATCTTGAGTGTTCTATCTGAACATTTCGTTCGATGTAACCTACTAGCTTCCTCAAGTGTATCGGAATTTCGAATGGAACACTTTATTTAATCCATGAGCCTACTGTGCTCTCGCTCTGTGGGTGGGCAGTCGATAAAGTACTAAGATAATTTAGTCGTAAATTTTACACTTTTCTGGACTTTGATGCCTAATTCGACAGTGCGGATGGCACCCAAAATACCAATGCGAGTTACTTAGAACTTCTAACCAGTCATGGCTGATGGAACGAGAGCATGCTACATTCGTGGATTAAATAAAGGATTCCGTTCAAAATTCCGTGGAGATTCCTGAGATCAGCAGATATGGTCACACCGTAAGTGAAATTAGTAGAAGTAGTCATCGTCGTAGAAATAAATAAAAAATGATAAATATTTTAATGTCGGCATCGACTGACATCACTGCAAATAGCCGAGACGGGCCAAGGATGATGGAAAGATCGATAAGAAACAGCACTCACCAGACCGTCGTTGGACGAGTGCGAAGAAAACTGGGAAATTGTGAAATTTCATTCCCACATGGAATCCAGTAAAAACCAATGGTCATTGCTGAGGAGAAATCGATGGTATACGACTTTTGTGATAACGCAAATTCATTTTCAAAAATTATCAAAATATGTGGAGAGTACGGAAAATCTGGGGAGATTTGTTGTCTGCCAAACTCCAGGGACCACCACCAGCTGTTATCAATCAGTAATCACTAATAATGAATAGCGCAAGTACTCCTAGTGAGTAATCATAAACGTCGTCGTCGTCGTCGCCGTCGTCGTCATCATCGTCGCCATCTTCGTCGTCGTCGTCGTCGTCGTCGTCGTCGTCGTCATCATCGGGCGTCTGTTTAAACAACGATCACTGTTTTCACACTTCAATATAATGCATATTGCAAGGCAGTCAGTGAGTACATTTTGAAGTGCATTCATATTTGCAATATGTTCCTTTCTCCATATGCTGAGCTTTATTATAAACTGTACTTGCGTTCCTCATCCTACGCACGATAATTTCACCAATCTTTGACTTTCTGAGATAAAGACTAATTGAATCTCCCCCTAACCCCCCAAAAAATAAACGAAATTATTTTTCTGTATCTTTCTTTGAAATTCTGATGAAGAAGAGTATTTTCGAAAATTAAATTGAAAAAAAAACAACAAAAAACTGCATTATGTATTTTTTAAAATTTTAAATAATCACAATCTTCTTATAAAAACACATGTTAAAATGACTGCTGTTGTAGGATTTTTCAATGTGCATCATTTTTTTAAATGTAAAAGGAAACAGACCAAGAAAATTTTTAAAAGTAATGTCTCGCATTATTGAATCGATCAGAGGAAATTGCAAATTGTTATGGTGACTGAAATTAAGCATTCGAGATCAGAAATTTTCATCTCTCTGTTGCAGATATTGACGGTGTGAGACTAAAAAAGCAATCCCTCTCATGAACGTGCGTCATTAAAATTCCTCCATACAAGAAAAACATCGAACTGAATCGACATTTACCAGTGCTTGTTGAACGTTTACGAAACCGTAGCTGTAAATGTCATCATAGTTAGGAGATGCGTTCGTCGATTTCAGAGTGGTGTCAGACATGTGAGTAACAAATTGCGCTCTGGACTTTTGCGACGCGAACATCAAGGCTCTCCTTTAGCGCTGGCAAAAATGCATTGAGAATGGTGGTGACTATGTAGAAAAATAAATTCTGGAGCACAAAAGTTCTCTCATTTTCATGGGACTTCTGCCTCCATAGCTTATCAACGTTTTAGTTTTTGCGTTAAAAAAGGAGGCCTTACTTTAAGAACTACGCTTGTAAAATATTATGGGATTTATTGATTTTTAAAAAGTAATACACCAAATATGCACAACGTTGAAGCTTTCTAATATATGCGTATACAATCCACCTTCTTCGCAAGAAGAGGGACGTCCGTGGCCTTCGGGCCAAGATCAAAGTGTAGCATCTATTCCAGCAGATACTGGAAGCAAAGACCATATGTGGGGGCAACCCCACATATAAGACCTTGGTCGATGTAGGGGCAACCCTTCATACCGATTGTTACTATCCAGCTCCCATTTCCCACCCATCGGGAGCTGGTCCTCCTTCTCCCTCCCCCTCTGTCTCCACATTAAAAAACGGCCTTGTGCCTAATTTGTTCAGTGGGGAAGCAAATAAATACTTCTAATATATGCGTATACGAAAAGGCAAACTTGCCAATACCTATACGGGTCCTTTTACACGATTTTGTAACACCAGAGCTCAAAGACGAGGGGAAAAATATACTATTTCCTCGAAGGTCAGACCGAAAATGAGAAAAAGAGGAATGGACTCTATGGTTAATAATTTTAGATGAGTAACCACGTTGAGAAATTTATCATTAGTTGTATCAACCAAATAGAAGTTCGCCTTGACATGAGGTAATGTCTTGAATTTCAGGCATTAGGTAAAGAAAACCTTAGACTTCTAAACCAAACAATTGGATGGTTAATGGAAGAGTCACTTAAGGATGCGTAGTCGTGGTAGCACTACATTATTTCGCGTAGGTTACCTTGGGTTCGACTAACCTGGCGGCGCCAATCCCTCTCCAGACTCCAGGGCACATGCAACACTTGGTATTACAAGATATGTAGTATTATATTATCATACCGGGACAACGCCAAAGATGTGCGAGTCGATTATTATTATTATTATTATTATTATTATTATTATTATTATTATTATTATTATTATTATTAAAGCCAAATGTTTTGTCAGCTAAAGTATCTTTTAGAATAATCAAAATATTTACATTGATTTAGGAATTTAACTTAAAAATTTTATTATAACAATTTTAGATAACATCTTAGAATAATTACTTGTAAAAGCATCAGATGATTATCTTAGTAACGTATACTAATGGCGTAACGAGAGAGCTTAAAAGACACGTACCAATTAGTCAGGTGTTGAGTATCAGAGAGAACAGACGCAGTCGGACGCGAGAAAAGAACTGAAACGGTCTTCAGATCGTGATGGTTCTGAGCAGCGGGGGTTATAAATGGAAAAAGTCAGAATCAGCGTTTCAACTTTCCAAAAAGGGGGGAAAACTCTGGAATAAAATGTGCTGAAACTAAAACCAGAGGCTTGTCATTTCTTGGTGAGAATTTCCATTGCAGCTTCCCACCAAACAAGACCTAAGATGAACAAGATATAGTTCCGATTGGCCAGATGTTGAAACTACAAATAAGTGTTATTCGTCCTTTGTTGTGTAATGTATATTCTTCTCCCGTCATAAACTGTTCTAATGTACATACATATACAACAAACTCTAGATAGATGATCATAACGTTGGACAGACACACGTATATACACACGTCATATAGATGACTGCGACACGTATAAACACACGTATATGCACTCTCATACTATCTAACCATTATAAAACACACACAGAGACATATATATATATATATATATATATATATATATATATATATATATATATATATAGGGTGTCAACAAAGTCTGGCTACATTTGTGGAAGCATCCTGTAGATTATGTAGCCATTGTGGGCACCCTCTCTCTCTCTCTCTCTCTCTCTCTCTCTCTCTATATATATATATATATATATATATATATATATATGTACACACACATGTATATATATATGTACACACATGTATATATATATATAATGTGTGTATGTGTATGTGTATGTGTATGTGGGTGTGTGTTTGCTTCCTATCTTGGGTTGAGCATATTGGAAAGTGATATACGAACTACCATTAGCGTATTAAGCTATGCTGTTTGTGGAAACAAATCGAGCTTAGGCATTTGGACGATTTCAAAGCATCGTTAATTCACTACCCAAATAGCAGCAGCCATCTAGCGTAATGGTGGGAAGTGCTGACTGTCGTTCAGGCGGTCGAGTTTAGAGCCTGGCTTGAGGTAGCTGCTTGTCTAGACGCACTGATAAGCTGTGATACGGCGAAACAGTACTGTATGTGAATGACTATATATATATATATATATATATATATATACTGTATGTGGATAACTATATATATATATATATATATATATATATAGCCATATTAAAATTTATGGAATACTAATGAAAAATCGAAATTATGATACAAACATATATTTAAATGTTAAGAATATTGGAGTAAACATTGATATTAATATTAATAACATTAATTCACAACAATTGATATTTGCCATGTCTACCTTTAGGCTTTATAACAGCTTTAATTCGTTTTTGCATATTATTAGTTAAATTGTTGCAAGTAGTAGAGTCTACTATCTACCACCCTTCATAACGTTTAGCCTCTAATTCTTTTGTTGATGAACATTTGTGCATTCTCACTCTTTTCCCCAAGTTTAACTACAAAGTTTCAATGTGATTTACATCTTGGGGTTAAATGGGACCACTTCATCACTGTAATATCGTTTTGCTCAAACCAACCCATTGAAACTTTTGATGTATGGCATGGGGCCTTGTCTTGTTGGAAGATTACACCACTTGAAATGTTATCAACTATTTAGTCAAAGGGGTTAGGTAAACCTGGTTCAGCATGTTAGTAGAAATTGTGGAGGTCATTCTGCCTTCACATGTGTACAACAGTCTAGTGCCTGAAGAAGCCATGCAGCCTCAAACCATTATGCTTCCTTCTCCAACTTTGACAGTTGGAACCACACAATCAGCATGAAATGCCTTTCTTTCCCTACGGCGAATATAAACCGTTCTAGGGTCCAAAAATCTGATCAAAATGAGAATTTGCTACAATATTTGAATATATGTTATCGATGTATATTCACATAAAAGTTTCAATTGTCCCTTTCAAAGTTTAGGAAATAGAAGCTGTTAACTTAGCTCAAAGTTACTTTCGTTAGATTAAACAATTTTGAACCAATTATCAGGTGTTCAATTTTCATATTTTGATTTTTTTGCAAAATCCAGTCGTTTTTTTTCTTATTGACCTGAGATAAATATGGCTTCTTCCTTGCTTAGCATCCTTTTATCCCGCTTCCAAAAAAAACCCCTTCTCACTGTTTGAGCTGATATATTGTTTGTATCATCTCTAAGTTCAATGGAAAGCTCTGAAGAACTTTCCTTCTTACCTGTAAGGGGTGCTCTTTTCAAAGATCAGTCTTCCCTGTCGGTTGTAAAATTTTTACGGCCTTGTCGTTTTCTGCTTTTGAAGAACTTTGTTTCTTTGACGCTTTTAAACGTTGATTGAAATCCTTTTTTGAACATTCCATCTTCCTGCCACTTTCACCAGATAAATAAACAGTTTGTGCCGTTTTAATTCATGACAACTGCTTCTTTTGAAGCATTTTCAATTAAATATACTATTATAGCACTAGTAGGAATCAAATATTACCTGAAAAATAAGAAACAGCTCTTAGTATTACAATGAATCATTTTGAATATTGGGATGAATTTAGTACGAAATTTAGCTAAAACTCTTGGAAGAGGCTTTAAAGCAAATACATACTACAATCTACCGTTAAATAATTTACATTAGATCTCAACAGTTCACTGTACAATTTTGTACGTTTAAATGCGTAGGTTCGAACTATTATGTAAGATTTTTATTAGTGCTCCATAATTTTTACTATGGCTGTATGTATGCCGAATCCCTATTATACGAAGGTGGTCACCATTTGTAGCACTGACCAGGCTCAACATCGCTTAACTCCGGTGATCGAACAAGAACCTGTATGTCAATATGATTATACCAAAGCAACTTACAACACACAAAGTAAACAATGTTTAAACCTGTCAATCAATTTTCGTATTTACTCCATTAGCAAATGTAACTATTTTAGCCTGCATTGGGCCATTATCTCATCGTAATATAATTTGAAGAAGAAAGAACGATGCACTTCATATTTTCAGCCATAGACAATTCTCTTTCAATACGTTTCATTGAATTCGGCTCATTCGGCTGAAAAGAATTGCGTTAAGTATCCTGTGAACCTTTGTCCGTAAGGGACAAAATTGGGGTTGGGGCCAGAAGGTGCAGGCAATCTATTATAGCTATTGAAAAAGCACATTTATATATTTCAACTGCCACTTTGCTGGAAGCCGATTTACTTTTAATACATTTTTTCCAGGCAATTTTCTTCTTATTTCTCTGCAGTCTGTCACATCGTTGAACATTTTGGAGACAAGTTTATTTTATTTACTTCTCGTGTCATATTGCTATATAACGCAGTTACCAAATTGATATGGCCATTTTTTTTATTCGTCCAAAAATTAATTTAAGAGGTTCTGTCTGTTGTTCCGTTGTTTTTTTTTCTACCTCGCTTCAGTTTGAAATATTTCTTTTCATCGCGAAATTCTCAGTATTCGGATGTGTATTTGATTTTCAACGCACACAATATCCCCATCAAAAGCTTTTTATCTCACTCTGTCACGCTCAAGTTTAAAATGATATTTTCATTTAGTCTCACGCAGAGAAAGAATGGGCGTACCTTTGTTTAAATGCGTCAAATATCTTTATAGCATCTCTGTACATCGGTCTGTCACAATTAAGTTTAACATAGTCTTTTTTATGGCATTTCTCACAAAGAGAATAGGCGTACCTTTGTTTAGATGCGCCCAATATCTTTACAACAATTTCTGTAAGTCAGCCTGTCATGTTTAAGTTTAAAATAGCCGTTTCCATGGTAGCTCGCGCAAAGATCATAACTGTGTCTTTGTTTAGATGTGTCCAATATTTTTATAACAATCTATGTAAATCAGTCTGTCACGCTTACATTCAAAATAACGTTTTCATAATTAAGTGCACATGAAATAAACGCATCCTCAATAAGATGCGTGCAATATCTATATAAAAAGCTCAGCAAGTCAATATAAGGTCAAGGTAGCAATAGCCTTATCCTAATCAAGCACGTGGATTTAATAGAAAGGTATTATTATATTAATAGCACCATCCGGTCGTCTTCATAAGAGTATATAGTTGTTTGATTGATTTGTCACGTTTAATTGTAGAATAACGTCTTAGTCGACCCATAATACAGAGTCTTAAGTAAGATTTTGAGATACGCCCACAAATCTCTATAAAATACTCTGTTTGTCTGTTGGTTTGTCACGAAAGTACATTTGTATCATCCAATTGCATGTTGAATAAATGCATATTACTAATATCCATCACATGCATGGCATAAACACTTAGACTCTGGTTCTCGTTAGATCCCCAAAATTAAGAAAAGCTGTTCTAAAATGGGTGACCATTCCGAACTATTAAGCGATGTATGCTGAAGAACGTCGATATCTCGTTTCAAGAACTGCAAAAATAAATAAATAAATAAATAAATAAAATTACGTTGTCATAACCTCTGACCGGGATATGCATGCAACTGGGAATCATTTGTAGATTTATTCTTCCCTTGACACTTCCCTTATTCAAAGGAAGCCGGTTCAATCGACTAGAGCGAATGTCGCTGACTGACTGGTAATTTTTGTTGCCGTTTCTTTCTTAAAGTCTTACAATTGATGAGAAATTAGGACAGACTTCCAGAGAGGAGAAGTCTAAGCAGTTAAAATTTTATGGTTAAAGTCTTTTACCGTCCATAATAAGGAACGTGCTCATTTAAATGATTCTTTCGTAGCGTAATTGATAAAGTAATCAGAGAGTCGACGCTAGCGAAAGATACAGATACTACAATAACTACAACAGTGTTGGGACTGTAAAGATAAAATTGAAATAGAAAAATTCACGATTGGTTGGTAAAGTAAATAAATTGAATTTTCCATTATATGTCAAGTTAGAGGTTATGTGCTATGTTTCAGATATGACGTCACGAACAGGAAGTCAAATAAAACGTGGCAAAGAAGACTATAAAATCTGTCTCTTTTGCTTGTGAACTTAGCAGATTCGG
This sequence comes from Euprymna scolopes, assembly GCF_053919585.1. Taxonomy (NCBI): domain Eukaryota; kingdom Metazoa; phylum Mollusca; class Cephalopoda; order Sepiida; family Sepiolidae; genus Euprymna; species Euprymna scolopes. Next base: position 37,908,106 of record NC_136505.1, on the reverse strand, counting down.
TTGGTTTTCAGAGCTCATTTTTCATCCACCTACTTCCGGGGGGGGGCTAGCAATGTAATTTTGTGCTAATTTTGTCGCGCTTTAAAAGAATAAAAACTCGGAAATCATCTATGATATAAATCTCACTTGTTTGGTTCAATGTATGTATTATGTATGTATGTATTATATATGTCAGGTCATATCATATGCTACTGGTACCATGTAACCCAGTACTACCTGCCTTATGGTTGGGTCACCGTCGACTAAACTGGTTCCCCCACCAGACTTGTTTGGTGAGGAGGGCGGCTAGTCTCCCTGGAGGATTAAAAACAAGACCTTCTAAAGGGCGAATGAACTCTTTTTCTGGGTCAACGGCCAACTAGCACCGTGTATATTTGTGTGTGTGTATATGTGTATTGGGGTGGAGAGGGCTCCCGTAAGCCGTGGTGAAGGCAACCTTTCTAGGAGAAGCAAATCTCTGATTTTAAAAACCATAAAGCGGGAGACCAGTACCCGCATTAAGCTGGTCTGCAGTTTAATTTGTTGCTGGCTATCTTACTCTTGCTTGTTGCTGGATCTCAACATTTTGAACCGAGAGAGAGACTTAACTTACAAAGCTAAGACTCTGTAACCTCATCTTTGTATAGATACTCCCTCAGGCATTTGGGCTCATGGATTTTAAATGTCTGAGGGAGTGGCACTCGTCTGACAAGACGTTGCAATCATCATCATGTATGTATGTATGTATGTATGTCTGCCTAAAACTTTTGACAGAGGCGACGGATTTTCACGAGATAGGTATCACTTTGAAGCTCGATCCTTCGGACGACAAATATCGAAAAATTGGCTAAAAGCGTTAATTCTTTCACCCTCAACTGGGCATATTTTTACAAGGAGGGGTCGTTTTTTTTCGTCGATATTTTTAAAAATCATCCCCTCTTTTCGATTGACTAGCCTTTATTTAAACATTCGCCACTTCCGGTTTGGTGAAAGACACAACAGCAAAGACGTCACGTTTTTTTCACGTTCTTTTCCTCCTTTGCGATACGAGCCTGCCTGCCTACTACCAATTTTTTTTCTCAACACACACCTCCAAACACACGGGCAACGGCGGGTATCCAGGCTATTGTCTTAATAAAACAAGAATATTGTTGCCATTTTTTAAATTGTTATTCAAATTACAGCTTCCGGTGAAAAGGAAAAGGCGGCTGATGTAATCATAACTACATACAAAAAGAAAAAAAAACTAAAAACTCTATTTCTGCTGTTAAATCACCACGATGATGGCGGCTCCATAATCAGTTTAAAAAACTCACTTTAATTGAGAAACTAATTACATGTCAAAGAGACAAGAGATGACACGCTGTTCACAAAGAAATCCGTAAGCTATAATACTCTGTCTACCTGCGAAGTTAATCTTAGTCAGTAATAAATAGGTAGTAGTTTAGAACATGCGGAGGACGGCGATACATCCTTGCAAAAAAAAAAAGAAAGAAAAAGAGAAATGCAAACAAAAACTGCTTATAGAAATTTGCATGACACGAACTTGTTCACATTGGATTTGACGCCAACAATGTTGTAGTCTGTATGGAAGTAGTTCTGCGGTAATATATTCCACAGGTGGAAGCCTTGAAAAAGAAGCCCCCTTTATGAAAATGCTTGATGGTAGGCACGTGAAAAAAATTATTTTCCGTTGTTGTAAAACGACCAGTTCTTGCTGTGAATGTTTTATGAGTAGAAACTTAGTTAAGCACCTTTCATAAAATAAAGCAATCTCTGTTGTGGACGTGCGTCAGAAACAGAGATGCATCATTGGAATTCCTCCACGAAGAAAAAATTAACATATTAACATTCACCGATGCCTTTTGGACGATGCAGTTTATGTCAGTCAAAGTCAGAAGACGGTTTTGCCGATTTTAAAGTGGTGACAGATATGCGTGTAACAAAACGCGCTCCGTTCGCACACGCATACCCATCATCCTTATCGCTGGCAAAAGTACATTAAGAATTGTGTGACTATGTAGAAAAAAATGAGTTTTGGAGCAAGAAAAGGACGCTTGTTTTAATGATACCACTTCTGTCTTTGTAGCCCTTCAACTTTTTTTTAGTAAAAAAATAGGAGCATTACTTTTGGAACGCTCTTGTATGAAAACGCTTTATGAGAGATATTTATTAACTTTGCGGTGTAATACGGCTATGTTGTAATTTGCAGGGAAGCAGTTCAGTGCTTATGTGTTCTATGGAAATAACGATAGAGTATAGAACGACTAGCAACGTCTATTTAGTGAGAAAGAGGCGGACAAGAACAAAATATTTCGAAGTCGATTGTGTAATCTCTCATAGCAAGAACGTGTTATATGCGCGACACCACTATAGTTACCGCAGTAGTATTCCATCTCGGGATGTATTGGATTTTAACATTCGTAGATGATTGCATCATCAACAGCCAGGTACTTTATGGGACCGTAGAACAGTCTTACCATTTAACCAGTTAACGCTGGACAAAGGCTTTATATAAAGAATGATGCGTTGTGCAAAGTTTATAAACAAAGAACTAAGACGTTTCTCATGATCATTCTATTAGTAAATCTACAGATAATATATTTCTAATTCCATCCAATAATTAAATTATTTTCGGAAATATATTATCACCAAGAAACATTAACATTACAAAAATCGACTTCGAAACCTAGTAAACGATGTGTTCTTCCTTTCTCCACAGTATCCATTTCACAAAACAGATGCTGTTAATTTATCTCTACTCTTCGTAGGTGTTCGACTGAGCTCTAATTTCTGGTTCCACTCATGTAAAACATACGCAGCAAAAACTCGCCCAGCTTCAGCTACTATTAATAATTCCGTTTCCTCCTCTGTGTACTTAGATCTAAACGGAACTATATGAATATTGTTTCTTTCCAAGAAATACCCGTCCGTAGAATATAATATTACGGGGTTGCATCCCAGCTGACTACAACATAGTCGTTTGTGCGTACGATATTTACAAATTCCTGTTGTATATAAATATGTTCCATAACAAGGTACATATTGAATAGCGGGGTTTATAGTTTATTTGTATATTCATGTACGTATAAATGCGTGTATGTATATACGTCGTATTATTTAGTTGATCGTCTAATGTGTATATTTCAACATTTATACAACAGTTCTAACAGGAAACGATTGACGTGGATATATCGAAATAGTTGTAGACAAAACGTTCTTTTAAACAGGTGTAAATAACACAACACATACCTGAATTATATAGGAACATTTATTTTCATGATTCCGGCCGGCATCTTTAGAGATTACAACGTCCTCACATCTTGGTTGCCTGAGAAAACGCCGCTCCCTGAGTCATGGAGAGGCCAATTCACCGTCCGTTGTCTCTGACGTTCAGCTAACGCCTGACAAATGTACATCTCATCACGTGTCTGAAACACCATCTGCTGACGTAACATAAATCTGATTATTTGTTTATCCAAACCAAAAATTATATTTTTTGTATTTTTTAAAATCACATTCTTTTTGTAGTTGTTTATCATTTAGTTGTCAATCACTTTTTCCAAATCTAATTGTTTATTTTTCCAATCATAATAATCGATCCAGCGACCCGCCGGCGCTCAAATCAACTACTACTACTACTACTACTACTACTACTACTACTACTACCAATAATAATAAAAATAGTAATAATAATAGTGTGTTGACACTTGACCCTGCCTGCCACAGTTAACACAGATTATACGTTATGATCACAGCCAAAGGGTCAAAACATTACACTCGGCCTTTCAAAATGTCAAATTCTGCTTAGTTACAAACATCGTTTCCAACTCCAAACGGATTTATTTCGCCGTCCCTCTGACAGACCCATTAATTCTTTCACTCGTTGCCTTGACTCGTTATAAAATTTAAAAAAAAGTAACAAAAGGTTTTCATCTCGTCTAAAAAATCACTTCCTTTTACGATAGTATTCAACCTCGACAATCCACTATCAACAAGTTCCTTACAAGTTAACGTAGATTGCTGCAATTTAACGGGTATATATTCCTGGAATCGCCTTCTCAAATAATCCAATTCTGCTCAGTGTCAACCCTCGTCTTTATAACTAAGCGTGTTTATCTCCCCGTCTACTGGACAAACTTATTAATCCTCAAGTGGCTTTCATAAGCGATGATTCGTTGCAATTTAAGTATGATCAATTTGTTAACAATAAACATCCATAAACTCTCCTATTCCACCTGCCTGTGATGTTCAGTCTTATCGTTACCAGATAGGTGACCATTTGGGAATACGAGACGCAGGTAAAGTTTGACATTTTTATCTAATTACTCGTAATTACAAAAAAAAACTGTTTTCTTTGAACACACTCAGCTATATGCTACAGAGACCTTGATTTTTTTTTCTATGATAAAAAATAACATCGTCTCGTAAAAGTATGCAGCCTAATAGACCACTATCAATCAGTTCCCCTACAGGTTTATGCGTAATTTAAATAGATCGGTGAGCTTTGGCAGATGTATACACTTAGTGAGTACCGTTCAAGTTTGTTATTTTGTATCTAATTATTTCGCATTCACCTAATGCTTTTCTGTTTCAGCGTTGTATTAGTCGATTTATAAACAGTCAAAACGATCGATACCGTCTGATCTTTAGTAATATTAGTTGTTCACAAAGAACACGTATAATCTATCATAATCTATATGTAAAGTTGAGCATGGTTATTACCAGATTGGTTATCGTTTAGGAATACGAGGCGCCTTTTATATGAGGACGACGACACATACTACAAAAATAAAATATGCAAAGAATTTTCAGTCTATAAGCACCCTCAAGTATACGTAATAGTGGCCTTGAATTTTTCTAAAGCAAAAAAAAAAAAAAAAAAAAATCCATTCCAGAGCAGTATTCAACCTGACAGCTCACTATCAATACGCCCCCCTACAGAGTTAGACGTGATTAAAGTAGATTGTGTGATGAGGCGAATGTGTGTACTTACCTTTTATTTTATCTAGTTTAGAACTCAGACGCGTTGTTTCCTATCTTGGTGTAATGAACACGTAGACTCTGCCAGGTCATCCATCTAGGAGAAAGAACCTTTAAAACCTGTGCTACTGACCTTATATATCACGGCATCGCACCACTTGGGCGAAACCTCTTTATTTCTGGTTGACAACATTCCTCAAACAAATTATATGAATTACTTAAATAGTAGGTTAGTTCTGCCTATCGTCCAGCGTACCTAGTACGGTTAGTTTGACATTTTGTATCCAATTATTTTGTATTTGCCTCGTGTATTGCTTTTGTTTTTGTTGTTAATTTTAAATTAAGTTTCTCATTTCAGATTTGTTTTAATCGATTTATAATTACTATTTCAAATATAAAAACGATCGATATCGCTCGGTTTTTGCTAGTGTCAGGCTTCAATCGCCGTTAAGTTAATTTATAGTCGATATTTATCGATTTGCTAAACATATATTTGCAAATTCATTTAAAAATATAATTTTCATGCGTTGCTATTCTCTTGCGGTTCATGGGTTCACGTTGGTCCAGATAATTAGATAACGATGGACAATCGAGAAAGGCAGAAAACTATTCTATTGAAAAGGGTCACCTCTGTGGGAGTTGGCATATTATAAATAACGTTAATCGATTGATGATTAGCTGTAGTGGTGCGCAGAAGATGACATCTATCCGCATATAAATGAGATGATAAGATATTAATAGAACGGTTCTAGGAATCTATAATATAAATCTCACCGGTCTGTTTTAATGTATGTATGTATGTATGTATGTATGTATGTATGTATGGTTCACAAAACTTTTGATAGAGGCGACGGATTTTCATGAGATAGGTACCAGTTTGAAGTCCGACCCTCCGGACTACAAATATCGAAAAATCGACCAAAACCATTTATTCCTTCACCCTCAACTAGGCACTTTTCTACAGGGAGGGGTCCCTTTTATCGCCGATATTTTCGAAAGTCTCACGTCTTTTCGATTGTCTAGCCGTAATTTAAACTTACCCCTCTTCCAGTTTGGCAATGGGCACAACAGCTAACACGTCATGTTTTTTTTTCTCACTTTCATTTCCTCCTTTGCCGTATGGGTTCGAGCCTGCCTGCCTACTACTATTTTTTTGCGTTCCTTTTTTTTCTTTTACTCAACCAACACCCTTACACACACCTCCACTTTCTTTTCCGCCTTCGCGTCACGAGTTCGAGCCTGTCTGCCTACTACAACTTTTTTTGTTTTGCTCAACACACACCTCAAAACACCAGGGCAATGCCGGGCACTCAGGCTAATCTAAAATATAAAATGCAAAATACGCGTGCGTGTGTGTGTATGTATCGCAAAAACTTCCGATAAACGAGTCGGAACATGACAAAATTGATATTGTTTTTAAAATCGGTCCCTCGGACAACAAATATCGAAAAATTGACCAAAAACATTAATTCCTTGACCCTTGACTTGACCGTTTTTTACAAGGACGGGTCGTTTTTTAGTCGAGATTTTAGCAAGTCATCGTTTTCTTTCAATTGACTACCTCTAATTTCACCGCTCACGTATTCCGATTTCGCGATGGACGCATCAGCGAAGACGTTAGGGGTTTTCATCTTCTTTTCCTGCTTCGCGGTTAGAGACTGCCTGTCTACTGCCACTTTTTTTTAACGCGTCTTTCCACCCGGGCTGCCTACTGTTGTTTTGATCCCACCGCTACTGCTACTTTCTTTTTAAACACCTCTCTCCACCCGGGCTGCCTACCGGGGTTCCTTACTACACCACCTCTCCACACTCAGACAACGCCGGGTACTACAGCTAGTATATAATAAAGTAAAGAACGTGGCCAGAAAATTACGAGGGACGTTCCAAATCTAATGCGTCCTATTTTGATTATGTCTTAATAGATAAGAAGAGATCGCAAATTTCATTGCTATGATGATAGAATTATGCATTTATGAGATGAAAGTTTCATCTCTCTGTTGCAGCTATCGATGGTGTGAAACTAAGAAAGCAACTTCTTCTTATGGAGGTGTGTCAGAAGTACAGATGCGCCATTAAATTCCTACATGCAGAGAAAAATTTAACCGATCAACATACAGCGGCGCATATTGAACACTTAGGATTGATATCAGTACAGTAAGGAGATGAGTTCGTCGATTTCTAGAGTGGTGACAGAGATGTAAATGACAAAACGCTTTTACAAACTAAGCATCAAAAGAGACTGGTAAAAGTGCATTGAGAATAGTGATGACTAGGCAGAAAAATAAATCCTAGAGCACAAAAGGTCGCTCGTTTTTATGGTATCACTCACGTCTTTGTAGCTCTTCAACATCTTAGGTTTTGAGTTAAGAAAAATACGCCTTACTTTTGGAACGACATACGTATTTTGCTGAATCAGTATATTGAGCTTGTAAATATCCAGTGTGTCCATAATCAACACTTCAATTCAATGCATCTTATTTTTGGTTATTCGGCTTATTGGTTACATCTAAATGCTGTTCTCATAATATTTCATAACCTCCGACAATATTCAGTTGTGGTTTTTAGAACTCGATAATCTTTCTGTCGAACTAGATAAATCTGCATAGAACTGCGAACGGAACCCTTTATTTAATCCACGGACGTAATATGCTCTTGTTCTGTCAGCCATAACCGGGTAGAAATCTTTAGTAATTCACAAGTATATACTTAGCATTGCCTGCACTGAGGATTGAACCTTCAACCTCTTGGTGAGCGTCACTTTGAACAGTATTTTACAATTGTCATTTACGCCACGGGTTCTTGTGAAATTTTGTGAAAAATGAGAATAGTAATCCGAATAATGTAAATACAGTGTAATATATAATATCACCCGGATATAAGAGACGTAATCGCCGGTCCCTAGAGCATTTTTTATTGGGTTTACACTTATATCCGGGTGACACTGTACATTAACTCAGGCTCTAATTTGAGACCAGAGAAAGATCTCTTTTATATCCGTAGAGTCTCTTATATCCGGGCTAATACAAATTATTAATCCTCATCTTTAAAAAATCAGAAACAGAAACACGAATCTAGATTTGAGAGGCAATAAATAAAAACAGTTTTTTTTTAAACTGTTATTTCAATAAACAATGCAAACTAAAGGGATACTATGATATGTAAAATTTGTGTAGATAGTTGGAAAGCAATATTCACATTACATTTAAAAGAAGGGGATTCCAAAGGAAAGCGTTCCAATAACAGAAGCTATGAAAGTAAAAATATATCATGAAATTATTCCATCCTTTATTTAATTTAACTTTATGTGAGGCAACGTAAAAAGTTCGTTTTTTGTGCGTGAAGAATTTTCTTCGTAATAATCTCTACTGGCAGGACGTATGGAAATTCCACAGTGAACTATTTCATATGTAATTCAATTACGCTCCATGAATTATTTTGTTTCGTTTGCATTAATCTATTTAAATTAAAAAAATCAGAATATCCGTAAACTGTTTTTATTTTTCAAATAAATATGTTTATGTTACCGAATTACGTTAAATAACCTTTGCAAATGAATTTGCATTACCGCAATAGCCATTTGCTATTGACTTCTCGCTGGCAATGATCTTTTGTCTTCACAAGAATTTGGTTGGCAATACATCTTCCCAAGGTTTCAGATTTATTTATTTATTTATTTTAGGAACGTTTTTCAACTCTCTATTTTTTAGGGCCTATTTTATTTATTTATTTGATTTAATCCTAACCTTGATCTAACTCAAACATAATCACTTGCATGCTTAGTGTTCTCTGCAATTTTAGTTGTCTTTTTTTTAACAGCATTTGTAATCGGTAACTGTTTTAACAATTTCTAGCTTGTTCCCAAAATTGCAATCGGAAACACTCGTTTCTACACAAAGACACTGTTTTGCATAGACACCATTTGGTGTTTACACATATTAGTCGATCCATTTAGTTTTTTTTTTAAATTTGATATTCATTAATTTTATCAAAAATCTCCTGTAAATAAACATGTTTTTAAAAATGTGCTTGTTAAGATAAAATCAACAAATCGATTTTTGAAATATGTCCTTGTAAACAAAAAGCAACGTTACTTACTTAATTGTCATGTCAAAAATAGTAATATATCCAAATATTACGAAAATGTTATTTATAGTTGAAAGTAATTTTTACGAAAAATTGAAGAAACATTTTTCGAAGATGTTTTAACATAGACGGTAAGATATCAGACACAATAAACGTAATAATCTCTGTTAATATGAATTTATGGATGTGCACATGTTTTTATATTCCTATGTATAGAAATTACTCCGAGATTAATTAACTGATCGTCATCAATTTTGGAACACAACTGTTAGGCATTAGAGTGAACAATGTGATCTCAGTTGGATTTAGTTATTTGCAAAAGTGGTAAAGATGAGGGGGGAAAGCTAGGAACCAGCATAGTGCACCGAAAAATGACTCCCCCATATGTTACACTATGTAATTCTATGTAAGCTACTATTATCACTATGACTTTATACAATTTAAAAATTTTATTTATTAGTTACCTTGAATTCCGAAAGAAAAATAGTAATAAACTCAATATTATTATGTTTTGTAAAATATTAAGTTTTTTCTCATTAATATATACTACTAGCAAATGTACCCTGCGTTGACCGGGTGCTGGATTGAACAGTTACATCTGCATACAAAATTACTTTCGGGCATCAGGGCTTTTACAAAGCAAGGAAATAACATAGTAATCTCTTTTTCGTTATTTTTCACTGTTTTTTTTTTTTTTTGTAATTCCACATTTTGGTCTTGTTGCAAATACTTTTCCACATCAAAAGCAATATGAAACTTTTCCCCAGACGGAATACCCTGTATAGTAATTTTACGTCTCTATATATAAAAAGAATGGAGTAAAAAAACGGAAAGAAACTGAGACATGTGAATACGAGTATTATGTTTTTTGTTTCTAAACAGTTCACTTCTTGTAAGTAAAAGGTACTCAATCTGAGATCAGAATGAGAACTCCAAGACAGTCTATCAAGTATGATAACTATTAGGCCAGCTTGCCACGTTGTTTAAAAAGTGTTTTCAAGCCGACTTATTCTTAACATAAGAAAGCTTTCAAGCTTTCATGTGAACGATTCACGCATGCGCAATCGTAGAACAGTTGGCAAACAGATAAAAACCCGATGACCCTAAGTATCAATCTTTCAATTTTAATCCTGTAGCAGCACTTTTTTCCGGAGGAAAATCAATTAAAATATTTTACACATATTTGAATACCCTATATATCAAATTTCAAGTCTGTCGACAAAAACTTCATTGAGTATATGGACTGAGAGTTGTCCTCACGTACACACATTCTCACTTTTAAAGATATACTGATAATGAGTTGAATAGCAAATAAAATGCATTTGCAATAATAATTAAAATTAAAAAAAAAAATTCAAATTCCATTTTTTCGGAAGATTCGGTTTTAAACAGAATTGTAAATAGCGGTTTTATAATAAAAAATAGTTATCTATAATATAACAATAACTATTGCTAAAAACTGGGAAATCGATACTAAATTAAAATATACTAGCAGAACATGTGGAATTCCACGGTGGTTGAATTTTTAAAAAAACATATTATAAATAAAATATACTAGCAGAACATGTGGAATTCCACGGGGGTTGAAATTTTTTTAAAAACATATTATAAATAAAATATACTAGCAGAACATGTGGAATTCCACGGGGGTTGAAATTTTTAAAAACATATTATAAATAAAATATACTAGCAGAACATGTGGAATTCAACGGTGGCTGAAAATTCTTTTAAAACATATTATAAATAAAATATACTAGCAGAACATGTGGAATTCCAGTGTGATTAAAAATATTTAAAAACATATTATAAATAAAATATACAAGCAGAACATGTGGAATTCCACGGTGGTTGAAATTTTTTTAAAAACATATTATAAATAAAATATACTAGCAGAACATGTGGAATTCCACGGTGGTTGAAATTTTTTAAAAACATATTATAAATAAAATATACTAACAGGACATGTGGAACTCCACGGGGGTTGAAATTTTTTAAAAACATATCATAAATAAAATATACTAGCAGAACATGTGGAATTCCACGGGGGTTTAATTTTTTAAAAACATATTATAAATAAAATTAATAAAAACTAAAATAAACAAACAGACGCATTTAAAACAATTGTTTAACCCTTTAAAGCTAAAAAGAATTGATTTTAAAAATTAAATTCAACGCAAAACACATTGTTTTTTTTGCTGAATAATTTTTTATAAAAATTATAAAGGGATCGATGTCAATTCACTTGCACATTTTTTGAAATATTAAAAAAAAACTATAATAAAAAAATAGTCTCATCTGAACATGACAATTTTTAAATTATAAAATAAATTAGCCAATTTGAAACTGTAAACAGACAGCCATGTTTTCTTTGAAATTTTCTTTGGCAAAAATGGTTTCAATGATGATTGATTTTTATTTATTTATTTTTTTTACACAGTGATCACAACTTATCAAGGTCCGGAAGCAACTCAGGGATAAGGGTTATTGCAAATACATTACGTTAGTGTGGAGATTGGATTAAGTGTTTAATTAAGGGGGTGGTTTATTAGGAATTTGTTTACGTTGGACTTGAAGACATCCAAGTTGTAGTAAGGTGGGAAGCAGACAGACGGAACAGAGTTCCACAGGCGTGCAGTTCTAAGAAAAAAGCTTTGTTCATGGAATCCGCGTTTTGATTTAGGCACAGCTATAGAGTGGGGGAAAATTTTCACAGTGGATTCAGCTAGACGCGTGTTTTTCGTGAAAGATTGGCGAGGGGTACCAGAGATTGGAGTTCAGACGAGCACCTGCCATGGATATAACTATAAAACAAGGATAGACTCGCAGCGTCTCTTCTGTGGGAGAGAGGTTGCAGGGTAGAGAAAAGGGCATCTCCCACTAAGCCACGAAGTCTATGTTGTTCTCTGTCAAGAGAGGATAGGCTGTTTTTAGCAGCTCCTGCCCAGATATGGCAACAGTATTCCATCCTTGGACGTACTTGGCTTTTATATAGATAGAGAATTGCATCCGTAGTGAGATATCTTCTGGAGCGGTAGAAGGATCCCACCATCTTTCCAGCGACCTTGGCAACAGACTTGATGTACGTGTTCCATTTCAGATCAGGAGTAAACGTCAAATCCAGAAGCTTGTCAAAACACGGGGCCTCACCCAGAGGAGAGCCATCCATCACAATTGATGCCAGATGGGGATCAGAGCGTTGATGATGTAAGGATAGGAGCTTGGTTTTGGATGCATTAAAGGTAACCAGCCACATCTTCCCCCACTGAACCACGCGCTCGAGATGAGAGGAGAGAGAATCAGAGAGAACTTTGTCATTTACAGCCGTTGATGTGTTGCCGTAGATGGTCATGTCATCAGCATAGATGTCAAGGAATGATTTAAGTATGTGTTTAGGGAGATCATTGATGTAGATCAGGAAGAGAGTTGGGCCCAGGATTGACCCCTTAGGGACTCAAGCATTTATATTGTAGGCCTCCGATTTTTGTCCATCTACCACTACTCTTATGAGCCTATCGGAGAGAAATTATTTTATGATTGAGAAAACATTTCCAGTTATACCGTAGCTGGAAATCTTGTGAAGTAGGCCTTTATGCCATACCTTTTCGAAGGCCTTTGATATGTCAAGAGCAATTGCCCTAGAAAGATTGAAGATGGGGTTCTAGGTTTAATCGAGTTTTTATTCTGGAGATATTTCATGTTGAGTTTTTGGGATTTGTGGAATAGGTCGGCATACTTAGGTTAGAGGTTAATTTTTTTTTTGTAGCACCCGAAAAGGTAAAGCCGTAACAATTATCCACTAGTATGGCATCGAGAGGCCCCACCAGAGACTACTGGACGTTCCAGATCCACTCACCAAATGGCAATACAGCAGTCCCAGTACTTTGCGCCTGCTGATAGGACAGCCTCCTTAGTGGTTAATCCAAGGTTCGGGTCCCTGACTATCAGGGCGATAACGTCAGCCCAGACAAAACGTTTACCTCCAGCACCCTCACTAGTGACATGGCCACAAGGACAGACAGCGACAGAAAAATTTCCGACATCTCAGACTACCATTCACCAAGTACTACCGACCTTTAAGCAGCTTTTTCTTCACCCCTTGTCAGAAAAATCACTCATTGAATGAGGACTTAGGGACATGAGGATTGATGAAGATCGACTATAAAAGGAGTAATTCGTTTCTCATTAATTAATGTTTGCGATGATGGTGGTGTTTGTGCCACTGGACGGACAAAGAAATTAATATTTAGATGTTATTGTAAAATATGATTTATCAATAATGCTTACCTTATTGTGTGGCTTTTCCCTTCCAAAATATGGTAACCTATAACTGATAATTTATTAATGTGTGAGTAATAACGTCTTACTTTTTAAATTACATTTTCACCCCAAACAAAGTACAGTGTCACTTTGATGTGTGTGTGGGGGGGCTACTGTCTGGGATATAAGTTGTAAGGGTATTAAGTAGAAAGTTGAGCATCAAGATGTCTGTTAAGATTACGCTTAAACTTCTGCATATCAGTACAGTCAGAGAAGCAGGAACACGGAAAGAATTTCAAAGTCTAGCAGTCCCAAGGAAGAAACTATTAGAGTAAAAAGCTTTCTTGCATCTAGGGGATTCTAATGTGTAGGGTGGGAATTTGCTACTTGTCGGATGTATCGTGTATTTTGTAGTTCATCGGAGCATCCACCATTAAAATACTTGTAAAACAGGCAGAGGTATGCAACATTTCGTCGATGGGACAGCGGCTGAAGCCTAGCTGATAAGGCAGGACCTACTAGATTGGTTACTCTCTTTTGAACTCTGTCTAAGAGGGAGAGACTAGTAGCAGATGTGACAACAATACTCCGCACACGGGCGAATGTATTTATACTTTAACCGTTTGAATCCCCATGTTTATAAGATATAAGAAAACTATAAGACCAAATAAATGCATAAGTATTTTAAAAAATAAATTTATTTTTAATACATATATTTATGTAAATACTAAAATCGAACAAAATAAAATAATAGCAAAAATCTAATTTACATAATATAAAAGGGAAAGATTATTTTCTTGGGCATTTTTATATCTTCATATATTCATTTATTTTCCAGATCAATCATATATACAAAACAGTATTTAAGATTAGTGGGATAATAGATGTCTTTGATATTTCGAGAATATAATCTCTTTTTCAGAAATAAAGGAACCAAAACAAATGTATAGCTTTTTATATCCAATTCTATCTGAATAATGTAATTTTATCTTATCTAAAATTGAACATTTGTACATGATGTAAAATTAAGAATAAAGTAAAAATTAAGATTAAACCTAGAACCCCATCTTCCAACGTAAACCCTTACTACATTGTCTCCTTCTCCAACATCAGGGGTCAACGTTTCAACCTTCCAGAGGTTGAAACCCAATAACAGGAGACGAAACCGGGCATATTCTTTCTAAGCGAAACTGGAATAGGGCCGACCACTTCCCTAGATGAATTCATAATTAACGGATACTCTAACTTAACATCGAAATCTGACCCCCAAGATCGACATGGGCATGGAATATGTGCCTACATTAAAGATGGCTTCCCGTGTGGCAGGGGTATCTCCAGAGAAGACCCAAATTTACCTTATATATGCTTCCGGGTTGCACTAACTTACACCACTGCATTTTTATTTGACCTCTATCGCCCCCATAACAGCGGAGTTACTATTTTTAAGAGTATATCTGAAAAAATAGACCACATCCTGTCTGCACATCCCTCGGCTAACATTCACATTTGTAGTGATTTCAATGTCCATAATGTGGAATGGCTGATTGACTCAAATAAGACAGATGGCGAGGGGAGGTTCTGTCATGACTTTGCCATTGCCTATGACCTCACTCAGATTTTTCGCGAGCCGACCCGAGTGCCAGATACTACCGGTCAGTTTGCAAGCCTTCTAGACCTTTTTCTCTCAACCTCCCCTAAGCTATGTTCATGCACTGTTCTTTCTCCTCTAGGATGCTCCGACCACTCCGTTGTATCAGTTAAGATAAAAATGAAATGTAATAAGTCCCCAGACGAACCCCTACACCGTACTGTATACCGATACTCCATGGCTGACTGGGAAAGCTTCCGTACATTCATATCTGATCTACTGCTGCATTCCATGTTTAAAAAGGATGTGTCCTCTATAGTATCAGACCTAACCGAATGATTTATTTTAGGCATAGACCAATTCATACCATCTAAAAAGTACCAACAAAAACCTAACATCCAGCCATGGTTTTCCCCAGAATGTGCTGCTGCCATTGTGCACAGAAATCACTTTTTCCATAACTACCAACGTAATAAATTCACAGAGACTAAAGCTGCTTTAAGGACCGCCAGCAACCACTGTAAAAGAGTAATAAAAAATGCAAGAGAGTTATATGCCAGTCTGTTAAATCCAAAGCAGCTTATCAGCGGCTTGGATCCCACAAGTTTTGGCCAAATAAAAAATAGGATCCTGAACAGAAGTGTGCGTTCTATCCCAACCATTATCAATGGGCCAGAGGTCACCTCGTCATCATCAGACAAGGCCAAACTATTTGCAAAGAACTTTGCAGCTAATTCTACCCTATGCGACGAAATCCATCAACTCCCCATATTTCCTCCTATAACACAGAACAAGCTAGGTAACATACAAATATCCGTGCGCAAGCTCGCCAAGCTAATCAAGAATCTTGATGGCAGTAAAGCAACTGGCCCTGACAGCATCCCAATTATAGAGTTAAAAAAACTTCAAGCTGAACTCACATACTCACAAAACTGTTTTAGCGTTGCCTTAAGGAGAAGTGCTTTCCAACATCCTGGAAAACCTCATCAGTTTGCCCTGTATTTAAGAATTCAGGTGATAAGTCCCCTCCCTCTCAGTACAGACATATAAGTCTCCTGTGTGTCATGAGTAAGTTGCTGGAATCCATATTAAATTGAGAAAGTCAACCACCTCATCAGAAATAACCTCCTTAGTGACACGCAATATGGTTTCCATTCTGCAAGATCTACCGCAGATATGCTAACGGTTATATCTCATAGGATTAGCGAATCTCTGTACAAAGGCTACCTTTCTAGGGCAATTGCTCTTGACATATAAAAGGCCTTCGACAAGGTATGGCATAAAGGCCTACTTCACAAGATTTCCAGCTACGGTATAACTGGAAATGTTTTCTCAATACTTAAATCATTTCTCTTTAATAGGCTCATAAGAGTAGTGGTCGATGGAAAAAAATCAGAGGCCTGCAGTATTAATGCTGAAGTCCCTCAGGGGTCAATCCTGGGCCCAACTCTCTTCCTGATCTACATCAATGATCTCCCTAAACACATACTTAAATCATTCCTTGACATCTATGCTGATGACATGACCATCTACGGCAACACATCAACGGCTGTAAATGACAAAGTTCTCTCTGATTCTCTCTCCTCTCATCTCGAGCGTGTAGTTCGGTGGGGGAAGAAGTGGCTGGTTATCTTTAATGCATCTAAAACCAAGCTCCTATCTTTACACCATCAACGCTCTGAGCCTCATCTGGCATCAATTGTAATGGATGGCTCTCGCCTAGGTGACGCTCAATGTTTTGACAAGCTTCTGGGCTTGACGTTTAATCCTGATCTGAAATAGAACACGTACATCAAGTCTGTTGCCAAGGTCGCTGGAAAGATGGTGGGATCCTTCTACCGCTCCAGAAGATATCTCACTACTGATGCAATTCTCTATTTATATAAAAGCCAAGTACGTCCAAGGATGGAATACTGCTGCCATATCTGGGTAGGAGCTGCTAAAAACAGCCTATCCTGCGTTGACAGAGTACAAAATAGACTTTGTGGCTTAGTAGGGGATGCCCTTTTCTCTACCCTGCAACGTCTCTCCAACAGAAGAGACGTTGCGAGCCTGTCTTTGTTTTACCGTTATTTCCATGCCAAGTGCTCGTCTCACCTCCAATCTCTGGCCCCTCCATCGCCAATCTTTTACGAAAAACACCCGTCTAGCTGAAGCCACTGTCAAAATTTTTCCCCACTCTCTATCTGTGCCTAAATCAAAACGCGGATTCCATGAACACAGCTTCTTTCTTAGAACAGCACGCCAGTGGAACTCTGTTCCGTCTGCCTGTTTCCCACCTTACTACAACTTGGAGGTCTTCAAGTCCAACGTAAACAAGTTCCTAATGGGCCGCCCCCTTAAGTAGACACTATGAAATCTCAACACTAACGCACAACGTACTGTACATGCAATAACCCTTATTCCTGAGTGGCTTCCGGGCCTTGATAAGTGGTGACCTCCTTGTAAAAAAAAGTAGAAGATTGGAAAATTTCATCAGATCTTTTCCATTCTGTTATCATGACGCTTTACTTTGGAATCCTAATCCTGTTGTTTTGTTGTGTTTAACAGAAATGGAGTAAAGTACTAATTTATGTCACACATAAGTATGAACATCTAATTTATATAAATGTAATGTAAGGATTTATATCAGACTATATAAAGGAAAGATAGAAGAACAATTATAATTTATTTGAGCCATACATAAGTAAAATGTGGATTTTTATTAGAACTTGAAGAATACTGTTGGCCACAATCTCTATTTACATCAAGTTCTGCTTCGCCACCATGTTGCATCCCTATGCCTGTTTTTCAAGTACTTTAATGGAAGGTGCACTGATTAACTCATAGCACTTATGCCACCTCGAGGTACATACTCCCGTTTAAGCTGAAAAGCATAAAAATCCCATCCCTCTACTGTTGGGGTTCCCAGGTACCGGAAAACTAAATAGTTTCTTTGCTTAGAATTTAGAATCAGCTCCGCGTTTTCTGTTTCTCTTACTGTATTAACCTGCAGGATGTTAAATTAGATGTGAACATACATCTTGCTGCTCAAGTTTCCACAATTCCCTGATTAGAAATGATCCTAAATAGTCGCTCATTACGCTCAAGTGGACACATGACATGTTTCAGATGAAAATGAGTAAATAAATTTGTTTTTATATTCCTATTTACAATGCCCCCCCCCTCACGAGGGCAGAGTTAAACACTAGGGTCGTTTTTTAACGTGGAGAAAGGAACAAAATTAAACATATTCTCAGTCGTGAAGGATTACTCCTCCACTAACAGAAAACAAGAATTTGAAGTGTAGCATCTGAAGAACAGATACTACGCTTTGTTCTTACATTACGATGCATAGATATCACACACTAACTGATGATTATCAAATTGGGACAGATCTGCCATATTTAATTTAATTTAGTTTTATGAGAAAGCAGGAAAGGAAGAAAGTGATGCGCACCTTTTTGTGGAAAAAATAGCTATAAGTTTCAGACATCAGTTAATAAATATTCCCAAAATGTCATTTTCTTTTATTATTTAAAAGAAATTAATGGTTGAATATGGTCACAGCATCCCATTTGAAAATATATATTCATTAGACACCAATAAAAGAAGATTCCTTGAATTTTAATGGTCTCTAGAGACCTCTTAAGCTTAAGCTTTAAAGTTTAGAATGAACAATTATGTAAGAAAAATTGGAACAAATGTTAGACATCAAGTTTAGTTTTTGTCGGAGAGGTAAAAGATGCTGGGAAAATACTCTGTGCATAAAAGAAATTTTACCTATCCTAAAACGATTATGCTTTCAGTTATGATTCTTAACTTCATCCTGCTGTTGTTTCTAACTATTAGCGAAAGAAACAAACAGATGTTCTTCATTTCTGGACGTATTTTGAATGGTCTCTTGACCTGTTTTTCCCCAGCAGAGGTCATATCGTCTTTTGCTTCCCGATCGATGTAAATAGACAAGATTATATACATTAAATCCTCTCTAATCTATCGGCTTTCAGAATAGAATATCAGTTCGTTCCCAAATTTCCAAGCGCAAAATCAGAAAAAAAAAAACGAAAACATATACCCTGAAATCATACGCCACAAAATTACTTTGATTAGCCAGATTTATTATAAGGGCCCAAAATATTGTATATTGATAATAAGGTAGCGGTAGGAAAAATAAAACGCCTCTTTCCCTCTGCTTGTCCATGGGAGACCCTTGCGCATAGACGAGACTCCACTTAGCCTCTACCCCATTCAGTGTAACGTGAGATCATGGAAACCAGATGACTGATAGAATACATAAGTGAACAGAAATAATGCTGTTCATGGTTTCGTATTTCGCTGTGCTGAGCAAAAGATATTTCTGATCAGGACAATCGCCTAGTTTGCTTAGATGGAAAGAAACTGCAACCTGCCCGCCTGTACAACTGCAAAGAAAGCTATCGCATTACATGAACCTATTTATTCGAGAAACAGCGTGAATAAGGTTCTGAATCACAACACCTCGCTCGCTAAGGTTTACCATGACAAGCAGGTGGCACTTGATCGACTACTTTCCGAAAACCAGCTAAGAATGACGGGGAAAGATCCTAGCTAGGAGTAGCAAAAGACTACAGTGAGAAACATACGTTGACAGTGTGAACACCAGGGCAACATAAAAAACGATGAGCAACAATCAAGTTTATTAAAAAACTTTTTCCGACCGTAAAATGCGCTTCTATATATTTTAATTCACTCCGCTTTCGTATTTATTATTACAGAGCCAATTCTTTATTAAATAATATAGTATACCTAATATAAAGTACTGATTTCCAGAAACAAAACAACTTGGGGCCACAAGTTAGAATCGAAACCAAAACATTTAGCTGTTCAGCAGCGTTTTCTACCGTCTGAGCTAGGGATAGTTCGGTAAGAACGATTTACAATTAAAAATTTACAGCTAGGAATAAATATGCGTATGGGCAAAAGTAATAGATACGTGTCTGCAAGTTGAAATGAACATTTTGCATTTTACTTTGCCGACATATTTGTGTATGCAGTATGCATTCATTCATAATCATTACTATTACTATTACACGGCCAAAAAATGAAATAAAAATGTTTTTGTTTAAACGAATTAAAATCTATTAAAATCCATCATACTTGAGCAACTTTATTTTTCCAGAAAGATAAAAGTATGAATTTTACCATATAAAAGGCAGAATAATATAAAACTTTTGCTACCATTTTTAATAGAATTTTAAATTAAAAAAATAATCACCATTCACCGCCACTTTTGTCTTAATGGGTGAAACACTTAAATATTAAAAAATAAAAAATGGTTTTGAATCAATTAGTTTTAAAATTGTTTTTTCATCTAAATAAGATTTAAGGGGATTTGCTATGAGAATATGCAAAAATATTGTAACATACGTACCTTCATTTCAAATAATTCCGTCTTTTATCTCATTATATATATATATATATATATATATATATATATATATATATATATATATATATATATATATATCGCGTGGCGAAATTTAAAAAATCCAAAATTTAACGTTACTTAAAAAAACAACTTTACAAGACAAAATGAATTAATTTAGTTCTAACGTTTGTTTTAACGATAAGTATTAGAATCATCCCATAACTAATCACTCTCTCTCTCCCCCTCTCTCTCACTCTCTCTCTCTCTCTCTCTCTCTATATATATATATTTGTTGCCTACATAATCCCCGATGTTAAGCAACGTTGTTCCTTGGCCAGTACCAGATGGGTGACCATTTTGGGAATGTTAGGTACCGTATGTGTTTGGTTTGAGAAAACACCAGCATCTAGTATCACGCCTGGTCGTCTTGACCATGTCTTGCCATGATGACCAAGTGTTTCTGGACGATAGAGTGTGGTAGATGTAAGCTTCCACACGTTCTACCAAGGCAAGCGCAAGTCACATCATCACCAGATTGTTGACAAACCAATGATGTTCCTATTTACTTGTCTCTCCAGAAAATCAGTGTTAGTCGCAAGATCGAGTTTTAATATGGGGAAAATCAGGCTCCTCAAATGGGGCACTTTGGATAAGATCAAACATAAAAATTGGCTCAGTCTATAAAAAACGAGGAAAGGATGAATTAAATGTAGCATCCAAACAGATAGTACACTCTGATCTTAGCCCGATAATTAGTGACATTTGTGGTCTTCATCGACAACGATGGATGACATAAACACCACTTCTTCATTTGTGGTAACTCATACCCTTAAAATATTTTTTAATGTAAGCAAACAGGCAAAATATCCTTTTTTAAATTATTGAATTAAATTATGATTCCAAACGCCATTTATGGTCCAATACCTTCAATATTATGTTATTTTAACTTTTATATTTTTTCTTCACACTAATTTAAATCAAGCTTTAAATTTTTCCTAGTAAATATATGTAAATAAAAAAATAAACTAAAACTTCTTGTTCTCTGATATTTTTGTTTTACATCAACCATAAATTCTTTTATTTTCAAAAAATTAATTTCATGATCACAACTATTTTCCCATTTTTAACCTGTGAACCATATACTTGTTCGATAGACCACATAGAACATTTTTTTTATTATAAACCATATACAATTGTTTTTCCCAATTTTTCATCGCATATTTTGTGAAAAAAATTTTCATTAGAATTTATTAGCTCTAAAAATTATAGCGGCAGACTTAGACGTAATTTTGGAAAAGAAGGAGGAAGCAACGGTTTGTAAAGGAAAAACATCATTTTTTAAGGCCGTACCGTAGATAAAGTAATATCACGTAATAACAGATTGCCTAAAGAAATTATCGTATTTTTAGCAAAATGCGCAGTTATTTATCGATTTCTTCTTTTTTGATATCGATTCTTCAAAGCATTTCGTATATAATAGTATATTAGCAATAGTGGGCTAACTAAAAGAAAACTATGAATTTATTTATCAGAGATTTAAAAGTAATGTTTTTCGTAAAAATAATGAAACTATATATTTTTAAGCTAATCCAAAAGATAATTACTATTCAACGAGTCTCACATTTCAAAACATAAAATATGAAAAAGTAAACACATTCGAAATTCGGATTTTCAACCTTAAAATCTAATACGTGCCAGTTATTTTTTTGTTTGTTTATATATATATATATATATATATATATATATATATATATATCGATTGTGAAAATAAGTACACCATTATAAAGTTCATTCTTCACTTGATAATCTGTGAAAATGTTGTATCGATTGGATATTTACTTGATTTTTGGTTGATTTTTAAAGAGAGACTTCGTCAAAAAATACTTACTCCCTCCTTCCGTTTTGTCCGTGCCTAACAATTACTATTTCCTGTGAATTTCAGTGTTTTCTCTGTCGTAGTTTAAGAGTTTATCAGTTAAACACAGTCATGCATACATCTACTGTTTTATTTATCCAGATATTAGCTTAAAATAAATATTCTAGAAAAACATGATTTGGTAAAAGAAAATGATATTCAGAAAACGTCATGTCATTACAAGTAGTTCACGATATTTAGACGTGTCAGAATATTTACAGTGAAATATATGCAATCTTTAATTAAATTAAATACACAGCACATTTTGGTAACCTTTCGCGATCAAAAATGTTTGAAATAAATTTGATAGAACGAATACTTATATGAAAATGCATTTTTTTAAATGAAATTATACATGAGAACAAATTTTTGTCCTAGTTTTTATTTTCTGTGGAAACATCATGGAGTATTATTATTTTTTAATAAGAGAAGGCGTTCGCAGTACTAGTGACTACAAAAAGGTCTTAAATTATAATTTCCTCAATGAAAATACCATTTTTATATTACTTTTTTCCACCTAAAACAAGGCATATTGCCACAGAAACGTAAGGGACTCCCATTCCTATGGGCCAGATTCATACGGGACAACCTGCGAAGAGAGTTTGGCAACGAAATGCGTGATTCACATTAAATTTAAATTTCTTAATGTTATTGCGTTTGTCGATTTTTTTCTTGTATCTGTTGAGCATTTATATATTAATACCATAATACCTTTAACGTACGTACCTGTGTCACTGTTTCCAGATGGCAAATTATTCGATTGAGAGATCTTATTTATTACAAAGGGGAACAGAATACCACAATATACCACAAAAATTAAATTAGTATATACGCTAATTTAATTTCGCAGTATCCTACCGTACTCCACCCCCTCCAATAAGATCCCACGATCTCCGAAGACGCAACGAGGGAAAAAAATAAAAATAAAAATAAAATAAATGAAAAAATGATGTCATTTTTAGGCCGTACTTGAAAACAAAATATACTGTCTTTGTTTTCTGGCTATAATCCAAGGGTAATATCTGTTCTGTCTATAGATGATATAATGATATCGTGGGGGTTCCGTTCGGCCCAGGGGTTAATACCCTGATAATATGTCATAGACTCAATAAGGATATAGTCACTATTCACGCTGAATGTCCACAGAATGCCCAGCAGCAACATATTACACATGAAAAAATGCCGCCGTGGAATTTCCATAGGCCTCGTTAGTCATTAATTAATTAATTTCGAATGAATCAGGTGATTATTGTGGGCACTTCTTTCCCGATATCTTTCCAGTTAGAATTATTTATAGAAAGGCATGGAGAAAGACGACGTGAAGGTTACCAACATCCATAAGTGAAAATGTTTCTATAGAGCAAAGTGAATTCGAACGTATCACGCATAGGTTGTAAGTCCGTGTTGTAAACCACTAAACCACCATCATGTCCGTGGTGCTACAGTCGGGAAAACAGAGAGCAGGTTATTAATTGCAAAGGCAAACAGTCTGTAGAAAAAAATCTATCACAGTAGAAAATCTATCGACATCTAAGAGTCTTTTCAGAGAAAAAGGTGAGATATTGCTGTTAGTTAATGATGTCTGCTTTATTTATGATAATGGATACAACTGCAGTAAATGTACAAGAGCAAATTCCATTGTATTACGCAAAAGAAATGTTATATAACGGGGTACTAACATGGCATACAGAGATATGTACTTGTGGCGGAGAGTTCATCTGAATGTGTGTACATCTCATTACTACTAATGTCTATAGTGGTTCTTCACTATCTGAACCCTAAGCTATGTTGTTGCAATCTATTTATGTTCTAATGTTATGATCGTCTAAATGTTCATATGCGTGTGTGTGTCTGTGTGTGTGTGTGTGTGTATGTGATACATGTATTTTCGATATACCTTCTTAAACTAAACCATATCGTTGCTCTTGGTCCATCTGGTATTCGTCTTGTTCTTGGAGGGGAAGCTGGAACCTGTTTGCGCGAATATGTCCACGCAGATGAATATGGAAAGTGAGTGTCTTTGGCCATGTTGGTTAGTTCTATTAGTCACCATTGTGAGATACGCCATCTCCCCCATAAACCCAACGGCTCTGTTCCAATTCTAAGTTCCAACTCCAATTATTTTTCTCAACTCACTAGAACCACATGACTCACACGTACTTCCGTCAGCTGATCAAATGCTTCCGGTGTGTTGTCTATGATATAGCTTGATCTGTATAAAGTTTTATCAACATTCTTCATGCCCATCTCTTGTTTATCTCACCAGTTAGATAGATAGATAGATAGATAGATAGATACAAATAACTAGATCGAGAGATATTGAAAATGCATAAAAATATATAGATAGATCGGCATACTGATAAATAACTAACAAATACTTTGTGCTGAACTTGCTACATAACACAAACACATAGTTGCAATACTGCGGTGATGTGACAGAGGCTGGGGCTTGATAACCAGTGCGGGACCTATTATGTTAGAAAGAGGGAGTGACTAGTAGTGATTAGAGTGGACCAGATGTCGTAACAATATCTATGCAATTGTCAATGGTGACTTTGTAGAAATTTATATCTATGCATTTTTGGGCACGTTTTACAACATTTGAAGATACTGCTTGTAGAACTTCTCTGGTGATTCTCCTGTTAGCGTTGGTAATATTCTCTTTTAGTTGGTCTAGATTGTGAGGATTATTGCATAAACTTTTTTTGTTTTAAAGCCCCCCAATGATAAAAATCGCATGATGACAAATCCGGGGAACGTGGTCGCCATAAAGCTTTGCTTATTGTTCTCTCTTCTGTAAACATGTTATGAACTCGTGTCAGTGATCTGCGAGACGTGTGGCTAGTAGCGCCATATTTTTGGAAAAAGAATTGCATTTTGTTTTGTTGTGTCAGTTGGCCGTTAAGAGTAAGATTAGAGAGATCAGATTACTTTTAAGTCGGCCGCTTAATCTGAAAAAAAAAAATGATTGGAAAAAGATTATGGAGGTCAGACTACTTTTAAGTGGGCCATCCCATATAATGATATGATACAGGCAAGTCTGTAAAATTTCCCAGTCTGTTAGAGGGTATCTATTTTCTTTGTGGCATACCTTACATGTACTTGTTCCATTCTTTGTTGTCGAAAGAAGTAAGACTGTGTAGTTTAAATTTTCGATTTTAAGGAAGAGCACTATCACTCATGATAATAGGCTTATAAACGTGTTAAAAATGCGTAACATTAAATATGACCATCAATTTTTGGCCCCCATTCTACAATAGACTAGAGATAACTTTCCAATGAGTCCTCAATGAAGAATTCGAAGGCGATACACTGATTCCAATACTTCTAAAAAAATTTGAACCCTTTCTTTTAATATACATATAACAGTTTGTTTTTGGTATCGGAATACGTTTCGGATATCACTTCTTTATTGGAAGCAAGTATCTTTCCCTTGAGAATCCTTTATGAATCTGTGAAGTAGTCGCTTGTGTGAAAGCAACTTAAAGTTTAATTGCCATCATTGTGATCGACTTGTGACATAAGCTTTGTTGTGCGGAATTAACTATTTTCCGCTTTAATTTGTTTTAGTATTTTGGGCGATTAATAATTTCACGCAACAATAATGATATATAATATCATCTATAGATTGTTTTACTCTTCTCAAAATAACTGATATACTAAATGCATTATACTTTTCAAAATAATGAATGTAACAGAGCCGCTGACGATGAAAGCGGTAGCAGTGAAATAAAATTTGCAAATAATCAAGCCGACTGTTCGATGTGACGTCACTACAGACAAGGAAAAATTAACTGTTTAAATATTAACAAAAATAAGTTGTTAAAAATACCAGATATAAAGGCTTTTGTTAAAAAATAAAGTGAATCGAGTTTCTTCTGTTTCTTTGATATAACGACTACGTTACAGGAAGCCAAAACCTTATCTGCCGATGTTAATGTCTTTGCTGGTTTTGTATGCTTTCCATTTTATGCTATACACATAGCGCACTAGCAATTTAAATATGGGATAAAGAAATAAGTCTATGTTTTCTTCATTGTCATAGACTGACACAGAATCATTTTAATTAAGTTGAAAGAGTTGCCAACAATGCTCTTAATCATCGATGTACTGTTGTTCTTGAGCGACTGTGAGGAAACGCGGCACTCACTTTAAAGACAGCTTTCACATTGATAAAAATCAATGCCAATTAATGATTAAACTGCCTTCTAATACCTTCAACTTCTGATAAGGTAACCGTTTCGCTTGAACCGTGTTCGTTACTGTTCAAACCTCTTTCAGACCCCCACGCCGCCTGGTATCGTCGCAAAAGAAACACAGAAAGAAAGAAAGAAACAAAAAATCTGACTTTCTTTCGATTTAAGCCAAAGGCATTCATTAGTTAATTTCCAAACTTGTTTAATTTTTTACTGTTTATTTTATCTACCCTGAGATCAACAAAACTCGACCGTCTCGACACCAGCTTAAAAGTCTCTCGCTGACATCCCGAGACTACATGTTCATCCCGCACGGTCGCGTTTCTTTTCTCCTCGACCACACGCCGGTCCTAACCAGCCATTTCTCGTTTTCAACTTTGAATGTCCGTCTTCCTCGACGTGCACTTTGTCTTCTCCCCGCCACATGGCGTATTTTTTTCTTTTCCTTGTGACGCAAGCTCGCGCACACTTCCTGCTTTGCATAGTGCTTTAACGGTTACTGCTGCTAATATATTCGCAGGCAAACTATCCTACAGCTCCTGCTGATATTTTTACACAATCGTGTTCTAAGCAGAAACATTCATTTCGAACACGCTCATGTCTTATCAAACAATATATTGTTTAATTTATACGCAGGGACTTTCTGCTTATGCGGTGATAAAACTTTTCAAATCCACTTGTGATGCTAGGGTTTATAAGCTGTTAACTTTGTTTCTTCTTTAATCAGATTAATCGTTTATCGGTTAACGATTTTCGATACTTACCAGAGGCATTCCGATATAAAATTTATCTAAGAACACTTTCACACATTTAAAGTATATTTGTGCTAAATTTTATAAAAAAATGGTTTTACTGTTTCGGAGTCCATACAGAACGAAGTAACACAAACAGACAAACAAAGTGTCTTTTATATATAAATAAATATTCCGCGAGTGTCGTTTTAGGTGTTGCCCTACGGTTTATGCATCGTTTTAAGATTATGACACGATTACTAATACTTGGCTTATCTTGCTTGCTTGTTTTCGCATTGATTGTTTTAGATGATTTAGAGGAACAATGAATGAGACAAGACGTGGCCAGAGAAGTGGAATAGGGTAATGAAATCTCCAATAAGTGTAAGGGCGCCTTAGCTGAATCCAATGAACCTTTCCCTGACGCGACTGATTAAGCACTTTGGAATTCCCTCCAGGTCTCCGGCTTTCCTAATTGTACTAACATGCAGAAGTTTAAATGTACTGTGAACAGACATCTCACTACTCAAATGCCTACATTCCTCTATTACATATGATTCAAAATAGTATCCCCTTACGTCCAATTGACAGTATCCCGTGCTTAGCGTGAAAACGAGTAAAAACAACACCCCCTCTTTATTCTGATTGGTTAGACATTTCTGTTGATTAGCCAATCACAGCCTCTTTTGTTAGCTATAAAACTAGATAAAGTATTTATATCATTTTTGTAGTGCACTACTATACCTTCATCAAAATCAGCTAAAAAGTGAATGTAAAATTTTTTAATGTCAAACAAAGGAAATTCGCTACGGATATATTTACTTGGGAATCTACTACAATCTGACGTTTCATTAAAAAAAGGTCAATGATCAGAGACCAAACAGGAAAGCGAGATTGACATCTTAAAGAATAATTCCGAATTTTATTATCCAGTTTGACTCAACTTTGCCATTAGTTTCGCATTCGTTTAATCTAAAGCTTTGAAAATATATATAAAAATAAATGAAAAAAATCGCCCTTCCTTTATGTATTTTCTTTATATTTCTTTAGGCTAAGATTTATTTAACCTTTGAAGTAGGAAGTCTTATTGATAGTTATGTGAGATTCTAAATTAACCTTTCAAACATATATTTATGAAAATCAGATTTTTTTTCTTCTGCTACAGAAGACCCTAATAACCTATTATAGAGTACGTTTAGCTAGCTCTTTTGTAACACTTCCTGTCTAAGAAGAACGCCATTCATCCAGGCAAAATATATCTAGAAACTATAAACCTATGATTCTGAATTTTTTTTAGATCATTATCATATCGTATGAATCTGAAATTCTTATAGTTGGCATTGGTTTCATAGATATTTTTCTGGTCAGAATTATTTATAGAAAGACAATGGGGAATATGGGAAGGACCACGTAAAGTGATTTTTATGAAACGAACTGGATTCGAACTTGGAACACGCAGGTCTTCAGTTTGTTGTCATACGCCACTTCACCACTGTCACCTCCCAATTCTGGAGATGAGGATTGATAGTCTATATATTAATAAGATAGCGTGCGTGTTATTTTGTGTCAATCTTACGTCCGGGTCGTTTAATTGTTATATACTTCCATTTCTAGTAATAAATAATTTTACCAAGAATTCTTCTTAAGTTTTGGTTTCAGTTTCGATTATAGCTGAAGGCACCGAAGTCATTTAATTTTTTTATAAATAATTTTTCCAAGAATTCTTTATAATTTTGTTTTCGGTTTCAATAATAGCTGATGGCACTTAAATCCTCTATTTCTTAAAATAATATTACCGAGAATTCCTCATAGGTTTTGGTATCGGTTTCGATTATAGCTAATGCCACTCCAATAATCTATTTTTAAAAAATAATTTTATCAAGAATTCTTCATAAGTTCTGGTTTCGATTATAGCTAAAGGAACTATATATATATATATATATATATATATATATATATATATATATATATATATATATATATATATATTTATGTATGTATATATATATATATATATATATATTCATAAGTTTAGGATTTGGTTTCGATTCAAACTGCTGAACCCAAGTAATATAATTAGATTTTTATTCTTGAAATCGAAACATTAGACCATATAAAAATCGATAGAACATTAACGCTGTAATGATATATACGAAATCTGCAAGACTTTAAATATATTTAAACGTACTTTACGATCTCGCTGCGCCAGGCGTCCCTGCTAGCTTGGATATACGCTGTTGCAGTTTTACCAAAATAGCTACAATAATATCAGAGCGGTTCTATTTACACTAAACATCTATAGAATGCCAACATCAATATATTATATAGGAATGAGTCACCTGTGGAATTTCCACAGGTCCCTCTAGTTCGTATTATTTTGATTATTCAGACTATTGTTCACATTTTGAGCATTATTCACACAACGTTTCGGTAGATGTTTATTTTCGACCTCATATACATATTATCAAACTAGAAATCTTTCTATCAAACTCGAGAATCTGCGCGCCATTTTGAACAGGAATCTTTATTTAATTCGCAGCAGTAACATGATTTCATACTGTCATCTATGACTTACCGGGACGTCTAAGTAATTCGCAATTGTGTTTTAAGTGTCGCGCGCCGTGTGGATTGAACCTTCAACCTCCAGAAAGTGTAGCTTATAACTGAATTACACAGAGTACTTTATCCACTACGCTACGCGTCCTCCCGATGTCGACAGAAAGATAATCAAGTTCCACAAAATACACCTGACGAAGGTTTGTGATAACATCGACGAAAACACTGTGAAAACATCACAAGATGGGAACAGTAGTCCAAAATCCAAATAATACAAATGATCAATCCCTATTTAAAAAAAAATCAGAAACGTAATATAAAATCGATGCGGACCAAATCGATACGAAAATTGAAAACCTTGAAATGTCTTGTTAATTCAGAACAAAAATTGCACACGACACGAGTCAAGTGGTTCAAGTTTATTTTCATAACAGAATTATCATTTTGCGCATTGGAATATGAATACCATTTTGTGGATAAATTGTTAACAATTCAAACACAGTTTCATAATTTGTATTATTTGGATTTTTCAGGCTACTTTTCTTATTTTGAGGATCATTATTTCGGTCGACATAACATCCGATCTTTTTAGGTGTATTTTTCGAACTCAGGAATCTTTCTGTCGAACTTAGGAATCTACACAAAATTTAGGAAGCTTCATCGACGAAGATGCTGTGAAAATAACACTCAAGAGGAGAAAATTAGTTTGAAGAATCCAAATAATACGAATAATCCAAAGAAATTCAGAAACAGTTTCATAATGTTTTAATTTTGTGAATCGATTTTTATTTGGAGCTCAGTATCGCCCGGCTTTTTTACGTTAGAATTCAATTAGTGCTCATCTAATTTTTTGCACATTGCCTCATCCTTTTTGGAAAGAAAAGTGGGACGAATAGGGGTCTGTGTGAATCAGCAAATAATATTTTAATGCCGTATTCAATGCTGTTTCATTGGAATTAAGTCACCTGTTTCAGTTTAGAATTGGATACTCACATAAGTAACTACAAGGACAGTTTTGACGATTCAAGGTGTTAAATTTTGGAAGCTCATCATGTGTTATAATAATATACAATTGTCGCTGCTAATAATATGTAGTACTGTATGAATGTTTAGGTAAGCAGGAGTAATGTGTAAGATTATAGGTTATTAGTGATATTAACCCGATGTTGCCTATGTAGAGATATACAGTTGGTTTAAAAAAATCCAAAAATTTATTATGCTGAAAGTAAAAATAACACTTTCAATATAAGGTCAAATATTTTTTCAAACTGTTAGCGCGATGGTGTTTTTGAAAGCTTCCTAATACCGCAGTCCTTACAGATAGATATAAAACGTTAAATTGTTTTAACGGAAAGGCAGGAATTCATTTATTTCAATTATTTAAATAGTTAAACTATTTTAACCAATTATTAAAAGCGTAAAATATTTTGTTCACTGAAGTCTTCTTCGTTTAATTTTAATTTTGATTTCATGAAATAAAGAAAATATAGTTTATCAAAATTAATTTCGTTTCTTTACTTTAGTTATTTTATGGAGCCAATCAATAATTGTCCTTAGCTGCCGTAAAGGTAATCGAATAACAATATCAATGATGATTTTACATTCCTTTAAATTATAATTCTTATTGAACTTTATTTGAACCTTCTAGCTATTATTTAAAAAAAAAATTTTTTATTACATTTTCACCCCAAACAAGGCACCTTGCCACTTTGGTGTAGGGGGCTACTATCAGGGGCAGCAACTACTGGGGCACTATGTTGGGATTTGGGCAGCAAGATGTCGGTTCACGTTACACTTGAACTTCTGCATGTCAGTACAGTTGGGGAAGCAGGGACCTGGAATGCAATTCCAGAGTCTAGCGGTTCTGGAGAAGAAACTACTGGAGTAGAAAGATCTTTTACATCTAGGGATCTCTACTGTGTGGGGGTGGGATTTAGCTGTCTGTCGGGTTTGTGGAGGGTGTCTACGTCGTGGGGGCACAAGTGTCTGCAGTTCATCAGAGCATTCACCATTAAAATACTTGTAGAAAAGGCAGAGGGATGCAACGTTTCGTCGATGGGACAGAGGCTGAAGCTTAGATGCCAGTTCAGGGCCTATCAGATTGGCGACTCTCT
Source organism: Euprymna scolopes (assembly GCF_053919585.1). NCBI lineage: Eukaryota > Metazoa > Mollusca > Cephalopoda > Sepiida > Sepiolidae > Euprymna > Euprymna scolopes. The sequence goes on along the minus strand of NC_136505.1, from coordinate 37,876,315 downwards.
TTTGAACATTGTCTAGGAGCGAGATACTAGAATGGCCAGTGACTCCCTATCTGAGAGTACATCTTTCAAACTGCTTTACCTAAAGTTCACAGGAGACATGAGTTGGAACAATTACATTGAAAACATTGCCAGAGCCGCTGCGAAGAAGGTAGACTCTCTCTACCGTGCTGGAAAACTGCTGACACCTGAAAGTATCCTAATCTGACACCCAAGATCGCCATGGGCATGGAATATGTGCCTACATTAAGGATAGCTTCCCGTGTGGCAGGGATATCTCTAGATAAAATCCTAATTTACCCTATATGTGCTTCAGGGTTGCACTTGCTAACACCACTGCATTTATATTTGCCCTCTATCGGCCCCACAACAGGGGAGTTACTCTCTTTAAGAGCATATCTGAGAAAATAGACCACATACTGTCTACACATTCCTCGGCTAACATCCACATCTGTGGTGACTTCAACGTCCATAACGTGGAATGGCTGACCCATTCAAATAAGACATGATGAGGGGAGGTTCTGTCATGATTTTGCCATTGCTTATGACCTCACTCAGATTGTTCGCGAACCCACCCGTGTGCCCGATACACCCGGTCAATATGCAAGCCTCTTAGACCTTTTTTTCTCAACGTCCCCTGAGCTATGTTCATGTTCCGTTCATTCTCCTCCAGGATCTTCCGACCACTCCGTCGTATCAGTTAAGATAAAAATGAAATGTAAGAAGCCCCCAGACGTACCCCTCCACCGTACTGTATACCGATACTCTAGGGCTGACTGGGATAGCTTCCGTACATTCATATCTGATTTACCTCTGCACTCCATGTTTAAAAAATGTGTCCTCTATATTATCAGATCTGACCGAATGGTTAATTGTAGGCATAGACCAATTCATACCATCTAAAAGATTCCAACAAAAACCTAACAGCCAGCCATGGTTCTCCCCAGAATGTGCTGCTGCTATCGCGCACAGAAATCACTTTTTCCATAGCTACCAACGTAATAGATGCACTGAGACTAAAACTGCTTTCAGGACTGCCAGCAACCACTGTAAAAGAGTAATAAAAAATGCAAGAGAGCTATATGCCCAGTCTGTTAAATCCAAGGTAGCTGATCAGCGGCTTGGAGCCCACCAGTTTTGGCAAATAACAAATAGGATCCTGAACAGAAGTGCGTTCTATCCCAACCATTATCAATGGACCAGAGGTCATCTCGTCAGCGTCAGACAAGGCCAAACTATTTGCAAAGAACTTTGCAGCTAATTCTACCCTATGCGACGAAGGCCATCAACTCCCCATATTTCCTCCTATAACACAGAACAAGCTAGGTAACATACAAATATCCGTGCATGAGGTCGCCAAGCTAATCAAGAACCTAGATTCCAGTAAAGCAACTGGCCCTGATGGCATCCCAATTATAGTGTTAAAAAAGCTTCAACCAGAACTTGCTCCCATACTTACGAAACTATTTCAGCGCTGCCTTAAGGAGAAGTGCTTTCCGACTCCCTGGAAGATTTCATCAGTTTGCCCTGTATTTAAGATTTCAGGTGCTAAGTCATTTCCCTCTCAGTACAGACCTATGTCTCCTGTGTGTTATGAGTAAGTTGCTGGAATCCATATTAAACAGAGAAGTAGTCAACTACCTCAGCCAGAATAACCTTCTTAGTGACACACAATATGGTTTCCGCTCTGCAAGATCTACCGCAGATGTGCTGACGGTTATATCCCACAGGATTAGTGAATCTCTTGACAAAGGCTTCCTTTCTAGGGCAATTGCTCTTGACATATCAAAGGCCTTCGACAAGGTATGGCATAAGGGTCTACTTCACAAGATTTCCAGCTACGGTATAACTGGAAATGTTTTCTCAATCATTAAATCATTTCTCTCTGATAGGCTCATAAGAGTAGTGGTAGATGGACAAAAATCGGAGGCCTGCAATATAAATGCTGGAGTCCCTCAGGGGTCAATCCTGTGCCCAACTCTCTTCCTGATCTACAGCAATCACCTCCCTAAACACATACTTAAATCATTCGTTGACATCTATGCTGATGACACGACCATCTACGGCAACACATCAAAGGCTGTAAATGACAAAGTTCTCTCTGCCCCGTTTTTTGACAAGCTTCTGGGTTTGACCTTTACTCCTGATCTAAAATGGAACACGTACATCAAGTCCGTTGCCAAGGTCGCTGGAAAGATGGTGGGATCCTTCTACCGGTCCAGAAGATATCTCACTACTGATGCAATTCTCTATCTATATAAAAGCCAAGTACGTCCAAGGATGGAATACTGTTGCCATATCTGGGCAGGAGCTGCTAAAAACAGCCTATCCTGCCTTGACAGAGTACAAAATAGACTTCGTGGCTTAGTGGGGGATGCCCTTTTCTCTACCCTGCAACCTCTCTCCCACAGAAGAGACGTTGCGAGCCTATCCTTGTTTTATCGTTATTTCCATGGCAGGTGCTCGTCTGAACTCCAATCTCTGGTCCCCCCTCGCCAATCTTTCTCGAAAAACACCCGTCTAGCTGAATCCACTGTGAAAAATTTCCCCCACTCTTTATCTGTGCCTAAATCAAAACGCGGATTCCATGAACAAAGCTTCTTTCTTAGAACTGCACGCCTGTGGAACTCTGTTCCGTCTGCCTGCTTCCCACCGGACTACAACTTGGATGTGTTCAAGTCCAACGTTAACACATTCCTAATGAACCGCCCCCTTAAGTAAACACTTCATCAAATCTCCACACTAACGTAATGTACTTGCAATAACCCTTATCCCTGAGTGGCTTCCGGGCCTTGATAAGTGGTGATCACTGTGTAAACAAAAAAGGTTCAAAAGAGAGTCGCCAATCTGATAGGCCCTGAAGTGGCATCTAAGCTTTAGAATCCGTCCCATCAACGAAACGTTGCATCCCTCTGCCTTTTCTACAAGTATTTTAATGGTGAATGCTCTGAAAACTGCAGACACTCGTGCCCCCACGACGTAGACACCCTCCACAAACCCGACAGACAGATAAATCCCACCCCCACACAGTAGAGATCCCTAGATGTAAAAGATCTTTCTACTCCAGTAGTTTCTTCTCCAGAATCGCTAGACTCTGGGATTCCATTCCAAGTCCCTGCTTCCCCAACTGTACTGATATGCAGAAGTTCAAGTGTAACGTGAATCGCATCTTGCTGCCCAAATCCCAACATAGTGCCCCAGTAGTTGCTGCCCCTGATAGTAGCTTCTTACACCAAAGTGGCAAGGTTCCTTGTTTGGGGTGAAAATGTAATAATACACACACACACACACACACATATATATATATATATATATATATATATATATATATATATATATATATATAAAGTGCAAAATTTTGTTGAAAATTCAATTTCCTTTTTTATAACCTTCGTTTATTTCCTGGATATTTTTTCATCACAGCTGTTTCATTAGTGGGAAGGCAATTTTACTATGTATGTGTCCATAAAAATATGCTATCCCCACCAACTTCTTCAATATTTCCATTAGATTTCCACAACAAAAGGTATATTTTAACATGCTGAACATCGTATTCGGGTAAAAAGACTTCCAAAGCCATACTTCCTTACTTCCGCTATCTTTTGGTGTTATATATATATATATATATATATATATATATATATATATATATATATATATATATATATATATATATGCACAAGGACCTCGGGATACGGTTGCCCCGGAGTACGTTTATTTTTCAGGTTGCCATGTGGAATACGATGTTTTCCGATCCCTGGTTACAGTATTTGCCCCGTCTTACGGTGTTATTTATAATGTTATTTGATTATATACATGTGTATTATATACTGTACTGTATTTTGTCACTAATTTTTTATATGTACTGCATTGAACTTTGCTTTCGCCAAGCCATAATACGGCGATTTCACCTTAAGATCCCATATATATATATATATATATATATATATATATATATATATATGTATGTATGAGGAATTTGTCTCTGTGTGTGGACGTCGAAACGGCTGGGACGATTTTATAAAATTTCACAAAAATGTGCATAATGTATCTGATAGTGTATTTAGCTAATTTTTCTCTCGGAATGTCTCCGAAAAGTATCGATAATTGATACTCGAAGTTCACACATTATAAAGCCTAACACCGCAAGTGCATTTGAAAAGTTTTATTAGCAGAAAAACTCGGTATATAAAATCAACAGTAGGTTCTTTGATATGACAGGGGCGCGGCCGAAAGGAATGTTTCTGTTTAGAGCACAATCGAAGCATGACACTTAGCTTTTTCATTTTATTTAAGCCATTATATATAAGAATAATTAAAAAAATAAAGAGTCGGTCCTTTACAATGCAACGTAGATTACAGTGTATTTTGGTCTAAGTCACTGCGGGGAGGCATGTAATTTCACCGATTTCGATGACAATAAAAATATGGGAGTGTAAAACATTCGGGAATCATTATTCAATTCGTATGCTAAAGAATTTCAGTTCGTGTAATTTGCAAATTATGGTAATTTGTCATTTTATATTCTAAGAGCATCCGCATGACTCCAGACTTTAATTCTAACAGGTTTACTACATTGTATAGAATAATAGGTAAAAATTTTACAGTTTTTAATATTTTAGTATATGTCTTACCAGATGGTTTCCATATCTATTTAAATATCCATTAGTTGTTACTTAATATTGTAGTAAGATTGTATGTGAGGCATGTTAGTTACGATTGAACGGAATCTATTTTTTTTTTCAAAATTATATTATGCAGAAGAAAAGAACGCTTAGAAATTAAGGTTAGATATTTAGTTTACGTATTCAAGGAAGTCACGTGGAATAACATCGTACTGACGCATGAGACAGATTCTTTACGAACAAAAAAAAACTACAAATCTATTTGCGTGTTGTAATTTCGTATACAGAAAAGAACAGAAGTGTTTTCTCCCCCGATGGAAGATAAAGGGGCTGAAGGCTGGGTTTTTGTTATATATTTTCAGAGCAACATATGCCAAGAACACGTGAATGAAAAAATGACTAGTAAACTCCACAACGTATTTACTTTGTTATTACTACTATGACACATGATAAATATTACGGTGCTACTTATAAAAATACAGAAAAATAGACGTACAGCATCTGCTATAAACAATCAAAATATACACGTAAACAGAAGAACACAATGGACACAGCTACTATTAGAATTCTGACAAACAGAAAGCGATCAGCTATGTGGAAGCACTGTTAAATTAAATTTGCTTCCGGAACGATAACAGATCACTCTGGCAAGCAAGCAAACAACAGAAGATTATGTTTTGAAAAACAAAAAAACAAAAAAGAAAAAAGGTTACCATGTGGGCTTGTATATAATCATGTTTATCGGCTGTTTGCACTTGTTAAGTTTCTCATTTCGGCTTCCAGTTAATGTCACATCATTAATACGGACAGTTTAAGGTCGTTATTGGTCTGAGTTATTTCACTTGTAGAGTTGTATATGATCGTGTGTATCGGCTGTTTTACTTGTAGGGGTATTCTGTTTCAACTTTTATATTAGGTCTTTAAATAAACTACTAGGAATTCTGACTCTCTGACATAGTGTGTATGAGCGTGTGGGAAAATATCATCAGCAGCAAAGGATGGTTGGCTTTCGAAGAGATTAGCAGCAGCGGTAGCTGAAAGACATGAATCTGCAAATTAGAAAGTGTACGCGAGATGAATAGGAGAAAAAATCAACACGTGAGGAGATAAGATGAACGGTGAAGAAAATGGATGTGTAAAGTCGAGGACAAGAATTCACCGGCTGTGGCCGGCGTGCGATCGGAGAAAGAAAACGTGTACACCGGGTGAGATGGACGATGGCCAGAGACTTTTTAAGTTGTGTCGAAACGGAGAGTAACAGATAATAAAAGGTTTTGTTAAAAAAGAAAAAATGCCGACCGGAATTTTTATTTATTTATTTGTTTACTTTTGTTTGTAACTGCAACGTTACAACTCGACGCATGTTTAGTTTGTGTTGATTGATTTCATTTGTATGGCAGCGCTGAATGTTATGCGTCGATTATTATAAAGATTTAATTAGTGCTCAACTAATTTTCCACGCTTTAACTAATTTATCTAAAAAAAAAAACATAAAAGAAAGTGGAAGAGATTCGTGATATCTTAACAGATTCAGATCAGTAAACTGTGATCGAATATTGAATGATATTGATTATCTCTGCTACTGGAAATTTATAAATTCACGAGGTTTTATGAGCAAGAAAAATACCCCAAAACTGTAAACCAGTTACCTCCAATATCTTCATTTTCCAATAAAACTGATGCTTTATAATAAAGAGGTAATGATTTTTACTTAAAAATTAATGCAGCATTTGTAGGTTTAACTTAGTTGTTTTGTTTAACAGCATATCAACCGCTTGCAGGTAATTTAATGCCGAATACCGTAATTAAAAATATGCTTCATGTTCTTTATACATTCAAATATTACTTATTTTTTACTGTTATTTAACCCCAAATAATGCACAATACCACTTTTACGTAATTTGGGAACAAATTTTCAAAAATACTATGTAGTGAGTTGAACAGTAAGATATTTGTTCACATTAAGCTTTAATTTCTGCATGTCAGTACAATCACAGAGGCATGGACCCGGGAGGGAATTTCAATGTTGAATACTTATGGAATAAATTATTTGAGTAGAGAGCTTTTTGACATCTAGGGATCTCTTCAGATCGTTTTTCTTTTTAATTTACCAGCTGTGAAAATCAGGCTTTTGTAGGATGTATTCCAATTCTTGCTGTAGCTGTTCATTTGAGCCTGAAATCATAAATATTGGTCAGTCATCTCAAAAGATGTATAACAATAATATACTAAACTGTCAAGAGTCTTTGACAATTTTTAATGGTTGTACAAAAAAGTCTGGAAAACTTATGTAAGACACTGGAAAAGTCTGGAAACTTATGTAAGACACTTCCTAAAGTATAAATAATCCCGAGTAACGGCGGGTAGAGATGGCTCGTATAAACAAACCAAAACTTGTTTCTTTTTCATATCCTATAATTTGTATATATGTACTAGAGGAATACCCCACTCACTACGGGCAGAATTATATCTAGCAGAACAGGTTCGCACCATTTTACGTCCACTGTGAAAACATGTAAATCAGAGTCGAGTACGACTAAACCTCATGTCTAAAATCTTTGTTCCAAAATTTCCCAAACTCCTTTAGGCAATTTTGATTCTAAATAATGTCTTAAACTTTTAGACATACGAAATGAAGAAATTTTAAATTTATGGAATATTGCATTATTTGTGTCTAAAAACTTTGAACCAGGTCTAATACAAAGTTTAAATATGTATATATTCAGATGAAAACTTGTGCATATGTGAGTCCCCGAACAACATTCTAAATACTAAAAAAATGAGATTAAGGTTATCTTTAGTAATTGGTATTTTATATATACATTAATTGATATCTAAGTAATATTTCTTAATTTATATATATTAGTAGCATTACACTGTCTCGACTTATACGGGGAGATGCTCCTTTTTATAAAACAAAATTAAACTTAATATAATCCACTATAGTAACTCTTACTGACAATAGCAGTTACGTTACAATATTAACAGTTATCGGTTAACTAGTTTAGGGAAGATTTATATACTTAGAAATATATAAACATATATTTATATCTTACTTTAAAAAAAATATTGCGTGTTGTGCCTTATAATTGTTTTTTTTTTGCAAAGTAATCATGCTCTTTTTTATATGCATTTAACATATCTGCTATTCATATGCCCTACTCTCTAATATCTGACTTTTTTTCACTTTTAAAACGTAAACGATCAAAGACTAAATTCTCATGAGATATTTTATTCTTTTTATTTACTTTATATCTATTTCATCTTATTATTTGTAAAATGTAACTTGCAAACTATAAAAATAATGTTAATTTTCTGATTCCATATTTCGTCTTGCGTGAATTCAGATTCATCAAACTTTTAGAGTTGGACACTTTGATTTGATTGCCTTTCATCGAATTGAGCTTTTATCATTTATTGATGATGATTACATTTGTCTCTAGTTACAGAAAGCCTTAATGACGTACAATTGTGTACTTTTCTCTAGCTCCCTTTATCGCTTGCTCACTTTATGTCTGGTCCAGAATATGACCTTAAACTATATCCGATGGTGAGGCCCCAGCTTGTGGGCTTTTGGGGGTGTAGAGCCACTCTTTAATTGCCATTGCTCCCACGTTCAATCTGACTCGGACTGGTAGTAACTATGGGTCAAATAGAAACGGACTTAAAAAAACCCAAATAGCCTCTATTAAAAATTGTTCTTCAAAATCACTGGATTCGGCATTAAATAACCTGAAAAGGGTTGATATGCCGTAAAACAACCAATCAACCAACCAACCAACTTTATTTCTGCCCGACTAAAACTACCCAATCAGAATATTTATGCCATACATAATATTCTATACAAAAAAATATATATGTGTATGTATACATTTATATATATATATATATATATATATATATATATATATATATATATATATATATATATATATATATATATATATATATATATATATCGTTCAGAAATTCAAGTTTTTACACGCCAGCATTTTAAAAACATAAAAAGGGTATATAAATATTAATATTAATGCTTGCAAGACAATATTAACCAGAGGAAAATGCTCAATATTCGGAATAGCGCATCGACATGAGAACGAGGATAAAACTTTGCAAATTGGAATATATTTGGTTCAACATTTATTATACGATAATAGAGATAACATAATTTTTCCATCGAGTTTCAAGGAATGGCTCTTAATCCCAGAGGAAAATAGTTGATAAAATACCATGTGTATAGACTAGATATAATTTGACTTATAATTTTTGGTTAGCACATAGTTTTAAAACTTCAGACAGGGAGATATAATGTTGTTGAATATAATATAGAACAATATAGATAAACATATTTAATCTGGAGTCTATGTATGAATTGAAAAAAAATCCAAAAGCACTGGGGATTGTTGAAACTTAAATGGTAAACTTATATCCCATGGTGCTTTGCATAAAGCTAGCTTGCGGAAGGTCCATTTGTACATTTGTGAAATCGAAATCATATAGATTCATAAGATTATAATTCTTGCATGAGAAGTTCTGCAGAGTTGAAGTTATGTCTTGAAATGTTAACAGAAATTAGAATGAGGCAGTGGCATTACAATCCGTGGAAGAATAGTGGCCACGATTCACTTTTATCGCCAAGATATGAAGATTGAATAATACGAAAAAGTTGGTAAAATGCGGTGGTGGGGAAGGTGTTGAGAATTGGGGTTAACTATGACTGGCTATTAAGTGGGAACGTTTAAGTATGTATGACCAATTGAGGTGTGACGTGCAGAAACTTAATAAACAGTTCAGAATTTCAAATTCCTAGATATAATAAAAATGTTTCCGTCAAAAATATGTAGAAAAAAGGAAATTCTACACGCTTATCCATACATATATACACAAATAAACCCACACTTACACATAGACCCAGAATATACATTTAAAGGCAAGCACACACACATACACACACATACACGCACACACGCACACACGCACAGAATAATCTACTTTTGGTTAACAGGTAGAAATAAATTAAGATTATGGATCAGATTACGGGGTGGATTAAATTGTGTAAAGTTCCGGCAATTCTCTTGCTTTATTAAGTTTAAATTGGCTTGTTTGATATTTAAGGATAAGAACACAGGTTCCCATGTGTTGGATTTAAAATATTTGTTAGAGGCATCCTCAGTTTAGAGCCTACTTTAATTGCGAACAGGAAGAGGTATGTAGATTATGTCTATTCGTGCAAATTAAAATGTTATGGGAGTTGATTATACAAATTAAAACAAGGTCTGGTATAAACACAAAAATGAGGGCATGAAGAATGTGAAGTAATGGTCTTTATATCTGGGTAGCAATTAGATCTGGTGAGGCGATTACAGAGTATGGGATTAGGAGAAAGCGCTGATCAGAGATTTTCATCACGTGTGATATAAACGTTAAAAAAAATTAAATTTATTAATATAACGTATAAATATAGTATATTTTGTGACTATTTATACAAAGGAACTACGTAACCCGGTGTTTCGTAATCATTAATCTCGTCATATTATAGTTAGTAATATTATTTTTAGTGATTTTTGTATTATGCACGCTTAATGATGTCACAAAAAGGTGTCGTGATAATGATGACGCCACTAAAGTATGATGGTTATATATTAACATAGAGATGGGTAACCACGTATAGTGGATGACATCATTAAATGAAGGTGTTCTCTATAAAATAAGAAATAGGTATAGCCGTTAATCTAAACTAAATTTATCTTGTAGATTATTCGTGACCCACTCAAGTCATGGACCGTCTACTACAGAAACGCCTAGACTTCATGATGTCTAGGACACATAAATATATAAAATGTCACGTGTTATATAAAATTTAGCAAAACAAAATATCAACATTTATTAGTATAATATATAAATATCGTATATATTTGTGAGTATTTATGTTAAGAAACTAGGTAATCCGGTATTTCAAAATTATTAGCAATGTTATTACAAAATCGTTATATTATAGTTATTATATATTATAGTATAGCGGCGAAGATTTAGTTTAATGCGACCGTATCTGCCCGGTGTGTATGTGTAATTGCTTGTATAAAAGTTTAATATCAGCATCGCATCCCATCAAAAAAAAAGAAGAAAAATCATACAATAGAAATTTTAGTAGCAGTCGGTCATAACTCTAGTTTTGCGATTCTACTGAAATTTTATATTCTTGATTTTACATTTGTAGAGATGAGGTTTACTTTTCGGTGTCAAAAATGAAAATGATTAAACTCATTTCTACATAACTAGATTCGAGCATCATCCACTTAAATTTATAAAAAATAAATTTTATTTTGGACCAATTGTAGGAGGCTATGTATTTATTCGAATTGGCGTTTTTTTATCCACCTTGACTCCATATGAGTTTTATTTTCTTCATCAAACAGTTGACAAAAAAAAAATCAAAAACAGTGCTAACATTAGTAATATACATCGCCTATTAATTGCTACAATCACACACTGCCATACGCATACACCAACAAAGGGTATCACACAACAATACTTGAATCCCTTCATTGTCATTTGCTGATTGGTGCTAATTGTAAACAAATGTGTAAATGTTTACATTTTAACGTTTAAACTAGTTGTAAAGAACTGAAGAATATTGGTATTTGAGTTGTCTACCTTTTATACTACAGTAGAAACCATAAACATCAAATGCCTATTTAATAAGTTATAATGAAATGTATTTTTTTGTAAATGAGAGAGGAGGTTTCGATTATTATTTCTCAGATCCATGAATAATTCACGGCCGTTAAATTATCGACTTATACTTCCTTGATATCACAGCGTACGAACCCTTTCTACTTTACAAAAAAACTAAAATATTACCAAACATTTTATGTTTACATATTTAAATACCGTATATTTCCGTGTATAAGGCGACCGTCAGATAAGACTATGTACAAAATTGGAGTAAATTTTAATAAATTTATCATATATCGGTTGTATAAGATGTCGGCTAAATAACGAAGCCATGTTTGTTTAGCCTAGTCTGGGTATTTCAACAGTCGGTATCTTATCAAATATTGTTTTTTAAAGATGGTTTGTTTTTACCTTAAGCGTTATCTTATACGCCGAAATATACAGTATATATGTAAAATATCTCTTCTGCTTTTGAGTTCATTATTTTATTCCTGTTCAATACCTAACATTTTTCTAGCTCGCACGCGTTAAAGTATAATTTTAAAAAAAAATCATCGAAAACTTTTCTATAAAACCGGGTCGCTCCAAAAACCTTCCTTCCAAATTAGAATAAGTTTTAACATTTTTACATAGTCATCCTTATGTCGATATCTAATGTTAGACACTTTTCGTCCCTTATCAATAACTCTGGTATAGCCGATTCAGGAGTATGTCATCCAATCAAAAACTCTTTATTCACAAAAAATATCGTACACCATGAAGCGAGTTTAACTGTTGGCGACTGTGATCGTCACACAACCTTCTAGACTTATCAACGGCTTTAAAGACTAAACCCATTTTCAGTTAAGTAACGACCAGATTTTATTCTGAAGTGCGGTATCATCTAAATGTATCTAAATATAAACAAGTTCTATCTGTCTTTTTATATGACTTGTTGTGCTATGATATCTTTTGTCAAATGAATTTGATTTTATGAGTATTACTAAACTTGCTTACAAAGACTAAACCCGTTTTCAGGTTAGTAACGGCGAAATTTTATTCTGACGTGCAACATCTGCAACGGGAATTTAAATAGATCAATCGAGGCTGTTTGACTTAAGTATAAAGTCCTTATCTCCGCGAACACCCGTACAAGATGTTAAATCATTGTCTTCATCTAAACAGAAAACGACATCAATCTCTGTCCGAGTTTCTAGTTGTCGGAATACCACACCAAATGAAGTCGTGGTGATGACTACCATATCCATGTTTAAAGCTTCCTTGGACAAATATTCAGACTGTATCTAAATTTAAACAGGTTCTACCTGTTTTTTTTTCTTATATAGCTAGTTGTACTATGCTACTTTTTGTGAAATGAATTTTATTTTATTTGAGTATAACTAAACTTGCTTACATATAAATATTGAAAGTGTGAATTAAATACCATCATCATTGCTGAGTTATTATCAAAATTTTATAAAATATAAACGCATTGGCGTATAATTGAAAATTAGTTAATATAAGCGTAAATTGTGATGAACTGATTTAATTTGTGACAAAACTGTTCTTTCGGCAGCTTGTAAGATCTTGTGCAAACAGAAAGAGCAAAGAGAGAAAATAGAAATGCCTGTCTTTTGTCCTTATATAGAGTTACTGTTGAACAATTTCACCATCCTTATGGCGCCCATCGTATAAAGAGTCTTGGTTGTGGAGCAGTAGTCAGCATCGTAATGATTTGGATTAATATCTTCTTTTTGTTTTTGTTACAACCTCAATTATTTATTTTATAATAATAGTTGAAGAAGTTATTAATAAAGGCAGCACATAATCTTGTGAAGTCCAGCAATTATTTTGTATTTCTTCTATTACAGCATACAGTATAAATGAGTAATGGCATGTGAGTGTTCTACAATACATCTCCACAGGAAAATAGAATATCTGTCTAAACACAGCTACTCTCCTTGTGGTTCAATTATTTTAATAGATTATCATCTACGCGTCTCTGAAGACTTTCACGTCCTTTACGTAACATCCTGAACACGTAAGTCTTGTTATGATATTTAACTTTTAATGAAGTATTGCGATTCCATAGTACATATGACTTTATATGGAAAATTCCGTTTGAACACTATTTTAACACATACACATTGAATACATTTGAACTAAAAAGTAAGCATATGAAATAATCAATTCGTTGGTGGTGTATATGGTGTTACAATGATGACAGGATAGCGAATTAGAGCTTATTTAGTATTATTGTCCCTCTTGGTCAACAAATACGGTGTTTAAGAAACTTAAAACGTATTGTAAGCTGAGTAAGCAAAAGTCGCCGCCTAGTATATTTTCAGAATCGAACTCTCATTTAAGATTCGGAAATGTGAATGTTATCTCGGATAAATTACTAGAAGTACAAATGCGGTGCATAATATTTCGATTTTGTAAATCGATTCTGTGTATTTGCGTCGCCGGGTTGTAATTCACTCGACACATTTACGCAAAAATTCAATTAGCATACATCTAAATTTGCACGAGTTGCCTAATATTTTTGTGAAAAAAAAAAAACTGAAAGAAATACGAGATGGCATAACATAGTCAGATCGATATAGCGATATCGATTGCAAAGTGGAATGGATTAATCTACACTGTTTTATCACCAGCCAAAATAAAATAAGATCCCTCCATGGATTTTATTTATCGCCGAAAAGTGATACGTCTTGGTGAGAAAAATAATTTTACGGAAAAAGAAAAGATACATCCAACATAGCTAGATTAATAGCAGGTGCAAAGATTGGTGAAACCTGATTTTCCCGTCCTTTTACACTGATTACACACACACACACAAACACACACACACATACACACACACACACAAACGTGTACGCGAGGTGCCTTAAATAAGTTTCCAGACTTTTTCTATGGGCAATTTTTTTAATAGTACAGACACAACTCTGGTCCCCTTCTCTTCCAGCTGCAATGCACTTGTTGTACCGTTCTAACAACGTCTGGAACGCCGCATGAAAATTCTCTTGTGTGAGTGTGACAATGACCCTTGTTTTTACAAGGTGGTCACCACTTATCAAGGCCCGGAAGTCACTCGGGAATAAAGGTTATTGCGTGTGCAGTAAGTTAGTGTTGAAATTTGTCACACCCTATTTCATTTCCTGAATTTTCTCATAGCGACAGTCTCTAATATTTTCCTTGAGCTGAGAGAATAATCAAAAGTAACAGGGAACAATGTTCGTACTTCCGGATCGTAATTAATCAGCACGATAATCTTCCTACTGTTATGTGAAGCCAATGTTATGATGAATTTCCTGGTGTTCGAATCGTAAAAAAATGTAAGGAGGTAAGCGACGTTTTTTTATAGATGGTTTCCATAACAACCACGTCGTTTCTTTCTGATATTCTCTGCGAATCATTGAGAAAACTTCTTGCAAATCGTCTGCATCTTCATTTCCTCGCGAATAATTGTCTGTACAGTTCCAACATTGGCATTAAACTGTGCAGTTATTGTCTCTATAGATACACGACGGTCCTTATCCATGAAATTCCTTATTTGGCCAATAAACTCTTGTATTCTGACATCCTTAATCCTTCTACACTTCTTATCATCCTTCACAAACTTCCTACTATCATTGAGTCTTTTCTGCTACTCAAAACTGATGCCCGATTCAAGCAAGATAATACAAAAGCAGTCTGAAGCATTCCATACGTTTCTATGGCATTTTTTCTTAAGTATAAAACATAATTTTATTGCATATCGATCTTCTAAAGTGTCCTCACGTCCAGATTTGTTTTTTTAAATCCCCCAGTTGTGACAATCAGGCTTTAGTAAGGTGTATTCCAATTCCTGCTGCAGCTGTTCATTTGAACCCGAAAACATAAAAATTGATTATATATCATAAGATGTATAGCAATAACATACTAAATTTTCAAGAGTCTACAACAATTTTAAATGCCTGTACAAAAAAAAAAAGCCTGGAAACTTATTAAAAGCATCTCGTATATATAGATATCAATTAATTGAGCATTTGAAATAATATCAGGTTCCAAATTTTTTTTATTTTATTTTTTTTTATTACATTTTCACCCCAAACAAGGCACATTGCCACTTTGGTGTAGGGGGCTACTATCAGGGGAAACATCTACTGAGGTACTATGTAGGGATTAGGGCAGCGAGATGTTGGTTCACGTTGCACTTGAACTTATGCATGTCAGTACAGTTGGGGAAGCAGTGACCTGGAATGGAATTCCAAAGTCTATCTGTTCTGGCGAAGAAACTACTGGAGTAGAAATATCTTTTACATCTAGGGATCTCTACAGTGTGGGGTGGGATTTTGCAGCTTGTCGGGTCTGTCGAGGGTGTTCACGTCGTGGGGGCACAAGTGCTTGCAGTTCTTCAGAGCATTCACCATTATAGTACTTGTAGAACAGGCAGAGGGATGCAACGTTTCGACGATGGGACAGAGGCTGAAGTTTAGATGCCAGTTTAGGGCCTATCAGATTTGCGACTCTCTTTTGAACCCTGTCAAGGACCGAGAGACTAGTAGCCGATGCACCGGCCCAAATATGACAGCAATACTCCATACATGGGCGAATAGTGGCCTTATAGAGGTACAGGATACTTTCGGGTGTTAGAAGTTTTCTAGCACGGTAGAGAGGGCCCACCTTCCTTGCAGCGGCCCTGGCAATGCCCTCGATGTAATTGTTCCAACTCATGTTTCCTGTGAACGTTAGGCCAAGGAGCTTGAGAGACGTACTCTCAGATAAAGAGTCGTTGGCCATTGCTATAGGTGGTAGAGAAGATTTCTTGTAATTATTGAATGAAACCAGTTTTGTCTTGGTGGCATTGAACGTTACCATCCATTTTTGTCCCCATTCCACTACTGATTGGAGGTCATCCTCTAGTGTTTCTGCCATCACTTTAGATATATGTTCATTTGTTTTCCTGTCGTGCCTGCTATAGAGTGTGGTGTCATCAGCATATATACCCATCTCAGAGGCAATTTTGTCGGGGAGGTCATTTATGAATATCAGGAACAGCAGAGGTCCAAGGATAGATCCCTGGGGCACTCCCGCATTTATATCATATTGTTTAGATGTACGACCGTCGAGGACAACCTGGATTTTTCTCTTATCTAAGAAGGATTTAATTATGTTAAGTATTCTACCAGTGATACCGTAAGATCTAATCTTCCTGAGGAGACCCTCATGCCATACCCTGTCAAAAGCCTTAGATATATCTAGAGCTACCTCTCTGCCCTCTCCCGCTTTGTATAATGCTGTTAATTTAAAGTCCATATAAAGATTAGTATCAATATTTATAAGACGATCCCTACCAGATAAAAAAAGCTCAATATACAGGATAGAGTAATAATATAAATTAACATTTAGAAATAATTTATGAAAATTTTTTTAAAATACGACAAATTTATTAATCGGCAAAGAATACAAAAAATTTAAAGCTTTTTCCTTAATCCATGTAGTTTCAATAAATGACTCATCTCAGCAGAGGAAATGAATTTTAGCAAAATAATGTTTATATACAGCCATGAATTTTGCTATGTAGTACATAGATTGAAAACTTGCATAAAAAATCTAAAGGAGCTAAGACTAAAAAAAGGAATATTCCATGGTGTACTTAGGTTCAAGGAAAAAAGTAGAGGCACCGTCGTAAGATTTTTAGTTGCCAATGTATGTATTAAATAGCGCATTTTATGACTGCATATAAACATTATTTTGCTAAAATACATTTTTTCCAATCAGATGAGCCATTTATTAAAAATCCATGAATTAAAGAAAAAACTTGTCGAATAGTAAATTTGTCGCAAATTTTGTAATTTAAAGAATTTGATTCCAAATTTCATATATATATATATATATATATATATATATATATATATAATTATTTTTTTTACTATAATAATTAAATACCTACAGACACTAGTGTTTCATCCTTTCGGGATTCTTCAGTGCAGGGTGTCACGATTACTACCAATCGAACGATTCGAACCCCGCGACACGAGACATCTCTGGCTCGATAAGCGGAGACCGTATCCATTCGGCTACTATTAACCGTGTGAAATAGCGTTGAATTTTAAACATTTTAATTTAAATGTTCATTACGTCAGACAGACAGTGATCAAATCGTTATACGATGATCTACGCATAAGAGCTAAATTGACCGACTTTTTAATTCAACAGAAAGTGCTCAACGATAAGAAACGAATTTCTTAAAGGGGCTGTCCAAATTATTTTTTTTTACTATAATAATTAAATACATACAGACACTAGTGTTTCATCCTTTCGGGATTCTTCAGTGCAGGGTGTCACGATTACTACCAGTCGAACGATTCGAACCCCGCGACACGAGACATCTCTGGCTACATTATATATATATATATATATATATATATATATATATATATATATATATATATATATATATATATATATATATATATATATAATTCAAACGCAGTACTGTGCGAATATATGATTAAGTGGCAGTTTTAGTCATTAAGAACTGCTTTAAAGCTTCACTGCTCACTCATTTTTCGACCAAATTTCAAACAATTATAAGAGTTTATAGATCACCTTCTAAGTTATATTGTGAAAAAATTTCAATTTTCCTTCAGTAAAGCAAATGTTATAAATTTCTTGGTGTTTGAAATCGTAAAACAATGTAAGGAGGTAAGCGACGTTTTTTTATGAATGGTTTCCATAACAACAACGTCGTTTCAAAGACTACTGTTGCTACTAAATTACTGCTGTCGTGAAAAGAGAAGTAACAAGTGAAACAGAGAGAATGAAAGAATGAAAGGGAGATAATTGGGGTTATTAAAAGCAGACGAGTGTCGTACATTGTTATTACATATGTGTTTATGAGGGCAAAAAATAAGAACAAGTGAATTTTTCGGAAGCCTAGAAAAATCATGGATTACAATAGAAAAATGCGAGCATGAAAAGTAATATGGTTAAGCTTAAACATAGAAAAAGTAAAGGACTAGTTGTTAAAACTGGAAAAGGAAAAGACAAGATATTCTAGTAAAAAATATAATAAATTTATTGCAGCATAAAAAATTCTTTTAAAATGGTATAAAGGATCTCTCTAAAGACAGAATATTGACTTATTTGATCATATTTTGAGATCCGTAACCAATCTGATACAAAATGCAATCAAGTTTCGGATTTTGTTTTTGATGACGGCTTTTACCACACATTCTTTGACATAATTCTCTTTTCTTGCAAAGTATTCAGAATTAGGATTTCCAATAACGAATTTTTAACTCTTAAGCGAAGTTTGGCAAACTCTTTATTTGTTAACCGTCTAGTTTTGGGAAATCTATTTTATTATGATAATTTATGTTTTTCATAATAGATAGACCAAGCATATTCAGGGTGAACAGGGATTTTTGTTGTTTTAAGAATAAGTCATACATAAAATATCTCGTTAGCTACCTAACTCAGTCGCTAATGCGTAATACCTCGCTACAATTGTGGACAACTGTAAACGAACACTTACATGTATGTAAATGGCGAGCAACACCAGCCTGATTATCTACATTATCCTTTCTTTGCTTAATAAGAGACACTTTCCCAATCCTGCTACGGCACTTTCTTGAATTTGTCATCCAAACTAAAAAATCATATCTCCAGAAATATATTTTACGCATGGGGTGTGTTCAACTGTTGGAAACAGAATGATGACGAAACTATCTACGCTAACGTAAAAAACAACAGGTTCACAAATCCAAATCTGTCCTCAATTGAGCAAGGATCGTTAAGAGGAGACATGGTTCTAGCATAAACCATCATCAATGGAAATGTAAATCTGCATATATTAAAATATTATAACCTAAAGCCTAGTCACTATCTTCCACAAACATTCGTAGATGTACCATTGCCGCATTATCTGTCCGTGTTTTTTTTTTGTTGTTTTTTCCTGAAACGCCCTGTCACAGAAGTCCGTTATAATGGCTACGATATTTTTGGCAATTGGGCGATTCCATCTTTTCAAAAAGGGATGACAGTTGAAGTTTTATATATTTATATAGTTATTATCTAACAACTATATATAATTTTCAACATAATAATGGATAGCGTATTGCCTCTAAAATAATAAATACGTGACTTGCATGAATCAAAATATAATATTTAAGCATATTTAAAATAAATAAATAAATAAATGGAGTATTTAAGCATATCTTAGGCTATAACAACGCTGGGCGGTCTGATAGTAGGCATTTAAAAGCATGTGCTTCTAAATTTTAGATAAATAACATCAAAGCAAGGTATACAATTTTTAAAATCTTGTGATTGATTAAGGAATCATATGTTTTACAAAAACATTGATATGAGTACGATATGTGAGATTTTATTTAAAATTCAAAGTGCCCTCTATCATTTGCATTTATCTTCTCAAATTGGTTGGGAATAGTATCAATGGAGTTTCCTAGAAACTCTTGTGGAATAATGAAAATGGCATTTTTTAGTCGTTCTTCATATTATGTTTTAGCCTCTGGCTTTTAGAGTAAACTTGTCCCTTTAACCAACCTTAATGCAAAAAATTCACATGGCGGTAAATCAGAGCAATAGCAGTTCATTCATGTGGACCACGTCAACCTAATTATATACAAGGAAAATGAATGGTTGATAAAATACTGCTATTCCATTAAAGTTTCAATTCTCGAGCGGCTTGGGAAAATAAAGGCAAATGGTGATTGACATATTGAATTTTAAATGAAGTCTCATCTTATCTATTTTGTTTTCATATCCACTTTTTGTGAAAACATTTGATTGATTAATAAATTACAAGATTTTTTTAATAGAAAGTCACTTTTTAATCACACAGTATATTTTGTTTTCAAAAACTATTTGTCTAAAAATTATTTTTCTCTTTTCGTATCAAAAGGTCTACGTAGTCCAAGCAAGAAGATAAAATACTTCATTAGACATCAAGTTGGGATTAGAGCATTTTCGGGAACGACCCCGCACACGCCTCTCTTGAAAGATTTATATCAAATAAAGTAATTTTGAGATCCTAAACTGTTTCAGCCATCTCCGGGACTCATTCCATATACCAACCCTTTTTAAAAATATATATATGAAATAATGTAATTCTGAAATAACTATCTGCTTCAGCCACTGCCAGGGCTGACTCCATATACCTCACCCCTTAAAAGTATATATGAAATAAAGTACTTAATGATGCTTGGTAGATGGTTTTGTTCTTTTCGTTGTCGGATAGTAAGTTGATGACGATCAGGTGTCACCTATCTATCATGGTAATCCCTACCTAGCGAGGTGTTCTGACTCAGAACCCTAGTCACGCTGTTTCTCAAATAAAGCCATAGCTTTTATGCAGTTGTATAGACAGTAGGTTGCAGGGGTTTTTTGTGTCCGATCATTGCCCATACTGAACGATTGCTTTGACTATTATACCCAGAGGCATCTACTCAGCACAACGAAATACGAAACATATGAACAGAAGTATTTCTATTTGCTTCCATATTACACCAGTCACCTGTTTTCCATGACCTCACGTAACCCTGATCGAGGGGGGGGGGTGACGCGGGTGCTCGACAATACCCAAGAATCTCTCACTGACTAGCGGAGGGAATGATGCGCTTTACCTTTCCTTTGACAGTAGTGCTGTCCCGTTACCCTAGACAACTTTATAAAATTACCGATTTTTCTCAAATTCTCCGGTAATATTTTTTCGAGTCAAAACGAGAAGACCACTATCTTTCTGCTGATCTGAACTGAATTAGTTATTTGCCTGTGAAAGCTTCTCTAACCGAATTTATGCGGCCATTTCTTTTGTTTAAAACTACATTTTTTTTCTATATAAAGAATCGCATTGCACTCAAAAGTGGGATATTATAGGGTGGTTCCTGAAACAGATTTACTATTTGCCAAGAACTTACAACGATAGGATCATTCCAGTTCCCCTTTCGATACATGCCATCTAACGTTTAGAATGAACATTTGAAGGCGATATCGATTTTGTTCAGAATCAAAAATTAGTATAATATATTACAAGAGTGACTGTCGAAGTCCTGATATGCTTTTTTTCTGGAAGCTGGTTGCCAATTCATAAGTTTTTCATATAAGATTGAAAAATCTAATCTTGAGAAACTGGAAGCTAAACATGTATGCTAAGCTAATGCAATTCCTAACTAAATCATATTAAAAGTTTCCAAAATACTGTATTCTATTAATCATGGCGCCATTTCAACGATTTAATGATATAATCTTATATTCAACGATTTATCAATAAATCGAACTTTTGGATCGAAAAAGTGCTATTCAACAATATCACGTTCGAAATAAATATGCCGCCTCAGTTCATCGAACAAGAATTGATTTGCACATGTCTTATTTCTGACTGTACCCTGAACGTTTTGTTAAGCAATGCTTAATTTACTGATCTTGTCATTGTCTTTTTTTTCCATCGTGGAATCGTTTGTATAAAAAAATTTAGTAATGATTTAAGCATTTTTTTAGCGGCAGGGTATTTCCATCTATAGTTATTCTTGAAAGTAAATTTGAATCAATCAATAATTATTTTATTTATGACAATCAACCGTATTTTAATTCTTCCAGCCAGATTCGTGCCTCTCTTAAGTAAGTTTTACTTCTAGTAGCTGAGATTTGGGAACAACCGACTCAGATATTCAAAAACATTATTTATGGTTAGCGGTGAGAAGAATTTTTTTTTTTACATAGGCATCATCACTTATCAAGGCCAAGAGGAAACTCGAGGATAAGGGTTAAAGGGTGTACAGTAGAAATTGGACAATATAGTAACCGTTAGTAAATGGAAATTCGGTAAATTTGTTAACAAGTTGTACGGCTTATCAAGAACTTGTTTACGTTAGACTTGAAGACAACCATATTGTAGTCAGCTGGAAAGCAAGAAAACGGGAGACAATTCCACAAGCGTGCAGTTCTAAAAAAGAAGCTTTGTTCATAGGATCTACGTTTAGAATTTCATTATTTTTATCATACTTGTGATGACTTATTATTTCATACATTTAGCAAGAAAAAAATTCTTATTTTAAATTGTTGTTATACTTTAAAAATAGTTAAGTATATTAAAAAGTTTTTTCTTAAAAATATACTTTCTGTAACTACAAATAAAAAACACATTATTTTCTGTTCACATTACACTTTATGAATTAAAAAAGTATACATAAATAAAATAATACTAATTAATATAACATATTAATTATAAAATAGCCATTAAAAACTATAAGGTAAAGTATAAATAAATCAAAACATAACACAATGCATGAATAAAATATTTTATTTTTAATATTCTTCTACACCAAACATGATCTGCGAATGTAGTCCTTTTTATATAGCGACTATTATGGGACTTTTGTTCCGTGTAAATTAAGTAACAGTTGTTTTATTTTTAAAAAGGAAGTTTTATCCCGAAATATAAAAAAATATTTTCCACCGCCCTTAAAATTCTATTAATAATAAGTGAAAGATAAATAGAAAAGTGTCGCTGAAAGATAAATAGACATGTTTTCGAAAAAAAAATCGCATATATTTTCTTTAATTATTAGTTTACTCTCTTCCGCCGTTCAGTTCTTTTTCGCATCGAATGCAACCTTACTAACTACTTGCATACTTATTTCCTATCATACTACAAGCACACATTTACATCAGAATTGTAGCCAAGACCGCTAGACAAAATAGTTAGATTATTCCACCGCTCTAAATGTTATCTCATTCCTGAGGCAATCCTCTACCTGTATAAGAGACAAGTGCGTTTTAAGATGGAGAGGTGTTGCCAGTTTTAGGAGGGTTCGCTAAGAGTACCCTTCCCTGCTTCATCAGAGTACAAAACCGGCTTCGAAATCTAGTGGGTGAAATCATTTTCTTCTTAGTACCTACTTTGTCTCACATTTTCATGACAGCTGCTAAACTGAGCGTATATTTATCCCCCTGTAAAATATTCGCAAAACACACTCGTCGAGCTGCAGCAACTGTCAACAATTTTCGTTATTCTCTACCTGTGCCTTAAACTAAACGAGAAGTGCATGCACAGAGTTTCTTTTTTTAAAACTTTCCGTCTGTGGAACTTTATACTGCGAGGCTGCTCTCATGGCCGTTTACAAACACGTTGTTGTGCCACACCCTTGAATAAATTCCACTTCTCGAATGTCACTATTACCGATGTTTTCTCAACGACCATCTGGCATTCATTAACCCTTATCATGGAAAGACCTTTTAATCTTTAAAGGCGATTACCCTTGTAAATATAAAACACAAAACAAAACATATAATTACCATACATTTTGTCACAGAGTGCGAACGAGTATGCATGACAAAACGACGTCACCAGTAAAAATACGACATCACCGCTAAAACTAAAGACTAAAAAAATGAAGAAACAGCACGTTAGAAAGACGATCACGTTAGAGACGTGGATTATGTTAGAGATTAAGCTGGTGCCGTAGATGATGTTGAAGATCACGTTTAAGAGACGCGATAACGAGAGAATAAGAAAATAAATGTCGTTGTAGAACGAAAAAATTTTGTTGAAGTTTTTTTTTTCTATTCTTTGTCTGCTTTGCGACTGAGACTACAACATGTTCTTGCCCGGACAACATTACATATTAAATAAAACGAAATGTAAAGTTGTTACTAGACATCATTTGTTCTTTGGTGGAATTGAGTAATTTATATAAATAAATCATATGTAACTCATAATATATGTTTTTATTATCTACGAAAAAATTAATATGTACATATATTGAGATGCTGAAGAACCCATTTTTGTTTGGTTTCTTAAAAAAACATACATTATTAAAAACATATGAATTTGTTCAAGATTCTTGATTTTTATTTAAGTAAATCGAATGTGGAAGAGTTCACTCATGTGAATTATGCAATCTTAACTAAAAACTTAGGTTTAAATATGACAGCTGTTCGTTTTATTTTCTAATAATTTTATTTTGAGCTCAACTCTTGCAACTCAGAACTAAAATCAACTAATTCTGTCAGACTACGAAGCTAAGCAAAAGAAAGGAAATAGGCATAACGCCATGAAGAGAAGGAGAAAAAAATGAACCCAAAAGATTTTTGCGTTGCTTTATAATGAAAGACATCTGCAAGGATTTGATGAATAACAAACACATAAAAAACGCATGTATTGTACTGAATTCTGTTGATATATCGAAAAATATCTCTTACGATCTTTTACAAGACTTTTCGTTCAACGTTAGCACAAAGAATCGTTTAGCTGAATTCAAATCTCCATTCAGGTTTCGAAATGTCTGCCACTTCCGGTATGAGGGTTATGGAATTTTTCTTTCAATTGCCTTTTCTTTATTTAAGTTTTCATTATTACTAATGACCTAATGTCAGCTTTTACATTTAACTTCGAATATTTATAAAGCAGCTTGGTTTAAATTTTATTAATAATAATATTCGGCTTGTCAATATATATATATATATATATATATATATATATATATATATATATATATATATATAGAGAGAGAGAGAGAGAGAGAGAGAGATGTTGTTTGTTTTGGTTTTAGCGATATGTTTTGAATGAATTCAATTATTTACGAAAGTGCATTTTTACCTAAATGTGAGTTGGGAATAATTTTCCCTTTAACCAATTTGGTACCCCCACATGGGGAGCGGTATATATATTATTTTTAAAATGTAATTATCCACTGACACGTGTTTCGTCGTCTACGACTCATCCACTCTAGCCTAAGGAGTCCTAGAGTGGATGAAACACGGAATATTCAGTGTAGCTTAATCGCCATTATTTTATAACTTACTATATATACATACATATATATATTTTATAACTTACTATATATATATATATATATATATATATATATATATATATATATATATATATATATATATATATGTGTGTGTGTGTGTGTGTGTGTGTGTGTTACATTTTCAGCAATACTTATAAATAAGCTTAAACTCAAGTTAGTCAATAAAAGAAAATATACCTATACTAGCAAGGAGACACGACGTTACCCGGGATCGAATGATAATCAACGAATGTTTCACCCTCCATATTTAAAAGTCGTCGAAATCGATGAAATTTCCCAATTTTTCAATCTAATCGATTAATTGTTTGCTCTAGTTCAGGGATCCACCGTAGTGCACCGGAAGTGGGGTTCACATGCCTCTCCACAGTGACTTAGTCCACAGTAAATTGTCGTTTACATTGCACTGTAGAGAACTTATTGTTGATTTTATAAAAGTATTTATATTTAATGGTTTGAATTAAAGTTGAAAATACAAAAGTCAAATATCATGGTTTAATTGTGCTCTAAACGTAAATATTAATTTCGAACGCACCTCTGTCATATCCAAGAACGTATTGTATAATTGTATGCTGAGCCTTTATGCTTGTGCCGTAGTAAAACTTCTCAAATGTACTTGTAATAATAAGCTGTATAAGGTGTACACTTATCTGCTCATTCTTTCATCGGAAGTTTTCGATTATCGATTATAGATATTTATCGAAGACATTCTGATGAAAAAAAACATATCTAAGAACTTTGCTGGGAGCATTAAGTACACTTGTGTGAAATTAAAAAAAAAATGCTCAGCCGTTTAGGAGTCCATAGGGAAAGAATTCTCTCACACATACAAAGTTCTTTCTATATAATAGTAGATGGAGAGATAGGAGATTTTATTTATTTCTCTGTTTTTTTTTCTAGTTAAATTGCCAATTAATTAATTCGAATACGTGAGCGTTAAGGCTTCTTATTTCATATGATTCTTTCTACATATTAATGCAACATTCGTTTATTTGTATAATACAATGTATGATATGCACGTGCTTTCCATTTCTTGCACTGTATGCAGACTTTTGCACTCTCTCTCTCTATATATATATATATATTTATATATATATATATGTATATTTATATTGAGACAAGATCAGATATATATATATGTATATATATAAATATATATATATGATGATTGCAACGTCTTGTCAGACAAGTGCCACTCCCCCAGACATTTAAAATCCATAAGCCCAAATGTCTGAGGGAGTATCTATACACAGATGATGTTACAGAGTCTTAGCTTTGTACGACAGCTAAGTCTCTCTCTTGGTTCAAAATGTTGAGATCCAGCAACAAGCAAGAGCAAGATAGCCAGCAACAAATCAAACTGCGGACCAGCTTAATGCGGTACTGGTCTCCCGCTTTATGGTTTTTTAAATCAGAGATTTGCTTCTCCTAGAAAGGTTGCCTTCATCACGGCTTACGGGAGCCCTCTCTACCCCAACACATATATACATACACACAAATATACACGGTGCTAGTTGGCCGTTGACTCAGAAAAAGAGTTCATTCGCCCTTTGGAAGGTCTTGTTTTTAATCCTTCCGTGAGACTAGCCGCCCTCCTCACCTAACAAGTCTGGTGGGGGAACCAGTTTAGTCACCGGTGACCCGACCATGAGGCAGGTAGTAATACGAATCTCATACTGTCACTGGATTTCTGCAACATTAATTATTAGAAATTACTGAGTATTTTTTATTTCCTATAAGGTTTTACTTTCCTCCATAAACTTTTTGAAGTACCGTTTTCAAAAATTGCGCTAACAGCACAGTTAGATTTTTATCCATATATTCCTTTTGCTCACGTGTTTTTTCCTCTGAGAAGAGCCTATATTTGAAAATCCATTGACTAAGGATTTTATCTCAGTTTTTCTCGTATTTCTTGGTTTGAATAAAATAACGTGAATTTAATTCTATAATATCATGACGTCTATTACTTGTATGTATGTATATATATATATATATATATATATATATATATATATATATATATATATATGTATGTATATATATATGTCAGGTCATGTCATGTGCTACTGGTACCATTCTATGTTTTATTAGGCCAGATGTGGAACCAATATCTATTACCTCTTGATTGTTGTGATTATTTTCCGTTAGGTCTATTGTTGGATTATTATGTGGTGGGTTGATTAGTAATTGATCGGTAGATTGATTTAAGTTGGTGTTATTATTTAATCTGGTAGTTGAGTTATGGCTGTTAATAGGTTCTTGTATCAGTATCAAAAACTCCAAATCTACAAGAACCTATTAACAGCCATAACTCAACTACCAGATTAAATAATAACACCAACTTAAATCAATCTACCGATCAATTACTAATCAACCCACCACATAATAATCCAACAATAGACCTAACGGAAAATAATCACAACAATCAAGAGGTAATAGATATTGGTTCCACATCTGGCCTAATAAAACATAGAATTTCAACGCACAAACATTCTTTTAAAAATAACTCTCTATCAAACCAAACTACTCTATCCAACTATATTTGGCAACTAAAAAACAGCAATATTTCTTTCAACTTAAAATGGCAAATAATTGAGACTTGCAAATCATATAAACCAGGAGATAAATTTTGTGCACTATGTACAAAAGAGACCCTAAAAATTTAAAAATATGAAGATATAAAAAGTACAACCAAACTGTTAAATTCAAGACAAGAGCTTCTGACATGTAGTCATAAACGTTGGTTTAAATTTAATAAATATAAACCACCTTAAATCATTAAAAATTACTTATTAGTAAAAATAGATTACAATTATTATTATTTTTTTTTTAATAAATTAAGTTAGACCAATTACCTCCCTTAGACCCGTAAAACAAATAATAAATAAAGTCAAGAACACATGACAATTATATCCCCTTAAAAACTTGTAATAAAAATATTCTCTCTATATATATAAACTGTAGCATCTTTAAATCAAAAATACACTAACGGAAACAATTTATTGCACGAGCGTCGCCCTTTTAAAATTCATCATTCAATAAAATAAAAAGCTATAGCAAACATCTAAATGACTACTTTAAACACAGTTCCTGATTTCAAAAAAAGAAAAACTAAAAGGTAACTATCTCTATATATTTTTAAATCAAATTTATTATGTAAATTCAAAAATATATATTTTTCTCTACTTATTTCTATCTCTAACCCATATTAATTTTCTTATAAATTTTAAATCCAAACCTTTTATTTCAATTTTTTCAGATTCATCTGCCTTACTTTTAATGCTAGGTTTATTTATGATGTCTTTTAAATTCAATAAAAACCCTCCTAAATTTGCTGATGTGGAGACCTTGCTTACCAAAAAACTATATATAATTGTTCTACATAACTTCATGTATACCACAATAAAAAGCACGGATTTCCGAAACGATCGTGCAGATAATTGATTTTGTTGTTGTTCCTTCTTATGAAACTGATTTTTAATTTAATAAAAATTTGATTTTTAAATTTAAATTTTTTTTTAAATTTTTAAATTTTAAATTATAAATCACATTACTTAATATTGAATTAGCTCTAGGACATTTAACTATCGAGCTTATTATATATCTAAATTACAACGAGCACTTTCTATTTCCTGTATTTTAATTAACTAGTAATTTCACTGTTACATTAAAATACACTCGGCTCTTTAGACTATTGTTCTAATCTCCTTTGAATTATATATATATATATATTTATATATATATATATATACTTGTTTATTGTTATATAAACATGCTCACATCATGTTTATATAACAATAAACAAGTATTATCAGCTCTTTTTATTGAGCACTATCTAACAACCTCGTTGAATTCATTAGTCCATTACTTTTGAATATAAAAAAACCCGAGTATATATATATATATATATATATATATATATATATATATATAATGCTAATGTAATCATTAGTCCATTACTTTTGAATATAAAAAACCCGAGTATATATATATATATATATATATATATATATATATATATATATATATATATATATATAATGCTAATGTAATCAGAGATTGCTTCATGGCCGAATCTGAATCTCGCGACTGGCAGTAATCGTGTCACCCTACACTGATGATTCCTGAAAGTGTCTGTAGCTATTTAAAAATCATTATAGTAATAATTATGTCAGCCCATTTCAGAACTTAGTTCATATTGTTAAACACTTTAAAGTTTAAATAAAAGTAGGTCACTTAACCTGCATGCGAAGGTTATGCTGTTCTAATCATTAGATCACTATGGAAGGACGTCTCGACATTTAAAAAATAAATGTTTAAATTTCAACGATATTTCTGGACTAACGTTGGCCGTGTGGTGTGCTCTTAATGTAGTCGGAGTTAGCTTCGTGGCCGGGTTCGAATCTCCCAGCCGGCAGTAATCGTGTCACATTCTTGCACTAATGATTTCTGAAAGGATGAAAAACTAGTGTCTGTAGTTATTTAAAAATTATTATAGTATATATATATATATATATATATATATATATATATATATATATATATATATATATATATATATATGTGTGTGTGTGTGTGTGTGTGTGTGTGTTTATGTGTGTGATATCTTATTAGTGTTTGGTCATCAACTCACAATATATGCAATGCTTGTCTCTCTTGTTTTTTTTTTGTTGTTTTTTCTTACTAATATTTGTACTATTTGCAAAACAAACGTTGAAAGAATTTGAAAACATCACTTAAAGCAAATGAATGATTAAATTCCCCGTCCACAAAGTGTGTTTTCTGCGTGTTCACTTGGGTATTTCAACGTATATATTTGCATACGCTGTGTTCATTGTGAATTAAATCCATTCTACGATTTTCGAATTGTCCGTTGCCCTATGTGGGGTCGTTAACCCGACGTATAAATTAAATCCTGCGGGCTTCATCGCCACGTGGTTCCGACAGATATTTTATAGCCAAATCGAACAAATTGTGTTTGTCATTCAGGTCATGGCTTACAATTGTAAGAGATTCATTTCCTCTCGTGACTCTAACCTATAAACTATAGAAACAATACTGAAATAAAATGTGCGCGCTCCCTCGTCGATGACTAATACTTTAATAATGTAAACACGCATGTATTTCAGCTTTTGATGGGTCTTAGCAAAAAATAAAGAAAAAATGCTTATAATTCTTTTTTGTTGCCAATTTATGAGTGAGATTTTTAGTCTTCCTAAGATCTAAGAAGTCTTTTTCTGGTGAACACAGTAATTGAATTCATGCAGATAAACATTAAATGCCATCTTTTATGGATTTTAAGCAATAACACTAAAGTAAATAATACTATTAGTTATCATAAGATATTGACTTCAGATAAAAATATGTTGTTTTGTTTTGTTTTATAAAGTTCTGCTAAATAGAGACGGTCCTTACGTTTTTACAATTTTTGAGATGGGTATTGGTTATTCGTATTATTTCGATTCATCGGACTACTGTTCTCATCTTGAGGTTACATCGAGCGAAACGTGCTGAATATCTCACTCAAGGAGAGAACAGTAGTCTGATGAATCCAAATAATACGAAGAGTCGGTCCTGTTGGTGACGACGACGAACAGGTAATACTTAGTGTGATATTAGCCCTGGAAAGGCTATGTTAGCTCCCACCCGAAAATGGTAGTTTACGGGGAATATCAAATTCACAAGCAATCAAC
Source organism: Euprymna scolopes (assembly GCF_053919585.1). NCBI lineage: Eukaryota > Metazoa > Mollusca > Cephalopoda > Sepiida > Sepiolidae > Euprymna > Euprymna scolopes. The sequence continues at coordinate 37,845,523 of NC_136505.1, read as the reverse complement.
AGCCACATGTATATCGTAGGAAAAAGACATACAGAGCCTAGCATTTCCAAATGGTCACCTATCTGCTAAATGGCCTGACTTCATATCGCTTAACTTCGGTGATCATATGAGAACCGATGTTTCAACGCAATTACGCCGTGTATGTTTGTTAATTAGCATATCTTCTTTTTGCTCGCTAGTGAGCATACCCCCCCTTTTTTTTTTAAAGAATTAAGCATAATTTAGCTCAGGCCTAGAAGGTTTACCTTCCCGGACATTACCTCTTCGTTCGGTATGTGGTTGGTTTATTGCTGACCGTCATAGAAAATACCGACTTCTCTATTTTTTAAACCGAGCATGTTACTGTCTGCTCTATACCATTTTGTAACATTTATTTTTACGTAATTTTGTAACACTTATTTCTACATAATTTTGTAACACTTATTTTTACGTAATTTTGTAACACTTATTTTAACATAATTTTGTAACACTTATTTTAACGTAATTTTGTAACACTTTTTTTTTACATAATTTTGTAACATTTATCATTACGTAATTTTGTAACATTTATTTTTGCATAATTTTGTAACACTTACTTTTTCATAATTTTGTAACATTTATTTTTACGCAATTTTGTAACATTTATTTTTGCGTAATTTTGTAACACTTATTTTTACATAATTCTGTATCACTTATTTTTACGTAATTTTGTAACACTTATTTTTACATAATTTTGTAACATTTATTTTTACGTAATTTTGTAACACTTATTTTTACATAATTTTGTAACACTATTTTTACCTAATTTTGTAACATTTATTTTTACCTAATTTTGTAACACTTATTTTTACGTAATTCAAAGTAAGTGTTAAAAATGTTCATGAAATTCTGACATCGAAAATGATGTCGGATCAAAAGTCCTGTATTAAAATCTATGTTTGATTTAACTCTTAGATTAACCATTAAACTGTGATGCCGCAACATACATACATACATACATACATACATACATACACACATATATAAAGAGTTTCTCTAGACTAAGAATTCTCACTTCATTAAAACTAAAATTTTCATTTCTGATTCCAAATGGCACTGTATTTTTTCAGTTACTTCTTCCAATTTCTCTTGTATAGTTTATTCGTTGAATAAGCACTATCCCATTGTTTGTAAGAGTACGGACGATGCAGTTTTTGTTGGTGATGAAATAATCAAGGAAAGAGATGTCAGTTAGGTTCGTTTGTTTTGGAATTAATTGTGGCAGCACAAGGTACGCTTGTATAGAATCTGTCATATTGTAAATGTCAGAATTCATAGTTCAGCATTAGTTCTTCTTTTGGCCTTTCCTGTCTTCTTGTATGGAACTCAATAAAAAAAATGAAACAAATCTGCCAATCAACCATGATAATAGACACATAACGTATCTCGCAATTGGAGGGAAATTTGCATGATAAAAACATGCAATAATATTGTATTGCTCATAAAGTTCTATGACAGCAAATAACAATATATATATATATATATATATATATATATATAAATATATATATATATATATAAATACATGCGCACATACACACATATATTTATATATATATATATATATATATATATATATATATATTAGTTCTGATAATTTCAGCTTATTTTATTACTTTTCTTGTTTCGCGGAACAACTGCTTGCTGAAATATTATGTATGCATATTGTATGTATGTATGTATGTATGTATGCATATATATATATGTGTGTGTGTATATATGTATATTATTTAAATAAATAAGCTTAAAAGAAAGAATGCTGATCATGTATATCTATATATATGTATATATAACTAGCATTCATTCTTTTACACTTTGTTTATTTAAATAACACACACGCACATATATATATGTGTGTGTGTATGTGTGCGTGTGTATGTGTGTGTGTGTGTGTGTGTGTGCCTGTCCGTAAAAGATAGATGAATTTCTGTAGAGAAAATTAGAATATAAGGTAGACTAGCTCAATGCGTATCAAAGTAATAATAAATGCTTACTTAAAAGAAAAACAGCCAATAATTTAGCTAAACCTTATCATAAATTTATTTCAACCCAATAGGATATATACAACATTCTTTATTTTAAGCACGATTCATTAAATAATAAACAGAATTCCTGTCTACATCTAAAAGAAAAAATAATGACATGGTTAATGATATTTATTTTCGTCTGGCCGATTTCATTCAGGTCATTCTAGATAATTTAATTTTTTTAAGTTTTCTTTGCAGTCACAACAAGGTTTATTGACCGGGACACGTTGAATGATACTCGGAGTATGTTTTAAATGCTTATATATATATATATATATATATATATATATATATATATATGTATATATATATATATATGTTAAATAAAAGATGATGAATATAAGTTACATAGAACGTTATTATATCACCCTATTAATAAAGGATGAGAAAAAAGAGGAAAAACCTGTTTAGGCTATAGCATTCTGAAGCTGAATGCTTCTCATCAGAAGAGGATAAAATCTAGTGTTAAACAAATATAAAGATATACAAACAGGAATTGTCTTAATTACATAAGAAGTCAACAACATACATATATATAAAAGATATAGTTGTATATCAGTAGAAAGAACAATTAAAAATGGGGACTACAAAAAATGAAATTAAAAGCTAGACACGAATACGGAAATTATATGCATATAATGAAGAATAAAAGAGAAAATTTATATAGGGATCAAGAAAAAAAAATTAGGGCAGAAAAAACAGGAATAAGTCCAAACTTTAAAAGTTGTCTATGTATACATAGTCCATGTTAAGTCTTGGAAATGGCATCCTGGAGAAACGATAATTCATAAAAACAATGAGATGCAAGGGTAAAAATCTGAGATTGAAAAAGTGTCAAGGAAATTTCATGTGCACACACTAACCCCCCCATATATATATATATATATATATATACATATATATATATATATTAAGTAATGTGATTGATAATTTAAAATTTAAAAATCAAATTATAATTAAATTAAAAATAAGGTAAAAAGCTATAGCAAACATCTAAATTAGTATTTTAACCATAGTTCCTGATTTCAAAAGGCGAAAAAATAAAAGATACATCTGCCTTACTTTTGATGCTAGGTTTATTTATGGTGTCTTTTAAATTTAATAAAAACCCTTCAAAATTTGCTGACGAGGAGACCTTGCTTATTAAAAAACTATATGTAATAATTATTGTCCGTAACTTGATGTCTACCACAATAAAAAGCATTGTTTTCCGAAACGATCGTACAGATACTTTATTTTGTTGTTGTTCCTTCTTATGAAACGGATTTTTAATTTAATTATAATTTGATTTTTAAATTTTAAATTATCAATCACATTACTTAATATTGAATTAGCTCTAGGATATTAACCAATCGAGCTTATTATATATCTAAATAACAACGAGCACTTTCTCTTTCCTGTATTTTAATTAAACTAGTAATTTCACTGCTACATTGAAATACACTCAGCTCTTTAGACTATTGTTCTAATCTCCTTTAAATATATATATATATATATATATATATATATATATAGGCATGATATATTGGGTTTTTAGATATGTATGGCTAGGTTTCTTTCCTCTTATCGGTTTGCCTTTCTGGTACCAAAGGTACTCACGCTTTTATGCATTTTTATTCTTATAGCATTTATATGCTAGTTTACATGTTGCATGATAGATCTTGTAATCTTGTTAAATTTACCTAGATTTATTATTATTAGTTTATTTTCTTTTATTTTTATATATTAGTATAAATAGTAACCGTATTGTTCTGCATTGTCTTATTGGAGAAGTGGTATTATCCACCGGAGAGTTACGTATCTAACAGCAGTACTGTTTTAAAATCTCCGAAACAGCTACATGGTAAGCAGCCGAAGGTCTCCGTTTTCTATTTACAAAATTTTAGTTAACATTTTCTTTTTTCATCCTTACATAGTTAAACTCTATTTTATAATTGAGGACTTTTGCGGAATCGGCTTATGCAAGTGCTAAGTCTATTTCCATTTTACGATTTTAGTTAAGGCTTTGTTTTCATCTTTATATAATTGGATTATCTTTTTAGAAGTCGGATTATGTAGATGTTAAATCTGCGATATGTTAAATTTAGTTTTTTTTTCGGGAATTAATCTAATTTTTTTTTACATTTTTACTCAAAGCTTTATATATGTATATATATATATATATATATATATATATATATATATATATATATATGTTTTGGATATTTATTTAAAATCTTTAAAACTATATAAAAATGTCCTTCATTGAAAAATTATTTTGTCAGTAAGTCAATTAATATACTGCATTTTTGAATCAATTTATTTACATGAACTTACAATAGCACCAATGTTCTTAAAGAGATCATCAGTTCATCAGTTGTTTACTATGAAACACTGTTTCGTGGATTTAAAAACAAACAGTATATTTAACCATGGCTCTGCAGAAGCGTTGATCAAACACCACCTTCCTTAATACACACGAACAAAAATATTTTTGATAGGTGATCAAGTTTTTCCTGCACATAAATTATGCTAACCAATTCATATCATTAAAAATATATATATATATATCAAACATATACACACAAACACACACACGTATATATATTCATCAGATCAATAAGCATATATGTACGTATTTGTTTTTATAAGTAACTAGCGAGGGGTACCCGGCGTTGCCCGGGTGTTTGGAGGTGTGTGTGGTTTTGGGGTAAATCAACACTCCGGGGGGGGGGGGTAAAATAAAAAGAATGTTTTGGTAGGTAAGTATAACGATCGAACCCGAACCCTTGAGGCAAATTTGGAAATTAAAGTGTGGAAAAAAAAGAGTGCGATGTTTACCATTGGGCCACCACGAGATGCTAACGGAAACACGTTTGAATTTATTTAATTACTTAAATGAGCAGGTGCACGTTTTAATGACTTAATGAGGTCAACTTTTGACTGCGGGGTAGCAATGGCTGATGTAAGTGCCATAATCGCTTTTTACCCGAGTACTTTCAAATCCATGCGGATCCATCTTTATGGATGGTTGATAGTAAAAATGTTATGATACTTCTAGAGTTTCTTTCTCCAAGTAGAAAACCACATGATCTTTACCATATTAGTAGCTTCTATGTTACTTTTAAAGGCATTTAAGTAGCAAAGAACCTAATAACATCGTTATTCATTATGAATTACTGGTGGGGATGGGGGAAATGACAACAAAAATAGCGTTCATAGCAAAACCCATTATCAAAACAAAGCTTTGCTCATGATTTTAATTCTTATTAAATCACAGTGCTTACTTATAGAAATTTGATTTAACTTTCAAACTTTTAACTATGGAAAATAAATTTATATACTCCATGTTATACGTTCATGACCTAATACATAAGGATTACTTTCGTTCCTGGGCAACATTGGGTGCCCTGCTACTCTGAATATAAGATTATTTTTGAAGTGGAAAAGAATGGGGTAGAAAGAACTTATTTTTAAGCTTGAAATCCGCTTAAAATTATTGTGAGTAGTTTTAAAAACATAATTCTATCAATGTTTTAAATTTCTGTTTTTCGTTGAGTGCAACAGATTTTCTCAGTCACCACATCGTGACGTCAGGCCATGACGTCATTAGAACAAAACAGACCGATCATAGTTTGCATAAAACTGATCTTTTAGGCTTGCTTTTAGTGCAATACATTTATAAAAGGTTTGGTCTTGAGTATGCAATTCCCTATGCATTTATTCGACATTCGATTAGGTTCGAATAAGGAAACTGTCAAAGTGTCATCCGTTGCTTAAATAGAGTCTACCCTACACAGACTATTTGCTCAATACACATTTATGGGGTTGTATTGTTATATATGTGTATGCGGACAATTATACTTATGCATTAAATTATTAAACCGTTATTTATGATCAGTAAATCTCCCACTTAAACTTTAAATAAATAAATCTGAATTAGTGTAGCCACACAATTATCTTCCTGTCTGGGTCATATTGACCACAACTTACCTATATTTATCTGTACTAAAAATAAATCAAACACACACACACACACACACACATATATATATATATATATATATATATATATATATATATATATATATACTAGCATTTCAGCCTGGCGTTGCCCGGGTGTTTGGAGGTGTACGTTGAGCAAAACAAAAAAGCGGTCAATTTTTTAAACTTTGACCCCGATTATAACCCCTTAACATTTACTATTTTGGACTCAAATCAAGTTATAAAGTTATATCTATTTCCACGGAACCTATATCTAAAATTTCAAGTATTTAGACCCAAAATTGTTGGAGGAGTTTCGTACAGTTCTCAAAGGTCAGATCATTAAACTTCAAACTCTTAACAGAAGAATTTCTGGCCGAAAACCGATTACAAAGTTTTTCCCAAATCTCAGTACCCTGTATATCAAATTTCGAGTCTTTAGACTTAAAATTGAGTTATTGCGTAGGAAAATGTACACACACGCACACACACATGTTCACTTTTATATATATAATCGATACATAAATATATATGGAAACAATTTTTTGTTTACTGTAAACTTTTTACGCAAATATTATGCAAGTATAAATCATGTAGAGTATTTGCATGAATACAATTACGCGTAAAAATTAACTAAAGATGATCCTCTCATAAGAAAATCGAAAAAAACCTAATATGGAATTAATTAAAATGAATGTTTTAAAGAATATGCAAATTAGCTAGATCTTTTGCTAGAGAATGCAATTCCACAACCACAATTATGAGAAAATTGCATTTTCTTTTTACATAAATGAAAAATGTTTTTTTTTAATATGAATATCAATGCACACAAAAGAAAAACGAATGTATAGATAGATAGATAGATAGATAGATAGATATGAAATATTTTTGCAAAAATAAAAACATCATATGAACAAATTTAAACATTAACTTTTTTAAAATAGCTACTCTTCAGACACAAAAAGTAATTTGTCATATATATATGTATATATATATATATATATATATATACATATATATATTTAATAGAAATTTTAATTAATAAAAACTATAGAAAGTGCTCAATACTGTTGTAGATTAAATATGCGTTTTATTTTTTATCACTGTATCTTTCTGCTAAGTTATATTATTGTTTCAGCTCCCCGGCTGTTTTTTGGCCGTTTGTAGCTTCCTCAGACGTTTACAGAAATGTTCGTTATGATGGGATGAAAGATCATTCACTCTTTCATCTCATCATAACGAAAATTTCTGTAAACGTCTGAGGAAGCTACGGACGGCCAAAAAATGGCCGGGTAGTTGAAACAGTAATGTAACTTAACAGAAAGATACGGTAATAAAAAACAAAACGCATATATATATATATATATATATATATATATATATATATATATATATATATATATATATATATATATATATGTGTGTGTGTGTGTGTGTGCGCGTGTGTGTGTAAATATATTCATATTCCCTATCTTAAGGGATCAAGCAGTTCGACTCACCTCGTTCCTCATCGGTTTATTTATTTATTTATTCGATTACTTCCGCATTGAGTAAGTATACTACTTTCATATTTCTTATTCTTAGATGATCATTTTACAATTTTCTGTTTTCATATTTATGCAATCTCTTAATGTTTTTTTTTAATATTTCAAATTATTTACCCTCTCTATTTATTTTATTGATTTACTACCAAAATTCAAAACTACACCTTCCAAATTTCAGTCTCTATATACTCAATTATTAATTTCTCAATATTCCTTAGTTTCGTATACATTCCTATTTACATGTTAAATATATTTGTTTATCTTTTCTCTTTTATATGCTATTTTTAAAAGAAAAAATAACGATAATAATGTTTGTTTAAACAAATTGAATTAAATTTTACCTTATACTGACTATGTAATTAATCTAAATGTTAAATCAACGTATTCTTGCCTCATCTTAGTATAAACATGTTATCTTCGTTATTTTAATTTTTACCATTCCCATATTATTCATTATATCGAGACATTGTAAGAGACATAAGGCGATTGTGTCCATATTTTTCGATTCATAATTTTTATTGAAATTCTTTTATAGTCTTAATTCACTATTTGGATTTTTGTCTTTAGTAAACTTAAATTTATAGCCCAACTATTAATTTCTTAATTTAGTTTCGTATATATTTTTATTAAATGCTACGACATATTTGTTTATCATTTTCCTTTCACATGCTACTTTTTTAAGACAAAACCTATAATTAAAAGGTTTATTTACATAATTTGAATTAATATTACTCCTCCCCTAATACTGATTATGTAATTAATTTAAATGTTAAATCTTTCATTTCTAGCCTCATCTTAGTATAAACATGTTATCTTCGTATTTTAGTTTTTTCCCATTCCAGTATCACCGAGACAATGTAAGCGATTTTGCCTACATTTTTACGATTGATAATTTTATCGAAATTCTTTTATATTCGTTATTCAATATTTTGAATTTTGTCTTTATTAATTTTAAAATTGTATTTCACATATGATTCTCTTAATAGCAATCTAGTTTTAATTTCTCAATTATTTTACTTCAAACTTGTATTTTGATTTTGTTTATTTTAATCCATTATAATCTGTTCATTGTAATATTTTGCAATTACATAATATTTAGTGTCTTTTTGTGCCTTTGAAATGCCTCAGGTGTTAGTTTATAACAAATAACAATTCTTAAATTTACATTAAATTTTATTTCCTTTATTTAGGTTATATTTAGTTTTTTTTCTATATGTTAATTTAACGACCTACTATATTATTTATTGCACCATCCATAAATCCTCGTGTTAAATTCAAAGTTCTCTTACTACAATTCAATCACAACATATCCGTAATTATTTATTTATTTTTATACGTTATTTTTCATCAAGTCTTAGGCGTGATTATAAGAGTTTATTTCTATGTACACGGCTTTGTATTACATCAAACTCTTTGTTATAATTTTCCACTATAGAATTCACTATGTGGTATGACACGAGTTTGCTTACATCTTTATATTCATATTCTATATGTTTATATTTATTATATATTATTTTTATTATTATATTTTATATGTTTATATTTTCTAGCTTTATTTGCTATCGACGATTTTAATTTAAATCAAAATTTATTCTTACGTAGCTCACTTACCCAATTTTCTAATGTTTATCTTTTCATTTTTAATATTTATTCTTGTCCTATCCTTATTACCATTCCAATTTTGTTCCTTCTCTAGTCCAGTGTTAAATGGTGAACTAGTGTTTCGGTATCTTTCTATCATTCAGTTCTTCCTAGGTATTTTTTTTTAAGATTATCTACCTTAACATCACATTTTTATACAATTTCAGAAATTAAGCAATCGCCATCGAATAGGCATTCGTTAGGAATTCTACAGTTACATGTTTTCTCAATATTTAATTTTCATAACTGTATCCTACAATATTCAGTATTTTATAAATTCAATCATACTATTATTTACTATTATTTGTGAATTTTTCCATTATTTATATTACTAAAAATTGCAGTGATGGAGAATGAAAGTAAAACAATGTTCTTATTAATTATTTTAGTTAAGCTATTGTCTTGGGAGAAGTCTTATGAATTATTTTGTAAAATTCTTTAAGGATATTATTTTGTATAGGTTCACTGAAAGGTGGATTAAACCAAACTTGCTTTCTGCGGCTACTTCTCTTGATAACCGCGTCATTACTATTATTTGATTGCTTATTATTTTTAATTTCATTTTTTATTATCTTTACTTGTATTCTTTTTATTTTTTCCATTCATTGCAATGTTTTATGATATTTACCCTTTATCCATCTATTTACATTATCCATCTCCTTTATGTATTTGACCATTGTAATCCTGATCGAGTTAATGTTTTATTATAGTAATCCTTATTTTCATCAAATATATTCTCATTTTGTAATATTGTAGATATACTTTTTGATATACTGGGGATAATTGCTTGTTTCATTTTTGATATACTGGGGATCATTGCTTATTACAGATAATTAGATTAATAGTCTATATCGATGAATGTTTGGTTCGGTTTGTAATACGGTTCAAAAGTATTGTTGCTAAGTTTTAGGGTAATATAAATATCAATATTTTACAATTGCAGTCTAATTTATTTCTAACTTAATTTAATTAAAGAATAGTGTAATTTTATTTCTACCCTTTTCTATAATTCGCTATACATTATCGCTTATATATATATATATATATATATATATATATATATATATATATATATATATATATATTAAGTTATCAATATTTATGGCGTTTAAGCTACACTGGGATTCTTCAGGCTTATGCGGAATATTCAGTGTAGCTTAAACGCCATATAATATTATAACTTACTAACTAGCTCTACGTACCTATTGAGCACTGTTGAAGTAAATATTTAAAGTTTACGGATAAATTTATAATTTTGTATATCAATTTTATGTGAGTAAATGAAGTAGTTATATATATATATATATATATATATATATATATATGTATATACTAGCAAAAGTACCCATTGTTGACTGGGTTCAAAAACAGCCTACAGAAAATGGACTCTGATTTATGAAAGTATGATGGGTTATGAAAAGGAAGGGTTGTAAAGAGATAGCTTCGAATTTGGGGGTATCAAAACCAAAGCAAAATATGATGAAAGTAAAAATAAAATTAGATAAAACCCATAATTTATTATACCATACCTGTTCACACTGAAACACTTATCACACTATTCGGAGGAGGTCTGGCGCAAACGAACACCCCATAATTTCATTATACCATATTTCTTCAAACTGAAACATAATTATCAAAGTATACTTACTCAGATAGATATGAAAAGTCTTTATTAAAGTTTGTGCCTATTCCCATTCTATGGAGACCAGGCGCGAACGCAGACCCCATAATTGCATTATACCATCCTTATTTAAGTTAAAACATACTTATTAAAGTATTATTATGTACATCTATATCAAAAACACTTGTAAACTTGTTTTTTTTCTTAAATTTTTTATTTCCATTCTTTGTGCACCAGGCGCGTATGCAGACCCCACAATTTTAATGAATCATCATTATGCTAGATAAAACATACTCGTTCCTGTGTCTCGATACATTATATCATTATATGTAATCAGTTTTCTCTAATAGTCAACCATATAGGAGCCTATTCATGACCAGACACACACACAGACGTTCAGCTTTATATATATATATATATATATATATATATATATATATATATATATATAATAAAAATAAAAATATTTTTGTGAATTATTCCATTGATTTCTGCCTTTGGATTATTTTGGACCATCTTCCAATTACGAGATTTCCTTGGATTTTACTTTTGCAAATAGAAATTCAATTGATTTTCTTGAAGTTACATATTTGGATTTACCGTCACTGGATTATTTATCTTCCACCAGACTGTCCATTCACGTGTAATCAGCTTTTTCTTCACCATATTCCCTCTGCTTCAATCTTTTTTGTTATCAAGTAAGATCTTTGACTTACTTGTTGTTTAATCAAATACTTTTGCATGCAAAAACCGATCCCGCATTTTGCTAATTCCTACCCTCTGATGAGAAGGAAAATATTTCTTCGAAACTCCGCGAATTAAGGACTATTCACTTATCTAGTGTATCATTTTCAGATTAAATATGTTTTTAACTCATTTCAAAGTGTTTTTAACATGTTTTATTAACTGTTTGCTCATATATATATATATATATATATATATATATATATATATATATATATATATATATATATATATATATATGATTGCTGCATCTTTCCAGATGATCGCCGTCATATTGAGTTCTCCCCCAATTCTTCATCCATACCATCTTAGATAACTCCGCAGTCCCGCTGCAGATTTACACATCTACAAACATGTGTGGCATACAAATTAAGCAATTTCCACTGAGGTGACTTCCTCTGAAGGTTGGGGGATATTCCTATGAGCGATTATATGCCATCTCAAACCAGAAAACTTTGCTGCATATTAATCAGATCATTCGGACTAATAGGTACAAAATTGACCTGAACAGGAGTTCTGTGTGACTTAAGGTGGTTGACGTAGCCAACATTTGACAGCTTTGCACTATATATATATATATATATATATATATATATATATATATATATATATATATATATATATATATATATATATATACAGGCCACCCTGACATGTACTAATATTACTGTAGCCAAAATTCACTCTAGTTACCATATTCTCTTTTTACTTGTGTAGGGTTCAAATATAAAACACGATGTTTTGAGATTCAATCGGTCATACACATAAATTCAAACGCGAACGAGGAACCATGTTACGAGAATGTACTCTGCGAACTCGACACTTTGAAAAGATCTATTCATTATTCGTTCTGGTAGCCGTTTTCAGTAACCGCTTCCTTTTACTGACTTGAATGAGAATTTCTCGCATGCATTAGACTGGGACGCTTTAAAGATCATGCGGCATAAAATAACATCATTAGAAAGGCAGCAGGATGTCGAATGCCGAGACAACTCGAAAACAGGATCCCTGATGTACATCTTTTAATTATGCAGTCAATGGCCTGCAACTATGGGACAAACACAAACAGAGAATATCATGAATAACCTTCGAAGCCACAGTTGAGATGACCGCAGAGAACGCATCCATTCATTCTTTGTGCAATTTTTAGGATAAACAGAAAATATCGCTGTGCGTTTAAACCTTGAATAAAAATAAAAACATCAAAATAATCTATCGAATGTTGATTAATTAAACTAGGAAGGCATTGAAAACAAACTAGAAAAAATAATACCTTTACAAATATATCAAATAAGCAAGGATACCTTCAGTCGCTCGGGTTATTATTTACGTAATAATTGTATAGGATGCAAAAATACATTAAAGTAAAATTAAAGAACCTGCTCAATTATTTGATTATACGAGTTAAAATTAGAAGTAAAAAAAGAAGCTCCGGCTGAGGTGTGATCTCACAAACTTTGTCTCTTTAACAAGGCGAGTTAACGGATCAGTAAAGGTGTAAAAATATGATGATATTTAATACATAATAAAACTTTTACATTTTTCAAATCGACTTTTGTCCTTCAGTGACTTTTGGACACACACACACATACACACACACACACACACATATATATATGTGCATATAACATATATATATATATATATATATTTTTACTGTTTTAAATTTTTTGTTACACATGTTTCTGTTACAGAATCGTATCAACGATCCAGCAACCTCGTCAAACTTTAACAGAAGTAGTTATCATGATTTGAAAAAACGATATTAGAAGAAGACGAAAGAAAAAAAGGGGAGGGGATCTCAATTTGATTTGACAACATTTACATTTTAAGATTTAATAATTTTAAGATTTAATTATTAAATAGACGTCGAAAAGAGGTGAAATTGAGTGTAAAGACTTCAGTCAGATACGACACGGATCGGAGTATAGGAAAAAGGTGGAGGGAAAAAGAGGGGGGAGAGAGATGGCGAGAAGAAGAGGGTGGGAGAAAAGAAATGAGGGAATGATGTAAGATGCGTAAGACTTTGGAGGCCGGGGTAGGAGGAGAGAAAGAGGGAGGTAAGAACTGAATGGAAATGGGAATACAAGTGGAACAGGTAGGTAGCTATAATCAGTGGGTTGTCGGGCTGCCGTGGTGTCATATGGAATTTGTCACGTTAAGGATTTATGCGCATTGGGGGGCGGCGTTGTCCGTTATAACTAAGATGCGTCCTCTTAAAGTAAGCTAAGTTAGATCCAATTTAAGTGATTTACCTATTTAAATGCACTTGCTATAAAAGGCCTCTAAGAAATTAAGTAAATTAAATTAAATTAAAAATTGCCGAGCATGGATTTAATAGGTATAAAATTATAAAAATATGCATGTAGGTAGATATAGATAATAATAATAATAATAATAATAATAATAATAATAATAATAATAATAATAATAATAATAATATTAAATTAATAAAAACAATATTAGTAACAGAAAGTGATAATAGTAATAGAATAATAAAGATAAAAATAGTAAAAATGAAACTAAAGGAAATTGAATAAAAGTATATATATACACATCTATTTATCTATATAAATAAATATATATGTATATAAACACATGCATATATATATATACGTATACACATATATATATAAAATTGATATGGAATATATATAAATAAGTATAATTAACAAGGCGAGTTTAGTGCCAAATGACACACGTACACATACATGAAATACAAATACATATACACAGTCATGTGCATATATATATATATGTATATAGGTATAGATATTTATAGATAAAATAAAAAAATATATAAAAAATATATATAAATAAATAAAAAAATAATGTAAAATAAAGTAAAATAAAAAGGTAAAATAAAAGTGGGATATATAAGTAAGTATACTTAACTAGGCGAGTTTAGTGCCAAATATATCATATATACCCACATATACACGAGTAAATATACATATATGCACACATATATATATATAAATATATATCCGTACATACATATACTCAAATATACAAACGCATGCATACAGATTCAAATACATAAATGCATATACATGTATACAAACATGTATATAGAACTGTATACACACATATATACACACCTACATAGGGACACATATACGTACATTTACATGACCAATGCATACAGACACCCATATATATACATATAAATACATGCATACACATATGCATATACACATCTATACACCCACACTCATATATATTTATATACATATACAGAACATACAGGAGAATATACACGTACATACTCACGCATACGCATAGATTTACGGACCAAATAAGTAGCTTAAAGTTAATGAAAGAAAAACAAGCAAGACGCATGTGTGTGTGTGTGTGTGTGTGTGTGTGTATACAGGTTGCAAAAAGAAAATTCACACTTGTAATTTTTTCAAGAACTGTGTGTTTAAGCTATAATTAATGTAACTGTTTAAACAGTCTATAACTCATTCGATTGGCCTTTTATTTTACCTGTTCATATTTGACTTTTAATTGAACTATTCCAGTGTTCACGTCAATCAAAAAAAATAACTTACAATTGAGGAGGCAGAAAGAAAGTGCGCACAATGGAAAATTGTAATTTAAATATAACTTTAGGATATTAATGCAACACAAATACAACAGGAACACAATAAACTAGTCAATATTTAGTAGCCCTTCTAAAATTTGACAGTCTGCAATCTTTTGAGAATTCCTGTAATTAGACTGCTGCAATACTCCGGGGAAAGGGCATCCCACTTTTCTTTAATTTTTGTCCAAAGTTCTTCCAGTTGCGTAGTTGACGCTTGATATAATGACATACGTTTTCGATAGTATTGAGGTCTGCAGATTGTGCAGGCCAATCTAAGTACGGAATATCATGCAATTCCAGGAACCTCTTGACATTGCCAGCTGTATGAATGGGAGCATTATTCTGCATGAAGATGGAATTATCATCCAAATTTCGACCAAAGTAGGCTGGAAACTGTTCAGTCAACATATTAATGTACTTGGTCGAATTAATTCGACCTTGCAAGCGAACAATAGGTCCTGGACCATTGATACTAATAATGCCCTACACCAAAACTGAACCTCCCCCCCCTCCTTGCAGCGTTGAAACTGAGCACCTAGGATTAAATTCCTCGTCTTTCCTTTTACTGCCTACCATCACTGCCTAGCCTATTGAACTTGCTTTCGTCGCTAAAAAGCACTTTTGACCAATATGAAGAGTCATGATTTTCATTGCATCTGACGAAGTCCAGACGGCGCTTTCGATTTTTTACAGAAATAATTGGCTTGCGTCTTGCAACATATCCTCGCAAATTAAATTCCTGTAATCTGTTGTTGACAGTAGAAAGAGAGCACCTTTTAACAAGATTGTACTGTTGTTGGATGTAGTGAGCCGTTTCAAATCTGTTTCTTAGGCTGCGGGTCTTGATAGCATTGTCTTCCTTGTTAGAATTAACTCTAGTACGACTAAATTAGGGTCATAACGAACACTGCCGGTGTTTTGATGCTTTTGCGCAGTCTTTCGTACCGTTTTCTCATCACAATTCAATCTGCGGCCGATTTCTCGATTGGATAAACCAGAAAGGTGGAGATTAATGAGCTAACGATCACTAAGAGAAACTCGTGGCATATGGACTAAATGTTACGTTGTATAACCTGGAACAACAACAATTACGATTAGAGATGCTTTGTTTCCTGTTGGTGGATATTTTAATCTGATTTAGGGGCGATAATTTAAGCTGGTTTTAAACGAATTTGGGTCTGAAGACTTTCATTTTGCCTCCTCAATTGTAAGTTATTTTTTTGAATTGACGTGAACAATAGAATATTTCAATTAAAAGTCAAATATGAACAGGTAAAATTAGAGAGGAATAAAACGCGAATCAAATGAGGTATAGATTTTTTAAACAGTTGTATTAAATTTAGCTTAAATTTGCAGTTTTCGAAAAAAATTACAAGTGCAGGCTTTATTTCTGCCGGAACTGTATGCATAATACAGAAACACACACACACATACATACATATATATATATATATATATATATATATATATATGTGTGTGTGTGTGTGTGTGTGTGTGTGTTGTGTTCCAAAAGTAACTGAAGGCTTTTGAACTTGGATTTTTTATTTTTTATATCTTTCTGTAATTTGAACACAATCTTACTAAGACATTCGGAAATTTAGAAATTCATTAAATGTAGCTTAAACTTGCAGTATTTGAAAAAAATTACAAGTGCAGACTGTCTTTTTGCGGTACTATATATATATATATATATATATATATATATATATATATATATATATATATATATGCAAAATCCGATCCTGCATTTTGCTAATTCCTGCCCTCTGATGAGAAGGAGTGTATTTCTTCGAAACTTGGGAGATCATTGATGTAAATCAGGAGAGAGTTGAACCCAGGATGGACCCCAGAGGGACTCCAGTATTAAATCTGTGGGCCTCTGAGTTCTGCGCCTCAACCACTACTCTTATGAGCCTCTCAGGGAGCAATGATTTAATGATTGAGAAAACATATCCAGTAATACCGTGGCTGGAAATCTTGTGAAGTAGGGCCTTATGTCATACCTTCTCGAAGGCCTTTGGTATGTCAAGAGTAATTGCCCTAAAAAGGAAGCCTTTGTCGAGAGAGTCACTAATCCTATGAGATATTAGCAGATCTGCTGTAGATCTGTCAGAACGGAAACAATATTGCATGCCACTAAGAAGGTTATTTCTGCTGAGGTGGTTGACTACTTCTTTATTTAAGATGGATTTCAACAATTTACTCATGGTCTGTACTTATCACCTGAATTCTTAAATGCAGGGCATACTGATAAGGTTTTCCAGGGTGTTGGGAAGCACTTCTCCTTAAGACAACGCTTAAACAGTTTTGTAAGTATGGGGGCAAGTTCTAGTTGAAGCTTTTTCAGCAGTATAATTGGAATGCCATCAGGGCCAGTTGCTTTACTGGAATCAAGGTTCTTGATTAGCTTGGCGACCTCACGCACAGATATTTGTTGCATAGCGTGTTGTTTGTTATAGGAGGAAATATGGGGGAGTTGATGGCCTTCGTCGCATAGGATAGAAATAGCTGCAAAGTTATTGGCAAATAGTTTGGCCTTGTCTGATGCTGATGAGATGATCTCGGGTCCATTGATGATGGTTGGGATAGAACGCACGCTTCTTTTCAGGGTCCTGTTTGCTATTTGCCAACACTGGTGGGAACCAAACCGCTGCTCAGCTACTTTGGATTTAACGGACTGAGCATATAGTTCTCTTTCCTTTTTTAGTAATCTTGTACAGTGGTTGTCGACAGTCCTGAAAGCAGCTTTAGTCTCAATGCATCTATTACGTTGGTAGCTATGGAAAAAGTGATTTCTGTGCGCGATGGCAGCAGCACATTCTGAGGAAAACCATGGCTGGCTGTTAGGTTTTTGTTGGAATTTTTTGGATGGTATGAATCGATCTATGCCTACAATTAACCATTCGATCAGGTCTGATACTATAGAGGACACATTCCTTTTAAACATGGAATTCAGGGGGAGGTCAGATATAAATGTACGGAAGCTATCCCAGTCAGCCGTAGAGTATCGATATACACTACGGTGGAGAGGTACGTCTGAAGACTGTTTATTGTTTTGTCTGATTACTGTTCCATTTAAAATATGGATGTTTTTATATGCTTCGGTTATAATTACATTTAAATTTATTGAACTAGTGAAGCATCTCGTGTGTAAAAAATACGTTTTAAATGTGTTAAGAACGTGGTTAAAATAAGTGTGCAATGGTTTAAATGTGTGATTTACAAAATGGTATAGAATTTACAGTGTTTTGTTTTCTTTTTTAATTTTTTTTCTTTTATAATGTATATATATATATATATATATATATATATATATATATATAGTTGTGTGTGTATGTCAAACGAATATATGCGCATATTTCCACTGATAATTATGGCGATTCCAATCATTTAAATGATTCACATTTATCGGCTATCAACATGGCTGCTTCGATAGTTCGACAGAGACCACAACGTTTAGATAACTTTCCTTGCTAGACGACCCCTTTCCCTACAGTTATTGATTTTTATCTTGGCATTATCGGAAAATTTTCATATTTGAATAAAAAGATTTCCATTCGGTTTTGTCTGTTTTGCGGCTCATAAACCCTTTGTAAGTGATTTAATGCCGATGAACAACACCTATTGTGTACGTTTTATTGAACGCACTTACTGCTGTACCCGTAACGGCTGGAAATCTATGATTTAGACCTTTATCGACAGTATTTGTGGGTAAATGAATCAATAAGTTCTCATTCCTTTTTAAAAAATAATGATATAATGCTGGAGACCAAATATTTAATTTTACGGGCTATTAAATCAGCAAGCTAAGTCCAATTCAAATTTTAATCAACGAATTAGTCATAGATTTACGAGGAACGCTCGAAAAGTAATACTTCATATTTTTTTAAATTCGCCCGAATTGATAAGAGGGGGTTTGTTAATTGCACTGTTATAATAGCTGAACTTATGCATTCATGGCCTGGAAATTTCATTTTTCTCTTGCAGATCTTGACGGTATGAACATATTTAGAACTACCCACCTATATATAAACTGCGTCAATCGCTTTATTTCAGATTCGCAAAATATCAATATTTCACTAAATACTTATAGTCATACAAAAATGAAAATTGTATCATCAAATAAATGTTTCAAGATTAGTTACATCCCAAAGTTTAAATCAAATACATGCGAGATCTACGAAGTTATGACTTTTTATTTATTATCAAGTAATTTATACTGTCCATCGCTTTATTTTTTAAAATGCCAAAAAATGGGGGATTAACGGTTATCGAAAAGGAAAGTATTGTTGCTGGACTCGTAGAAGGATTGTTCATCAAAGATTTAGCTATGGAGCTGGAAAGGGATTCAAGAACTTTGGCTTCATTCGTGAACAACCCCAACACTAAATCTAGAAAGGATAAGGAACCAGGAGAAACCTTTCACATCGTGATATTCGGAAAATTCGTAGGGAAGTAAACCAAAACTCAAACAGCACCAGTGCGTCCATTTTTGCAAGAGCTGGAATCGCTCCAGGATCCAAGCAGGCCCGATGTAATGTGTTGAATGAGATGGCAAGGAACATCAAAACTATTCCAAAGCCTCCATTGAGCAGACAACATAGGGAAAAACGAATGGCTTGGGCACAGAATTACATGAAAATGAATTTTCAACGTGCTACTCTTAACGGTCTGGATGGATGGGCCAAAGTTTGGAAGTAGAACAGAACTCCAACCTCTTACAGAGTTAATCGACAACAAGGAGGTGGAGTCATCATGTTTTGGGTTGGAATCATTTAGGAGAAGTTGGTTGGAACTATCCAAGTTTCAGAGGGTGTAAAACTTACCAACAATGCGTACACGGCCATTTTGGATAAACTTTTGTCTCTTTGGCTGGATGACCTACCATTGTCAAGTCACTTTCAGATGATTTTTATGCATGACAATGCACCATCCCATTCTGCTAGGGCGACTGCAGCGTTCCTTGAATCCATGGGCTTCTTTGGAGAAACCCTCATGAGTTGGCCACCGTGTTCTCCGGATCTTAATCCCATTAAACATCTCTGGTCAATATTGAAAAGAGGTGTTTATGAGGGGGGAGAGCAAGTCACTTCATAAGATGCCCTGTGGAAGAAAGTAGTTGATGTTGTCAGAACCAAAACTCCTTTTCAGATCAAACAATTGACTTCTTCGGTGGATAAAAGGTTGTTTAATGTTACTTAAAAATGGTGGATATGTCGATAAATAATTAATTTATTTGAAGCTTAGCACCTAGGATGTGCTTTTTGTTTATTTTTCTTTAACAGAAAAATATAAAAAGTAAAGTTTTCATGATTAGACATTTGTATTTTTGCACTAATACGATATTTTAAGAGACCTGCAATAAAGCGATGGGCAGTGAAAATTCCTTGATAAAGAATAAAATATCATAACTTTGCATGAATTGGAATAGCATTTTGGGAAACTAATCTTGAAGCAGTCATTTGATTATACAATTCTTATTTTTTTGTGAGATATATTTAGTGAAATATTGATATTTTACTTATCTGCAATAACGTGATTGACGCGGCTTATATATATATATATATATATATATATATATATATATACATGTATATATATATATTGTAGTGACTTGTATGTTATATACTGAGTTCGTGTAATCCAGTAAATTTTTAGATACCAATAAGTTTTAAGCCAAAAGCAGATGACTTAAAAAGTAAGCTACAAAATTATCATAATTCATAAATGTTGTGGTGGCACACATTCATTTGCATATGCGGATAGTAATTACACATAAATAGGAAGACTCAGTTAGTCTGAGGGTGTGTTCACCAGAAGCCACTGAAGGCCGCCGGGAGCAGATATGTTTCTCCAGCAAAGACTCTCTTATTTGACACCATTATGTAAATATCCTGTAAATATACCTTTTCCTAATACGCTTCTTATTTGATCTTCCTTTGTTTGTTGAGTCGTCATTTGTATTGCTTTCTACGTTACTTGTTTCAACCTGCAAACTTAACAATAAATAAGCATTAATATACTGTATAAGTAAAATCAAGACTTCAAGACAAGTAACGATATGGAAACATATTTAATTAGAATGATAATGAATTTTAAAATATAAAATAATGATAAATAGATTAAAATGCTTTACTCGAGATGCTGTATGAGGATTAATATATATATAATGCAGTCTTTTTATTTATTCTCATATTCAATTAAACATTAAACCTAAAATGGTCTTAAATCTAAGTATTAAAACAATCGATACTCTATAAACATTACTTACCAATAAGCAAATACGAAACTAAAATTAACCGTAACGTTAATTCAAGGTTGTTATGGCCATATTATAAATATAGAAATAAAAAAAATCTTTTTAAAATTAATTATGTGAAATAAAGAAATAGAGAAATCTAATTTAGAAATTAAACGAATGGGATATATTAAAAAAACTTTTTTTAAATAAGTTTTTTTTTTAAAACTTCTTATGACTTTGTTATTAAATAAGGATACGAAAATTAGGTGATATATTAACATTTAAATGTGCTTTTCACGGAGATTAACACCAGAGTGTATGTTTTTCACATGCTTCTTACTCCGTTAAGGGAATTTTTCTTTTTTATTTTCCTTTAAACAATGTTCTATTGTCAAGAGTGTTTTTATTCATAATGTCTCAAGAAATGCTGGTTTTTATGAAAATTTTCAAATCCCATAATGTTTGAAATTGTCGATCTGGCATGGAAACAACTGTAACGTAAAATGAAATACACTTCTTGTTGCTATGAACACCTTTTTGAAGTCTTGATTTTGCTTATACAGTATATATATGTATATATATATTCATATATATATATATGCATATATATAGTAGAAATGGTAATTAATAAAAATTGAAGGAAGTGCTCAATACTGTTGTAGAGCAAATATGCGTATTATTTTTTTATTACCGTATCTTTCTGTTAAGTTACATTATTGTTTCAGCTACCCGGCCGTTTTTTGGCCGTCTGTAGCTTCTTCAGACTTTTACAGAAAACATTTTTTTCTGTAAAAGTCTGAGGAAGCTACAGACGAACAAAAAAACGGCCGAGTAGCTGAAACAATAATGCAACTTAACAGAAAGATACGGTAATAAAAAATAAAGCATATATATATCTTATTAAATATTTTATCCAAAAGTTTAATGCATTAAAATATATCAACTAATGGCAATGCACATATACCAATAAAAATTAAACCAGGTAAATTGACTCAAATATTAAGCTTCATGATTGTCATTTCCGCAAGCGAGCATTCATACACATTTTCAAAACCAAGCAAACAAGGAAAATATAATTTTTGCATCATATTGTTTATTTTTCCGTAGTGTTACAATTGCTTCGACACCATTTGGACAATTTAAAATTTTATGTTTTTCAAAAACATTCCAGATTGACATTTCATCAGACAGATTGAATATATATATATATATATATATATATATATATATATATATATATATATATGGAGAGAGAGAGAAAGAGAGAGAATATTATTTTATTCAATTTATGTAAAAAAAATTACCATCAATTGTTACAATAAATCTAGTATTTCAGTCTAAAAAAATACGCCAATAAACCTCCGGTCTTACTTCAATTCTTTAATGGAGTTAAATCATTAGTAAATTTAATCATTGAATGACTGCCCTCAAGTAAGGACGATGTCTTTTTAGACTGATACATTACATTCGTTGTAGTGGCTTATAGTAATCTTGTTTAGCTAAATACAATAAAATTATATATATATGTGTGTGTGTGTGTGTATGTGTGTGTTTGATCAGATAATTACAATATTTTTGCCCGATTCCGTACTAAATTCCTGATGCCGATACAATTACCGATTGCGAATTTGATTCTTTATAAATCTGTAAATATTTAATAAAGTGGTTATTTTGTCAGGGTTACAGTAAAAACACGCGTTAAAGTGCATGTATTTTCTCGAAATGTAAAATACACACCTGTGAGGGTGATTTATAGCTTTTAGCTTTACTCGTGGATTAAAACTAATAAATATTTAATATTTTATTATTACTACCAGTAGTGGAAGATTTTAAAAACAATATATATACATATATATATATATATATATATATGAATTCGTATTTTTGTCTGTTTGTTTGTTCACGATTTGATTAAAAGGTCCATTGCAGTAATATTTCATTTATTTCTATGTATAGTATGGTTCTTTCAAAGTATTCGATTACGAGGTCACCTCATTTGCATATCATATTAAAGAAAATCGATTTTATTAAATAGCTGTATGTTAGTTTAAATTTCTAGCGAGGGAGTTGTTTTAAATGTTCTATTTAAGATTGTTATTTCCTCAATTTTAAATAACAATTATATTGATAATATATTTAATTTAATTTATTTGGAATGATTATATCCGATATTTATTTTTTTTAGAAACGGATAGAGTTATTTCCCCTGATGAGTTTTTTTTTATGTTCCGAAGTTCGAAAGATAAAAAGGAAACTGTTCCTCACATAAAATAACTTGGTAATTTGGTAAAAGTTTTTACCGTGAAAAAATAATTGTGGAGGCAGAAAGATGTTTTGCTTTATTTTTAAATATTAAAAAATAAAGTAAATAAATAAAATATTTACGAATAAACAAAAAGATCTCATTTGTTTGTTTTTATTATGCTTGAAACGACTATTCAGAATCTTTGAGCGTTCCAGGAATTGAAACTCCCCCCGCCTAAAAAAAAAGAAAGAAGCCGGAAAAAAAATATTTACGAAAAAAATAGCAGTGAAAAAAAAAAAAAACTAAACAAAAACAAGCCAATAAAAGGAATTCCATTTTGTTCTTAAACTTTTCAAACGCGTTAATGTTTATAACGTTATTATTTCTACAGTGGGCAAAGTCGTTTCCAAATTAGCTTTTCGCTTTATTCGCGTTTCAGGTTGGAGTCTGCCTACATGACTATTTTTTTCGGTCGCTTCGGCATTCGCTGATATTTTTATTGAAACAAAAGTTGTTTTGATTCATTTATTTTTTATTTTATTTTTTGGCGGGGATATGGGTCCAGCGCAAGAGCAACAAAAACGGCTCAATATCTGGAGAATAGCTTCTTCTCTTTGTTTCCATTCTGTCGAAATATCTGGTGGAGAGGGTATCGTGTACTTATTTTTTGGGCGATTGCATTTACATGTTTTTATCCGTTTTTTTTTAATTTTTAAATTGTTGTGGAGGTATCGACGTTTCCCACGATGGAAATGATTTTTATCCTTAGTATAGTAGGTTTGTTCCAAACGGAACTTCATGTCGACCTGGGTATCGCCAGGTAACCATACTGGTGTATATGTATATATATATATATATATATATATATAAAATAAAATTGATTTCACTGATTCTTCTTAATTGCATTTTATCTCGGCAGCAGTGTCAAACACATATCTTATTTTTCTTTTATTAATATCATTGGGATTTTTTCCCTTTTCCTTGTACATATTTGTGAATTATTTCATGAATTTCGACGTTTTGGATTATTTTGGACCATCTTCCAATTACGTGATTTCCTTGGATTTTACTTGTGTGAATGGAAATTTAATTAACTTTCTTCGATTTACATTTTTGGATTTTACAGTCATTGGATAATTTACCTTTCACCAGACTATCCATTCACGTGAAATCACCCTTTTCTTCACCATATTCTCTCTGCTTCACGTTTTGTTATCAAGTAAGATCTTTGACTTACTTGTAGTTTCATCAAATACTTTTGTATGCAAAATTCGATCCCGCATTTTGCTAATTCTTACCCTCTGATGAGAAGGAAAGTATTTCTTTGAAACTCCGCGGATTAAGGACTATCCACTTATTAAGTGTTTCCTTTTCAGATTAAATATTTTTTAACTCTTTTTCAAATTGTTTTTTAACATATTTTATTGACTATTCGCTCCTATATATATATATATATATATATATATATATATATATATTAGAGATGTCCTTTTTTTTTCTTTGCAACACCCTTTTCACATATGAGACGTGACTAGTATCTAACTCTCCCTCTTTCTCTTTCTCCCTCTCTCTCTCTCTATATATATATATATTTCTTGTATCTTTTCTTTCATGGAAGTTGCTTGACAGAACTCGAATTTTTAGTTCCTGTTCATAAGACAGTTACAGCAACATTTTACTTGTCGCAATAAAAAGCAAACAATTGTCTCACGCAATGATCCTAGCGTTAAGCGGAATATATGCACACAGATATTCTGCCCACTAGTAGACACAATATCGCGATGCCATTCCTCTGTTGATTAAAATTGTTCTTCAAGTCCAATGCCAACAAATTCTTGTCACAAAATGCCCCATAATAAGGAAACGCAGTTCATACAATTCATCATTGTTAGAACCATCATAACTTTACTTCTTCGGCTGGCATTCATTTCCGTGTAACTTCGATTGGTTTTTGGCCATGAAAAATGATGACAACCTATTCGTAATAATGTTTATATTTTGATATTTATGAAATAAAATGATGAAATACATTCCATTCTTTGTGCAACAGATGACTAAATTAATTTCAGGACTAACTGAGAAAGTGTAGATTTTTTGCAGTGTTTACTTTCTGTCATGATGCAAATCCATGTACCCATCAGCCAAGCTTCTAACTTCTAATGGAAATTTATTTCACAATTAAGCTTAAAGTGGAAAATTACATTTTAAAATTGTTTACGCCACCTATGTCCAAATATATACTTACATAAATAATTTGTTGCTTATTTTTCATGTTTTCAAATCTTATGGTTTTTCAGCGCAGATGATTACACAACCGGTTTCATGTCGGTGAATGCTATGGTCCACACAGACGGCACGGTTTTCTGGTCTCCTCCCGTGCGACTGCGCAGCTCCTGCAAGGTGGACATAACTTACTTCCCCTTCGACACCCAGATATGCAACCTGAAATTTGGATCGTGGACCTACGACAAAGCCCAGGTGGACCTTCAAAAACAATCGGCCGAGGTTGACGTGTCTAGTTACGTGACCAACGGCGAATGGCGTCTCAGCAAGTTCCAGATCGTCCGACAAGAGACCGTCTACCCGATCGGGGATGCTATCTATCCGGATGTGACCGTCGTGTTGGTGATACGACGTCGCATACTGTACTACGTCCTCAACATCATCGCACCTTGTTTCTGGCTGAACATACTAAGTGTTCTGAACTTCGCCCTACCTCCAGATGCCGGAGAAAAGATGACACTTGGCATCACCGTGCTCCTATCCTATTCAGTGTTTATGTTACTTGTAGCAGACAGTATGCCACCTACGTCAGAATTCGTACCCTTGATTGGTAAGAATAAAAACATACTACTACTACTACTACTACTACTGTCAATCCTTTTGCTTTTATAGAACCGATTGTACATGGGATGTTGACATCATTCCAGCTGTACATATGACTACTTAAATTACATCGGGGCAACCAATGGTTGCATTTCATATTACCGAGCGTCATATATATATATATATATATATATATATATATATATATATATATATATATATATATATATATATATATATATCGGTTTACATCTCCGTATATGAATATGTATCCCAAAATTCATCAGTGTGGCTAGGTATAAATGTACCACGTAGAATATACATAGTGGCTCGCTTAAAAGTAGCCCAGATAAATGTGGTAGAGAGGAGTAACATTCTTTTATTGTTTTAAATTACCTGAGGTGTTATAAAAGATGTTGGAAGTGCTCCCCGTTGACATCTATGAAGTTCTGGGCACTTTTAACAACGTCTGCAAATACTGCCTGTAGATCTTCTCTGCTGATTCTCCTAATAACATTGGCCATGTTCTCCTTCGGTCGGTCTGGATTTTTAGGATTATTTGCATGATCAAAATATAATATTTACGCGTATTTTACGAATGGGCACCGGCGGGCATGCTTAGAGTATATATATATATATATATATATATATATATATATATATATATATATATATATATATATATATATATATATAATGTATATATATATATATGCATATATATATAATGTATATATATATATATATATATATATATATGTCTGTGTGTGTGTCAGTATGTAATTATATTTTAAAAATAATATATATGCTGCTCCCCATTTAGGGGGTACCAGGTGGGTAAAAGGGAGAATTATTCCCAACACGCATTTAGGTTAAAATTCACTTTCGTATAAATGCATGAATTCAGTCAAGAAAGTATCGCTAACAAAAACAAATAAAAACATCTGCATAAAAGTGATACATTTTGTAGTCCTGCGAGGTTAGCCGAGTGGTAGAGGTTTAGGCTTCTTATCACGAGGTACCGGTTTCGAATCCCGCTAGATTCAGCCACTCTGATGAGTTGTGGACGGCGAAACACGTTTCAGTGGATAATTAAATTATATATATATATATATATATATATATATATATATATATATACACACGACATAATCGCGTTGACACACCGGTTCTCGTCAAGTCACCGAAGTTTAGCAAGTTAATACCAGATGGGTGACCATTTCGGAATTCTAGGCGCTGTATCTGCTCTCAATTATCTCGGCATTTGCTTCCAGTCATCCTGTACATACACTTCACTTGCCACTGGTATCTAACAATGTCAACTCAGGAGAGGTGTGGTTGGAGATTTCGCAGCTCTAGCAGTGTCAGAAATTTCGTGAAAATAGTGAATAATTCCACCCCATCTTTTCCAAGCTTATAACTCCTCGAAAAATGTAATTCAAGCCCTAATTTTTTTTTTCAATTAAAGGAGCAAGGACCAAGGTTTTATTAAAAAAAAAACAATGTGTTGTTTTTTAAAAAAAGGTTTTAAACTTCGGACTTTACAGGTAATTTTCTAAAAAAGGGATTTTTTTTTGTTTTAAATTTGAATATATTATTTATTGACCTTTTCTCTTCAATTTGTGATATATAAAACTCCCCGACATAAATTAATTATTTACTTTTTAATAGACATTTCAAAATGAGAGGCGTGAATTATTCGACCCCCTGTCTTTCCAAGCTTATAACTCCTCGAAAAATGTAATTCAAGCCCTAATTTTTTTTTCAATTAAAGGAGCAAGGACCAAGGTTTCATTAAAAAAAAGACAAAAAAAACAATGTGTTCTTATAAAATAAGGTTTTAAACTTCGGACTTTACAGGTAAATTTCTAAAAAAGGGATTTTTTTTTGTTTTAAATTTGAATATATTATTTATTGACCTTTTCTCTTCAATTTGTGATATATAAAACTCTCCGACATAAATTAATTATTTACTTTTTAAGAGAAAGTTGAAAATGGGTGACACTTGGGGGGCCTTAATTTAAAAAAAAACGTTTGTCTAAAATATTATATTCGGTTTATTGGAAAGAACATAAAATTTCACATTGACCCTGAAAATATCGTAAAAATAGAATCAAGAGAAAAATTTTGATAGATTTTTAAAGTTTAAAAATTGAAAAATATTGAGTTCGGAAAATTAATTACTGTTTAAAAAATATATTTCTTTTACTTTTAAAACAACTGTAATAGTTTATTTTGGAAGTATAATCCATAAAGAAAATAAATAACCCACTTTTAACGGAGAAATTACGAGATTTTTATATTGTATTCGCAGTTTCGTGTTAGGGGTGTCAAAAATTCCTACAAAAATTCTGATACTGCTATCGCAGCTCTTGCCATAAAATTTTTACGCACTGGCACTCCTTCATGAGTATCCATAATCTGTCAAATACTGAAGGAATCTTTATATATATATATATATATATATATATATATATATATATATATATATATATATATATATATATATATATCAGAGAAAACATAATTTAATTTAAATACCAAAGAAATAAAAAAAAACGGGCAGGTGAAATTATTAAAATTTCCTTAAGGCCTCATCGTCTGACCCTCTAAGAGGAAACGTCAGAATGATAAGGCCTTAAGAAAATTTTAATAGTTTCACCTGCCCGTTTTTTTTGTTTTCTTTGGTATTTAAATTAAATTATGTTTCCTCTAAAATTTCTCCTTCCATTTTGCTGTACAAAGAATTTACTTATATATATATATATATATATATATATATATATATATATATATATATATATATATATATATGTGTGTGTGTGTATATATATATATATATATATATATAATAAAATAAAAATATAACACGGAAATTACATAATTGTGGATGCAATAATTTATTTCAACCTAATGGTATTTTCAAGCATCTAAATCAGACAATTACATTTTTGATACTGAAAAAAAGAAAAGAAAAGATCGGTCTTCGACCCTCAAAAAACCAGAGGTGGTGGTAGTAGCAATCCACTTAATACATTTAATAGAGAGGGTGGTAGGGATTTAAAAATTAAAAATTAAAAATAACAAATAAAAATATTAGATTAGACACTTATAAGCGGCAGCTCGATGTAACCATAGATACACACACACACACATGTGTGTGTGTATGTGGGTGTAGGTGTATGTGTATGTGTTGCGTGTGTGTGTGAGTGTGTGTGTGTGTGTGTATCTATGGTTACATCGAGCTGCCGCTTATAAGTGTCTAATCTAATATTTTTATTTGTTATTTTTAATTTTTAATTTTTAAATCCCTACCACCCTCTCTATTAAATGTATTAAGTGGATTGCTACTACCACCACCTCTGGTTTTTTGAGGGTCGAAGACCGATCTTTTCTTTTCTTTTTTTCAGTATCAAAAATGTAATTGTCTGATTTAGATTTTAAAAATGCATTAAAATAAATATGTACATTTTTTTTCTTTGCCGTTTTTCCTTGAATGTTTCAGGAAAACGAGTAGTTTTGCAGAAGAGAGAAAAAAAAGAAGAAAAAGAAAAAAAATGTACATATTTATTTTAATGCATTTTTAAAAGTGTATATATAGACATCGAACAATCCAACCTTCCCATACGCACACATATTTGTCCTTCCCGACATGGGTAGGATTCAAAAACTGTCTTTTTTCGCACGATCTATGACTTTTTCTTTTCTTACATTTTTATTTCAATTATCCTGAAGATGTCCTCTGAAATAAGGACGAAACGTTGATTTTTTAATAATTTCATTCGGATTTTCTATTTTTCTTTAAACATATATATATATATATATATATATATATATATATATATATATATATATATATATATAAAGATTCCTTCAGTCTATATATATAGGAGTGCCAGTGCGTAATATATATATATATATATATGTGTGTATGTATATATATATATATATATATATATATATATATATATATATATATATATATATATATATAGATATAGATATATATAGATATATATATATATATATATATATATATATATATATATATATATATATATACTAGAAGGTTGCCCGGCGTAACCCGTTCGTAAAATATGATAATTTGATGTTTTCAGATTTTGTATGTAGTATCATTATAGAAGTAATTCTATATTGATTTATCTTCAGTCTATATATATATATAGGAGTGCCAGTGCGTAATATATATATATATATATATATATATATATATATATATATATATATATATATATATATATATATATATATATATTATAGAGACGAATATTGGCTGAAGAGAGCTTGATGAGGATACCTTAAACGGGCCTTATTATCGGGCTTGAAACCGACGGTACCAATGACCTGTCTCAACTAACAACTTTCTGTACACAATATATATATATATATATATATATATATATATATATATATATATATACTAGAAGGTTGCCCGGCGTAACTCGTTCGTAAAATATGATAATTTGATGTTTGCAGATTTTGTATGTAGTATCATTATAAAAGTAATTCTATATTGATTTATATATTACACCCAATATATACTGTATAGTAATGTTACCTGTTGCGTGTCTTGGCAAAAAATTCGCTTTAATATGATATTTTATTCATGCATATTTTGTCTTTATTTTTATTATTTATTATTATATTGCACCCAATAAATAGCGGTGATTTCAGAAGTTAGAAAAGATAATTTGGATGCCATCAGCTAGAATGTAAATCCCAACACATGGCTCTCCATCCTTATTCGTTACTTAATTATTTAAAAGATCTATTGTTGATTTAAAAACATGATTGTAGAATATATTACGAGATATGTGTATTAAAAAAACCCAACTTTTCTCGTGTTTTTCAGGTATTTATTTGACTGTGTCGATGGCGATGTCATCTGTGTCCGTGGTGCTTTCCGTCATGGTGATGAAGCTGCACCACTGTGTTCCCAATCAGCGAGAAGTGCCAGCTTGGGTCCGCCGATTTATCCTTCGAGGCCTGTCCAGTTTCGTGCGCTGCAAGTGCCGACCATCTTGTCGCTTATCTCGCCGTAGAATCAATACCAAACCGTCTTGCCCAACCGAACGACGCAATGAATCAACCGAAATTTGCACAAAACTGATGAACGAGGCGAATACGATCCAAACCAACCGTCGCCATGATATCGGACTCATCTCCGATATTCGGGCGGACTTTTCCAACCCGTGCGGACGGAACTCATTCGCCGGGGATGGGATGAACGAACCGCTTGACCACGAACGGCGATCGTACTTTTCTGAGGAAGCGTTGAAATATCTAAGGCTGTTGGTGGCCAAAAGTGAAGAAGAAAATCACCAAACTGCCATCATGGACGAATGGAAACAAGTTGCTTTAGTCATCGATAAGCTACTATTCTGGACATTTCTCTTTATAACTTTTGCGACTGTTATCGTGGTATTAGTCGTTGTACCGGCATTGTCCACAGACGATGACGGAAGTGGTCTCTGAAAAAAAAACCTTAAAGAAACAGAATACAAACCAGAAGTACGCACAGTTTTGTCAAAAAGATACGAATACTTTTTTTTTAATTGGGGAAACAACCGAACTGTTATCATGGACGTGTAGGAATGAGTTGCTTTAATTATCGATAAACTACGACTTAAAACATTTCCTCTTTATAACTATTGCAACTATTTTGTGGTGTTTGTTGTTGTACTGGCCTTGTCGACAGATGGTGACTCATGTGGGCTCTGATCAGCAAGTTGGCCAGAAGAATATCAGATGTACGCACAGTTTAATCAGAAGTATATGTCTCGAACATTGATCTTTTATGAGTCATGTATACGCGTTAATTTATCTTCGAGCTGACTATGCAATGCAAAATAGACTATGTATACTGAAACCTATGAAAGCCTATCTATCTATATACATTTGTCAAACAAGTATATGTGAAAACAAATGGGATAGGTTAATGTGGTTTGATATTATTTAGATCTGCAACAAATTGAGGTTCATAGTCGATAAAAATATTGATACTGAAAGAAAAAAAATTGCTATAAACATATATAATATATAGACTGCTGAGGAGGTGTTTTTTTCTATAATGCCTATAATTTAAATCGTTTTATTGTTTTCTTGAGCAACTTGCCTCTATCGTTTAAATCTCGTAACATGTAATGTGCATATGTGCATTATATACTGCACTATACCAACATTCAAAGTGAATCTCTGAAGGGCAAGAAGAGTTTCTTTGAAAGAAGTATTCATTTTAACCTTCTATACTAGAAGATTACATAAGCAACTTACTAATCTTACGTTTAGACATTTCTATCTATATTCATACTTAAACATCGACATTTAATTTTGGCAGTATATTCTTTATTGCGTTGTTGCGTTTGTTGGTAATAATGATTGCTTGGCTAAATATCACAATGCGAAAATAGATTTAATGGAAGGGTTGTGAATAAACAAAGAAAACTACATGACACTTGCACCAAATTCGAACCAGACGAGAGATAATCTAACTGGTGCGTCGTGTTAAGAAAAAGACCACAAAGCAACGTAATACATAATATACGCACACATTATTTAGATATCATTTTATAAAATTGTCAACTTGGATGTATAAAGCAACAATTAACAATGGTCAAACATTTTCTGTTGTAGAAATATTATATGTATTAGTCTATTTGTTTCTGTGCTGTTTATTTCATTAGAAAAAATATATATGAAAATTAAAAAAAAAATTTAAAATATTTTACAAGCCATTTAATATATATAGTTGTAAAAGTTATTTTAGGAAGCGACATGGCTAACGTGATCTCCTGGAATGACTAGAAAACCGATGTAGAATATCATTAAGAGGAAATTTGAAAGGAATTTCTTATTTTAGTCAGTTATTTCTGTTGGTGAAGGTAGATAATCTGACACTGGTGAGTCTTAATCAAGGGAGATAATCTAAATCTGAAGGGTTCTTAGTCAAGATAGATAATCTGAAATTGTCGAGTTCGTAGTCAATGGAAACAATCTTAGACTGGATAATTCGAATTAAGAGTAATAATTTGAAGTTGGATAGTTTTAGTCTATGAAGATAATCTTAAACCGAAGAACTATTAGCCAAAGGAACTTAATCGTAGATTAAAAACTTCT
This sequence comes from Euprymna scolopes, assembly GCF_053919585.1. Taxonomy (NCBI): domain Eukaryota; kingdom Metazoa; phylum Mollusca; class Cephalopoda; order Sepiida; family Sepiolidae; genus Euprymna; species Euprymna scolopes. Next base: position 37,811,927 of record NC_136505.1, on the reverse strand, counting down.
TAATCAAAGGAAATAATGAGACTGAAGATTGCTTGATTAAGAAATAAAACAGATTGGAGCGTTTTAGCCAGGGGAGATAATTCTAGACTTAGTGCATATGTAAAACAAGAGAAAATAACTAATGACAAAACAGTAACCGGTTCCCTTTATTTATTAATAAGATTTGTTTATTATAGATTCATTTACAAATAATCTTTCATGACGATAAACAGAGATACTATCTGAGAATATCAGCGTAATGGCGTGTTATATCTTTCTGGAAAGGTTTTGTGATCCACTAAAAGAGAGAGAACTTGATTTTTACATATCATTAATATTATATTTAGAAATAAAAATATGCTCCCCCTAAAAAAAAAATGCAAAAAAACGTAAAATAAAAAATAAGGTTCTATTTATTTATTTTTTATTCGTAAAAGAATAAGATGCGCGTATATTAGGGGGTTGTGTGAAATATTTGATTTCTAATATTATAGGGCAATTATTAAAAAAAAAAAAAAAAAACTCGGAACGAAAATAATAATAAACATGAAAAAATGTAGGTAAACACTTGAAAAATTTAATTCAAATATTAAAAAAAACAAAAATTAAAAAAAACAAAAAAACAAACGCATATAGTTTTATATTTAGACACAAAAACATTACCAGCCACAGAAACTGCTAAAATGTAGAAAAAAATTATTTGTGAGTAAGAAGCTGAATTATAGGGGCAGTGCGTATAATATTTGATTAGCGATACTATCGGGTAATTACAACAATAAAAAAAGCACAGTACATAAGTAAAAAATAACGGTAAGCTTTTGAAATAATGCATTTTAAATATCTAAGAACAACAATAATTTATATTGAAAGACAAAAACGTTTCCAGTTACGAGAAGTCCTAATAATGTAAAAATAATGCTTTGTTTCATTTTTTTTATTTTTTCTGTTTTTCATTTGTGAGTAAGGACCGGAAACATGGCCGATATGTGTGGAATAGTTGAATTAGCGATACTATCCGGTAATTACAAATGCATAAACACCGTGTTTTTTTTTTTAATTTTATTTGCGAATTCATCTTCATAGCTGTTGTTGTTTAACCAGGTTTCGGCCAGCTCATCTTCTGGCCTTCTTTAAATGATTAATCACCATGGGATAGGGATGCTGAGACTCTATAACTGTATTCTCAGTAATTACTGCCTTCCATAGTTGTTGTTGTCTCATCACGTTTTGGCCAACTAATCCTCTGGCCTGCTTTGGGTAGGATTGAAACCGCTATCTTCAGACCATACTCACCTGGAATCGTAGAGACTCAACGACTCTATCTACTGCGCCACAGGCCCCGAAATAATATATAAAAATACGCAGTATATAAATAAATATGACGATAACCATTTGAAATAATGTATTTAAATTATCTAGCAAAACAACAAAAACAAAAAAAACATCTGCCAATGATAAAAACATCCGTTTCAATTAAGAAATCAACAGATTTTGCACATGGTTTCTTGGTAAACTTGCATTCTCCTAACTAATTTGAATATCACGGTTTTCTGGTTTCTTTGAATAGATATATCAGTTCATACTTTTATTTTATATTTATTTCGTTAATATTTATTTGCAAACAATCAAAGTCTTTCTTCAACAAAAAGTAAAATCTACATATCTATAAAAGAAAGAATGTGCGTGTGTATGAGGACACTTCTCAACCTATATACTCAGCGAATTTTTGATCTACAGACTTGAAACTTGGTATATAGGGTATTGATGAAGAAAACTTTTTAAACGGGTTTCATCCGGAAAAAAGGCTGTTAAGGGGTAAAAATTGAAAAAAAGTGGTACTTGAAGTCCGTAGAAGTTTTATCTGTTTGCTAACTGTTTCACGACTGCGCATGCGCGAATCGTTCACATTATGTTAAGAATAAGTAGGTTGAAAATATTTTTTAAAATCGTGTCAAGCCGGTTTAATTATTATCGTACTTGGCTCATTGTCTTTAGGTTTAGAAAAATATAATACTCGCATGACTATGTCTCAGTTTCTTTTGTTATTATTTTTTAAGCGATTTAACGATATGTTTAATACCGGGAAAGGCCGCACGGTTTGCTAGTATGAACTAACATCAACACATACCGCAAAATAAATATATAAATAAAAGCAATAATATAAATCCTCGAAAATATTATATAGAATAAAATTATTTTGACGCAGTAAAATTACTTAACGCGAATGCATTTTGGCGGGATTATTACAATTAAAATAAATCAAATTTATAAAACTCACATTGTCTGTCTGTCTGTCTCCATGTTATCAAAGTGCATCTCTACCGAGACGCAAAGTCGTAGAGCGGCGCGAGACAGGTTAAATGATAGCATTTTTGTGAAGCGTTCTTTTTCCGGGTTTTAGTCGGCAAAATAACTGTTAAGGGAGTCAAAATTGAATAAAAAATTGGAACTTTACAGGCATAAGTCGACTTAAAGTGTTCTTGTATGCATACACAAATATACGTTTATACGTTAAAACCGGTTCATTTCTACTTATTTCTCATCCGTCTGACGGTAGTGCTAACGGTAACGATTTGGGCTAGAGCGTTAGAAGTTTTGTTTTCGATTTTAGTCATATTTTTATTTTACTTTTAAAATCACTACTATATAGTGGGTACAATATTATGTGATCAATAGATAATCGGTTCTATAAGAAATACAGAATCTGCATGATTTAAAATATCCGTTTAAAGCGTATTTTACGATCAGGCAACGACGAGAAACGTCAAGCAACGCCGGGCACCCTGCTTGTTATTAAAATATCATAGATTAGGTTGGTGCAAAAATAATGTCGTTTTTTTACTTGTATATATATATATATATATATATATATATATATGATAAAAAGACATTATTTTTTCACCAACCTAATATTTCGTTAATACACAATCAGCATGTGTGCCCATTTGTACACGGTGTCCTAAAATTAAGCATTTATTTTGATACTAATTTATATTTCAAAATAGAGGGCTGATTCTGGGACAGCCTGTATACTATTAAAATCTTGATGGTGCTGTTGTTTGTTACCGTTCTCATTTTACATATGCATATAATTGTTTGTATGGTGAGGAGGCGGTCTGTTAAATAAAGGGTCAAGGATAGAAAGAGAAGAGCAATGGAATGATGCAAGTCATGAGAAAAGATAGCAAACGAGAGAAAAGGTTAGAAATAGAACAGAGGCTACACTGAGAGGGAAGGATAGAGAAGGGGAAGGAAACAATGAAAGCAAAAGAAAATGATTAAAAAGCGTCTATTATGACATCACAAGAGAGTGGCATACATATGAGAAACAAGTGCTTGTCTAGATTGGTGATTTTTTTAACTCAACGCATGTCATGGCAAAACATTAATACATACTTGTCATGTCGAAATTAGTATAAATTTTAAAAAATGACGAAAAATGATCCATGATAAGATGCGTTAAATCTATTTTGAACAAAAAAATCATCCACAATTACTTGTTTAAAAATGTGTTTCAAAATGGTGGACTCTTAATTTAAGTCAACTTAAGTCAATGGAGATAGGTAAGTTTGTTTTACTGAACTGATCGCAGAACTCTTCCACATTAAAACATACAATAAAATTCGATAATTCGCTAAATTTATTTTTAGTTGTGATTATTTTTCTACTGGATCATTTTTTGTAATTGTTAGAATTTCTACTAATTTCGATATGACACGTAAGTATGTCATACTGTGTTCAGCTGAAATACGTTGGTTTAAAATATCAGCAGTCTACCCAAGCAGATAATATAACATTTTGGAATTTTTATATATCTATTAGGAAAAGCTTTCGGAATTTTTTAATTAGAAGAGATAGCGGAGAAGAAAGTGAACTAGATGTCCTAAGGATAAGTGAGATTACAAGAAAGGAAAGCGATAAAGACAAAGAGAGAGAGAGAGAGAGACAGACAGACAGACAGACAGACAGACAGACAGGGCTACTGAGTATGTATTATTACAAGTATGTTTCCTAAAAATATTGAAAGTTCAAAATATGTACATGATTATTTCGAAATTCTAATACATTTTCATAAATATTTAATCATATATGCATAACAAACATTGAGTCAAGGCGCCACGTGTAATTCGGGTGATTAATTCTATATATTTTATCGATATGACCACGTTTTTTACTGCTGCCTACGGACGTATAGAACCTTCATTAATGACAAAATAGCGTGCCCTTTGTGCTAGCGTAGTCTCACACATAGTTAGGCAAGACGACCGTAATGCATCCACAAAACTACTTGTTTTATATTGAAATACATTAGGATCTGAAACGCTTAGACTATTGGAACACAATACAACCGAAACTGAATGGCCCTTAAAATAAATAATAATTAGACGTTTTTTAATGCCTAGGTGCTTGTAAATAACCGTCAAATTTTTCAAATCGTTGTATTTCATGTGGAATTTTGTAAAAAACGTTTATTATATTTGTCATCAGCTGTGCGTTCAGAGAATTGAATAGAAACACGAATTCAGTTAAGTTAGAAAGGCATCACATAAAATTCTGGAAAAGAGTGAAAGGAAAATCATATTTTAAGGTATCTGCACATTCAATGAAAAATATAATTATACAATTACATTTTTTTATTTTATTAATGGAAAAAAACAAAAAAAAAAAAACGAACAAACGTAAAAAACACTTTTGACGAAAAAATAAATATTTTTTGAATTATCATTGTATTTATCCTTACTATAATGGATATTTTGTGTCCGTTCGTTAGGCGAGTTTTGTAGTTCTATTAAAACGAAGTATTACAAAGGAGATAGAAACAGGGGAAAGGAAAGGATTAACAATTTCTTGATGAGTCAGCTCCTTAAGTTATCCAATTTAACACATTTCCACTTCTAACGATTACTACGACATTGTCCCATTGACCACCATACATTCATTAAACTTTACCTTGAGTGGCCTCCAGGCCTTGATACGCGGTGAATCCTTGTAGAAAAAACAATATCGCCAAAAATATATGCGTAGAAAACATATTGTGTACTTAAATGTAGAATGTTGACCTCAAAACTAGAAATTAGAAAAAATTTTGGACTCAAGTTTTAATTAAAACAAATATGTTTACTTGAGATGGTGGCTCGGAATTGAAAAATATTAACTATTCAAATGTTTAGTATTTAAGATTTAATTACTTTTCCTCATCCAGGATACACTAATTTTATGTTAACCTTTTATATATCAATATTTCTTTTTGGTTGGAACCGACAAAATAGTAATTGAATTACGCAAATTGTTCTATCTTCACGCGTATTAATTCCTAAAAATCTTGTAATGAAAAAAAAAAAAAAAAAGGTTTTTAAAATAAAATAAATGCATAGGTCACGCCCACATTTGCGATATTTGGGCATTTGCTTCGATGTCGCTCGAAATACCACGCCCTAATTTTCTATCAACTTCATTTTGAAACAATATTTTTTATGTATTTGACACAATAATATTCAACGTGTTACAGTAAGCTTGTTGTTTACCTTGAATTATTTCGGGGAATTTATTTAGAATTTTGTTTAGAAAAAAATATATAAATCTTTCAAACTTCGTGGATACTATACGTCGTTTTGTTAGTCTGAAGCTTTTGTGATGTTTTCTATATATGTGTCTATACGATATCTATTGTGTTTATAGTGCATGCAGAAATATGTTCGAATTGTTCGTTTGTTCTGGTTTTGATGTTGCAATTTTCACACGTTATTTATTTATTCTTGACCCGATATTCATTTCTAAATACATAAAATATTAAAAAGAAAAAAACATACGAAAGAAATGAAAATCTGCTGTTGACATCAATAGTGTTATCGAAAAGATCATGGGGGAAAAAAGAACATATCAAATCTTTGATACGACAGGGGCGCGTATTTAGATTTATCCTTGTCTTTAGTTTTGGGATCTCTCGAATAGACCGTGTTAAACTTTTGCATTCAAGCATTTACCTATTTGTATTTACAAGTATGCAGCGAAGAAAAAAAAATGAAATATTATTTAAAAAAAAATTAAACACAGAAGAAAAATAAGGGGGACAAGAGATTGGCCGGTTTAATTCGGATACACGAATGTCTTTGAAAAAATCATCTATACGAAACTAGCCAATGTGTGGGTTTGTTTTTATTTATTTTCTTTGATTTGGTTATTCCATTTTATTCCTTAATAACATTTTGTGTCCATGACAATTCATTTGTAACGTACCGTGCATTTAATCTTCGTAAACGACTACCAATGACCGATTAACGTGTAAATTAGAAAAAAAAACCCAACCGAGTGTTCATGACGTATTTTAACTGAAAGCTTTTGCCTCCTAACACTATCTTTCAGTTTTTCAAGACTAAGGCATCTCCTGTCCTTGCAATAATATTTCATTTTTGTGATCTCTATACAGCAAGTAGTTTCACGCATTGCCTGGAAAGATTTCCAGAAAGAAAACTGACAAAAATTGCAACTAGAAGTCATGTTTCGTTATGTATCCTAATCTGGAAAGATTATATACAAAATAATGTTAAAACTATTTTTAGAGATAGTGTTAAAATAACCAGAAGTTTAGAGTACTGAAAAATGTCATTAGAGGTGAAACATTTAATTTCAGGCTACGTGTTCAGGATGTTGCGTCACATGCAGGAAATCGGTAATGTCACATCGCGGATAAGCTGATACAATCGTTTTCTTTTCTGGAGTGCTGGATAAAACAAATGTAAATTTCTAATATTCACGAAGTAAACCAATACCGGCCATTTTTTGTAAATATAAATAATATATTTTAATTACCGACTTGAGGAAAATACTGTGGAAATTCCATGTTAAAGTTACTATAAATCTTTACTGTAGATTAACAATTAAATACTGAGCTGAATTAAAGGTGGATATATATATATATATATATACCACTTTTGCTAGACTCAATGTGTAGCACCTGTTCTGAAAGTACACTTGATTATTTCTACTTTCAGCGAGGCAATATTTTATCTCCACCGACTATTTCATTTTCATAAACTGGATTCTATCCACATTATAACCGAACTAATGGTTAATTTTGCCCTTCTAAAAAGGCAAGTGAATCGCGTCTATATATCAAAAACTTAGTTAATCTTCTTAAAATAAATTAAAAAAGCAACCGGACTTTTACAGTGTTGGTTCCATCTTGAATTACGAGTTCAAAGCCTGATATTGTTTGCTAAGTATTAAAAAAATAATCTTCACTCTTGAATGCGCCGTTTTCGTATCAAACAATTGAAATGTTCGTATCATTTTAATGAGTAAAACGTAAAGTTGTGTGCATATTAACATACTATTTCATCTCCTGTTCGATTAACAACTTCAGTGTTTTTCACGCAACGAGTTCAAACGTAATGCGCTGCCATCATTTTAGATCGCCTTTTTTACTTTTAGTAACAAACAATGGCGGTTTTATCCTTGTTAGCCGATATAAAATAATATAAAAAGGATTCATTTTTACGGCATGAGAAAATCCATTTGATTAAGTATATATGCAATTTCCAAGAACAAATATATCTAAGAAAATTACAAAAATATAATCTAAGTAAAACGTCCCGAGAAAAATTACTTCACAAACTATCCTTTGGATCGTTTTACTCAAAACAATTTCTGTATTTAATCTAAAACTAATGTCACTATATATATATATATATATATATATATATATATATATATATATATATATATATATATATATATATATATATTATATATATATATATATATTATTATATATATTATATATATATATATATCTTTAAATTATAACAAAATATAGCATTGCATAATTTAATAACAGTTACGTAATATATTCCATCGATTTCTAGAGGGATTGTAAGTATGTAAAGTTACCCGGATATTTAATCCAAACAATAGTCTCCTATCAGTAGCAACGACTATTTTCTCGGATCACTATTCGAATAAATAGTCATAAATTTAGAATTATTCCTCTATTTCATGGAAAATGTTAATCGGAGCATATTACAGCATTTTTCAACTTGAAAATATTTTATTAATTCATCACATTGTTTTTAACATTTAGTACGTAATATAATTTTTAAAATCAACATCGATTATTTTTATTAGCAGTAAAAGAGAATTGCTAATTTCATTATTTCTCATATTTATAATGTTTTTAAACTTTTCTAAAAGTTTAACATATTCTAAATGTAATATGTGATTAAAGTACTTTATTTTGTTTGAACATTTAAATTAAAATACTGATTAAAGATGGTATAAAAGAGACATTGAGCTTATCATCGTTAATGGTTATAATCATTTAGATTCTATTGTCTTCTAGTTTCTTTTAAAAGAGAATGGATCATTATTTTCTGTTTTAAAATCTATACACTTAAAACTTATCGTTGGCTAGATTTTTTAACTTGATATAATAATTTTATCTGTAGTTATTTTCATCAATTGAATAGGTTTATGCCTTTTTACATGCGATGTCCATGCAAAAAAGCAAATAGTAAGTACAAACATACTTCTAAAATTTATAGATCTATCAAATAAACATTTAAAAATGTTATAAATGTTAGAGTATAAAATTAAAAACTTTTCGCCGACAAAAATAAATCATGTAAATAATTCGAGTAGTTTCCCTTTGGGCGGATATAATACGTAATCGATGAAATAGATTTAATTGTTTTTATATGATTAAATTTGATGCAACATCACTCTCAAGTCAATTTATATTTATAAACCGCCATTGATTGTTATATCGGATCATTGCATTTGTAAGCAAAAATACTGCTGAATTTTTAAACGCATTACAATAATCAACCTTTAATGAAAGAAAGATGTAAAAGTAAAACAATGCATTTATTCTGGAAATACGTGTGATATGTAAGAAACGAATGTAATTTTCATTTAAATATGTAAGAAACGAAAATAATTTTCATTTAAATAAACATTATTGATTGAATGTATATATATTGTTCGGGAAATGCAATAAATTGTTTTAATTTATGAACATTTGTATGTATGTATACATTCTTTTGTGTTATTTCCTTATGGAAACGATTAAAAATATTCTAACAATTTTTTCCCCAGAGAGAAGTGAGTACATTATCAGACGTGGTGAAACACAGTAAAGAAAGAAGAAAGAGACCAAAAAGGGTGGAAAATTGCAATTATTGATAATGCGTATTGAAAAATATTCTAGAGATCAAATGGAGCGATCGAATTACCAACAAAGAGCCAGAGATCGTACTATCAAGGAGTATCATCAAGCCTGGATCAGACATACCTAAGATTGGCCCCAGTAAGTATTGCCAAGCAAGTGCTCCAATGTACACTTGCTTGAAAAAGATGATGAAGACAAAAAATAAACATACAATCGAGAGAGATTTGATTTCAATGGAAAGAAGCTGGACGTACGCTGTTGGTCGAAAACTATGGTATATTTTAACGGTTTCATGTGTTGCAGGACGCAGGAGTTTCCTAGTTTAGTCTACATAAGTTGTTATGTGTGGCCTCACAAGAGAGAATGACGTCAGTGCTAACAAATAGGGTCATTGAATAAGCCTATGACACCTGTGGATGATGCCCTCGTTAAAAAATAGCCTCCGAGCGTACACCGTATTTAATTCCTCGTGTGTAGCGCCGTTTTTCTTTTAGATTTAACAAATGTACCTATTCCCTCTCCTTATAAAACACCCACCGTTGTAACTGTAAATACATTTCGAAACCTTTTCTAAAATGCATCATATTTGTTACAAATAAACTTCAATTAATGCCTGACTTGTTCACCAAATTTGGGGAATTAATTTTCAATAACTTTTCATGATATTACGGGACATTTTGGCGATCGTCTCATTAGCAGAAAGTGTGAACATGATTTTTCACTCGATAATAACCGCACACTCACCGGATCCAAAACCGCAAATATAAAATGTGTGCAATTTATTTTACTTCTTCTCCATGATATAGACACAAGCCTAAATTTTGGCTTGTGAAAATGTTTTTGTGACATCAGAACTTGGCATATTTAGGTTTTTAGTCCGTGCCGTTGATCACTTAGCCACCGTAACCTCTGTTATGTTTGATAAAATCTGTGTTATTTTAAAGATTTTGTTTATCAAAACAATTTCTGGACTACCGTATATTTCGGAGTATAATGCGACCGTCAGATTAGACTACGTACAAAATTGGAGCAAATTATCATACATTTATCATATATCAGTTGTATAAGACGACTGCTAAATCACGAGACACTGTTTGTTTAGACTACGCTAGAGATTGCAATACGCGGTATCTTATGAAATATTGTTTTTTAAAGATGATCTTTTTATACTTTAAGGGTCATCTTATACGCCGAAATATACGAAATTTCTGAACTAAAGACAATACTAAAAAATAAAATAAATGTTGTGTCAAGAGAGGAGTGTGACTTCTGGCCGCGTTGAAATCGCAATAGTTGTTTTCCTTCCGAAAGTTCTTTACAGGATTCTTCCGCTTCGCATGCCTCGTTTATCACGTTGATATGCCGGTGTTCGCTGAAAAGAATTAGCTTCTCATGGAAGCCAAAAGAATACAGGCTCAGATGTTATTAATCTACTCAATTAATTCACGAAATTAACAAAGTCTCCTGAATCTTAATAAGCCGCTAAACCAATCATCGATCAGCAAGTCATTCCGGGGAAGTTCCGATGCCTTGCACGGCCTGAGAATCGATGATCACAACTCAATTCCATTTACACGCTCAGAGGGGTTGACAGTTTGACCCCCGAGCTAACCTTGTACTCAAAAGCCAGACGTCCTTGAGTTGAGTTTCGCCAGGCCAAGAACGAAATTATATTTCGTTCTCGCTTTCAAATGACATCCCTTGTCATTTTTCCCAAGCAATAAAAGTATATGTCTCTTTTACAAAAACACAATAAAGTCACCCTTTCAGCTAGGTTACCCGTCGCTGCCCGGGCACCTAATAATGCTTAATAGTTAATACCAGCATAGTTGCCCGGTCTTACTCAGTGTTTCGGGGGTCTCAATCTCACCTACAAATGGGGAGCTCCATCGCTCCCAGAGGCGGTCACGCCACAGCAATTTAACAACGTATTTTTTAAAAAAAATCTTTCTCATTGTATCTGATAGATTTATTATTAAACAGTGATAAAAAAGACTGTCACACATTTGCGACTGACACTTGGTGGACAAGTCAGAAATAGACTGATGTTTACGTGCATTAAAAAATGTACAAACTGGCGAAAATAATCGTGATTTTTATTTCATAGAAAACATTTTGGAATAGAGAGAGGTAAGGGTTGTCGCTAATTTAAATCCATTAATCATCATTGGTTTCTAGACTAAAGCATTCGATCACCTCACAATTCTCCAAAACTCAAGTGATCTAATTATATCAGTAATGCAATTATCACAGAATATAAAACAATAAATTACGACGTCTATATAACAAAAGATTATTATATATCAATGTTTTATTGTTATTTTTAGCGATAATCATATTACTGGCACAATTATTTCACCTAAGCTTTGCATTATCGCCTTATTTTTAGGGACACACACGCATACATACACACACAAACACACACACACATATATATATATATATATATATATATATAATAAATTCCACTGCCAAACAACGTCGCAGCCCACAAGAGCCATGACAGTCAAGAACCGGCGGAAGACCAAGACTCGATTTTCGCCCTCATTTGGGCTCATCAGTTAGACACATCCGAACTTTGGACTTCCGGTTCGTTAACTGTCATGGCTCTTGTGGGCTGCGACGTTGTTTGGCTGTGGAATTTATTATATAAAATCTCTCACATTCTGAAAATTATATATATATATATATATATATATATATATATATATATATATATATATATATATATGATGGTTATTCCTGTCTATTACGACGTATGAGAACGCCACAACTGAATCGTCCGAGATTTCATACAGTCAATTGGTTTATAGTAGTGAAAGCTTAGTGTAGACCCATCCAAACCATCTGGTAAAACTGATAGTCTCAGACGGTGCAAACCTGCTACAAAACAGAGAAGACAGTTGACCCCGGGTTTTACATCAGTTTTTTTCTTCTTCTCTTAGATGCGGGTCTTAATGGAGACCGAAGGTGCATCACCCCAGTAAATGAAACGCGCCCTCGTCTATCAATAGGGAAATTTTAACGCCCCTATGTGGAATATACAGCGTCTAGCATTCCCAAATGATCACCCAGATAGTAATAGCCAGGCTTATAGTTGCTTAACTTCGACGATGTGGCAAAAACAGGTGTGCCAACGTTAATATACGCATATATATATATATATATATATATATATATATATGCATGTATCTATGTATCTATATATATGTACATATATATATATATGCATCTATATATATACATATATGTGCATGTATATATATGTATGTATTTATATATTTATTAATGTATATATATATATATAACTACTTCATTTACTCACATAAAATTAATATACGAAAGTATAGATTTATGCGTAAACTTTAAGTATTTACTTCAAAAGTGCTCAATACGTAGGTAGAGCTAGTTAGTAATTTATAATATATATATGTATATATATGTATATATGATGAAAATAATGGAAAAAGTATTCCGACAAAATAGAGAAATAAAAAGGAACAAACCGGATCGTCTTTATTTCGAGACTTCCGCTGGATGAATGAGGTTAAGAAACAAAACATACCAGTTCAAAATATTAGAAAATGTTTCACGTGCAAAGTGTGGCGCAGTTCTATTTCAGAAAAAATGGAAAAAGACATTGGAAATTCAAAAAGGATGGGGGGGGGGCTGGCGCTGTTAAAAAGAGGGAAATTTATATATATATATATATATATATTGAAATTCAAATATAGGTTTGTAACAGAAATGAAATGTGTGTTTTTGTTATGTAATTTATTCATTGAGATTCTATGTATTAGTTATTACAGGGGGTGTTTGAATGGTGTGAGAAGGTTAACCTGTGTCTACAGTTAAATTGTTCTTTTAATAAAAGTTTACTTATTAATGGCGCTATGTTATAGAAACCTTCACTTTGTTTAATTGTGCTTGAATTTGCGATAAGCGCAGATTCAAGAAGTCTCCAGCGCGGTTTATTTGAAAAGCAAAAGTAGTTAAATTTATTTCAAATAAACCGGGCCAGAGACTTCTTGAATCTGCGCTCATCACAAATGCAAGCACAATTAAACAACGTGCAGGTTTCTATAACATAGCGCCATTAATAAGTAAACTTTTATTAAAAGAACAATTTAACTGTAGACACAGGTTAACCTTCTCACACCATTCAAACACCCTCTGTAATAATTAATACATATAATCTCAATGAATAAATTACATAACAAAAACACTCATATATATATATATATATTCCTGTAAGAATATTAACTGCGTTCATATTTTTAAAATTACATTAACGACTATATGACGTCACTAAAATTTCCCTCTTTTTAACAGCGTCAGCCCCTCCTCCTTTTTGAATTTCCAACGTCTTATTCCGTTTTTTTCTGAAATAGAACTGCGCCACACTTTGCACGTGAAACATTTTAAAATATTTTGTACCGATATCTTTTGTTTCTTAATCTCATTCATCCAGAGGAAGTCTCGAAATAAAGACGACACGTTGATGAACACATAATACGGTTTGTTCCTTTTTATTTCTCTTTCTCTCTCTCCATCTCCTCTCTCTCTCTCTCTCTCTCTCTCTCTCTCTCTATATATATATATATATATATATACAAGCAGAAGTATCCGTCGTTCACTGGGTTCAAAAAGAGCCTACAGAAAATGGACTATGATTGATGAAAGTATGATAGGTTATGAAAAAGAGATGGATTTTAATACTCAAAAATTTTTCCCTAAGCAAAATATGATGAAAGTAAAGACAATTTTCGCGAAAATGTTTTTTTATATCAACTTTGTTTCCATTCGTAGTCAAGAGTTACCAACAAAATGATGTTTCCTTACAAAGAGAAAATGTTATATATATATATATAATAATATAAATATACAAGAAATAAATTTTACCATGGTCAATAAAATTTACTTTTATGGTAGAAAAGTTCATTGGTTTGTATTTTTAAGTAGTTTGTAAAAAAAAAAATTTTTTTTAAATTTACGAATCGGTTTAAAAAAATCAAAATGGTAGCGACTTTGAAATGGAGAACACCTTTTTCGATTTGAAGAAGGGGCACCTAAGCATTCTGTGTTAACAATTTAAGAGAGTTCCGTCAATGTAAGGAATGTTTATAAACATATTTTAATGTTTTCTGTTATTTTGTGCTTGATGAATATTCGATTATAGCATGTGTAGTTTATATAAAAATTCATTTAAGTAGTTATCGCTTCAAATTTCGTTTTAATTTCGGTTCGCTGAAATTATTTCAAGTAAAGAGCATTAAAAACTATTTGAAAAGAAAAACATGAACTGAACTTTTATTGACTATGGTAACATTTATTTCTTGTATATTTATTTTCTCGGATAGTCGTTTGTTGGTTTTACTGCTAAACACTCTTACTAAATAATGTCGAAGAAATATCGAAAAACAAAGAAACGAAAACAGTTTTTAAAAAATAATGAAGCTTGACTTACTTTAGTAAAATAATCCGAAACTACAAAATGGGGTATTAAAAAAAGTAAACACGTAATTACTTTAGTTTTTTAAAGCAAAGAATCGATATAAATATGAATAAGAAGAAAATGGCAACCTTTTCAAGCAGAACAGCTTCGGTTAAGTTTTACGGTATTGAACGATGTAGTATTGCGCTGCCAGATTCAGGGTTGTACTATTGTAATGTAAAGAACACGCAGAAAGGGTTGTAATCAACTGAATTCCTTCTAGTACACTGACAAAAAAGCTTAAACAGATATACATATATATATATATATATATATATATATATATATAAGAAGGTTATGTCATTTTTTTTAAAAGACGGGTAATCACGTGAGCAGTATTTTTCCTTCTTTTGATACGATAACAATTACGTTCTTATTTTTTATCATTTATCTATTTTCGAAAGAGGGCCACGTGCAAGTGGAGAAGGAAAAAATAGAGTTATGCAAAATTTGTGTCGAGAATTGTCTAAAGTTCCGAATTTTTTTGGCTTTCACTTTAATAAGAACGTGGATTCATGAGGTGAATTTATTCAACACAATATGATTCAACTCTAAAAATAAATAAAAGCTAACGTGAATTAAGATTAAAGTTAAGGTGTTATTGTGGACCCTCACACCTTTTAAAAAACCTTGTTAAACTTTGTTTCATATTTACATTCTATGGAGGTCAGGCGCGAACGTACACCCAATAATTTTATTATACAATATTTCTTCAAACTGAAACATAATTATCAAAGTATACTTACGCAGATAGATATGAAAAGTCTTTATTAAAGTTTGTGCCTATTTCCATTCTATGGAGGCTAGGCGCGAACACAGACCCACCAAGTTTATTATACCATCCCTATTTAAGTTAAAACATACTTATCAAAGTATTATTATGTACATCTATATCAACACGCTTGTAAACGTTTTTTTTTAATTATTAAATTTTTTATTTCCATACTTTGTGGATCAGGCGCGAGCGCAGACCCCGCAATTTTATTGAACCACCGTTCTTCCAGATCAAACATACCGATTCCTGTGTCTCGATACATCTTCTATCGTTATATGTAATCAGTTTTTTAAAATAGTCAACCATATAGGAGCCTATTCGTGACCAGACACACACACACACACATTCAGCTTTATATTATAGATATATGTAGTTGAGTATGCCTCTATATTTATATAATTGTATAGACAAGACTCACTCATAAAGTAAAAAAACAAATCATTATGATTTAACACAACTTATAAACGTAATAGATTAAAATGTGAACTATATTTAATATATTTTATTTAAATGAAGATGAGGAAGAAGTGGATTTCGATACATATGATCTTTTTTAACTTTTAATTTATACATCAATTAATAAATATTACGAAAACATTAGTTTCTTCCATCCATCCACCCTCTAGCATTGACTCCCTGGAGGGGCATAGGCCGTCTATAACTTTGTAGATGCTTTTAAAGCGATGGGTTCTTTTTTCGGAGTGAGAGTGCTGGCCCCATTCACAACCTTCCCACAAGGTACATATAGCGTCTAGCTTTTCTAAATGGTCACCCATCTGGTAGTGTGCAGGCTCAAGGTTGCTTAACTTCAGCGATCTTGCCAGAATCGATGTGTCAACGTGATTGTACTTTGCATTAGTTTTTTGTACTATTTAAAAAGTTTTTAGAGGACACAGCATAATATTCAATGCGGTCAACCTATATTGAATTTTGAATAAAATCACGTGCTAACGATATATTTTAATGATTTCTTGTGATAATTATATTTTATGGAGTTTATGAGAACCTATGTCCATTCACTGCGTTGACTTGATCGTGAGGTTCGCTCGTGATTATTTTCCGAATATATTGATCCTTGATTTCGATAGTAGCTGTGCCGTTAGTAATGTGGTGTCGCTTAGTGCTGTAATTAACAAGATAACAACTCGTAGTTTGCAACGACCTATAATGTTTTATTGAGTTAAGTTATAATATGCAGCGGTTTATTGACATAATCGCATTCTCATGAGTAAAGCAGAAATTTGGCTCGCCAGAATAAGCTAAAATACCAAACCCTTGCATATTCTCTTATTCTGTCTGGAATACACAAATATAAACTGTTAGTGGATATATCACAGAATGAGTCAACTTGACTATAAACTTAGTTAATCTCAGGACGAAAAACTGTCTGTCCGGAAGATCTATATTGTAAAGTGGACATACGCCCCGGAAGATCTGAAATTGGTGCTTTTTCATCATGTAGTCTTCTATTCAAGATACGCTTGCTTGTTTAAAAGTTAAGAACTTGAATTCTCGTATAACTCAATAACTTGAGTTTCATTTCTTCCGCCCGTCACACCAATAATTTCCTGTGTAAGGTTAACACTTTTGTCCAAACTTCCAACTTCTGTACACGTAACGCACCTTCTCTCAACTCCCAACATACTTCTGCTAATTCAACTTATTTCTTTGAAATCCAACTTCAAAATGATGACCCTCTAAAAAATGAACCCTCTTTTATCTCCAACCAGGAGCATCTCATTTGCATATCGGGTGGTCACATTGCAGGCATATAAATAGACAAGGCAGCCGTTTTTGTTTCTTTCAAGGGTGGCGATAGTACCTTGCCCCCAACGTCGTTTCCCGAACAGTTATGAGATATGTGCCCATACTTATTGCAGCGATAGCATTGTACTGTTCTCTGTGCTCTGGATTTACACACCTCCTATCACTCCTGCCCCCCCCACATTTATAGCACACTAGGCCTACACGCTTATTATTACCTGGGAGAT
Source organism: Euprymna scolopes (assembly GCF_053919585.1). Classification (NCBI taxonomy): domain Eukaryota; kingdom Metazoa; phylum Mollusca; class Cephalopoda; order Sepiida; family Sepiolidae; genus Euprymna; species Euprymna scolopes. The sequence goes on along the minus strand of NC_136505.1, from coordinate 37,794,522 downwards.
AATCTACATTGCTTCCATGCGGTTCGACTGTTGCATGTCGAATGCTAGTTGCTACTGCAATTGGCTCCTGTTCCTTACATATGTTTCGAGTTCGGGCTAATAACTCGTTTGTTGTCAATTCATCAATTCGTAACGATGCCCGCAACAGTTTGCTGACATCCTCAGGTAAGTCTACTTAAAAGGCACATATTAATATCTTATAATTAACCTCACCAAATGGTACCGAAAACTTTCGTAGGTCGGCTAGGTACACATCAACGGTTTTATTGGGGTGAAGTCGCCGACTCCTGAACTGTTGCCATGCAACAAACGGATCTGTATCACACGCTGTATACAGGCTGTGTTTGATTGTATCCCAGTCTGGTTCATCTCCGAGTTGCTGATAGACTGCATAGGCCCCTCCGGTTAACCTCAAAGGAATGACTGTGGCTGGTTCTTTAATTCTGCACAGTGTACAGATCTTTTCAGCCTTTTCCACCCATTCGACTAAAGACGGTCCAGTGGTTGATCCATCAAACTCAGGTATCAAATGAAAGTCGAATCTGTCCATTTTCTGCCTTTCGAGTCACCGCACACCGAGAGCCGAAATAGCTTATAACTCAATAACTTGAGTTTTATTTCTTCCGCGCGTCACACCAATAATTTCCTGGGTAAGGTTAACACTTTTGTCCAAACTTCCAACTTCTGTACACGTAACGCACCTTCTCTCAACTCCCAACGTACTTCTGCTAATTCAACTTATTGCTTTGAAATCCAACTTCAAAATGAACGACCCTCTAAAAAATCAACCCTCTTTTATCTCCAACCAGGAGCATCTCAATTGCATATCGGGTGGTCACATTGCAGGCATATAAAGAAATAAGGCAGCCGTTTTTGTTTCTTTCTTCTTCATTCATTTCATTCCACGACCGACCCATTGAATTATGCACACGTGCTAATTAGGTAAGTCGCACGTTTCCCTACAGGTATAGGATTTTCTTTAATACTTAGCAGTCGATATAATGTATTTTTATTTATATGGACGATAATGAAGTTTTCACTTTCTAATCTGCAGATGGCTTTTAAATAACTTATGTTTATTTTTCATTCTGTGAGATTCGTTTCAGTTTTTGCCGATATCTGTACGATTTCAAGCTTAATATGATTTGTCGCAATTTTGTAAGTCGGTGAATTTTACACGCCTATTTTTTGCTTAACCATTTAGAAAATTCGTAGAAATGGTTACATTCGATAGAATACAACTAAAAAAAGCGAGGTATAATTGTTAGTCAATAACGCTGAAACGCTACATGGTTGTTTTCGAATCTGGCTGATTACATTACGGCTAATCAGTAGATAGATTTTAAATAACGTATGTCTAACTACTTAACAACGTCTGGCTGTTAAATATATCGACACCTATAATTAAAAACGGGATCTGTACGTGTGCAATTTGTTTTGAACGATGATTCTTGAGTTTTGATAATGAATATAAGATGAATTTACGATGGACGTTTCAAAAGTAATGTCTTTAATTGTTTTTATTCATTGCGGACTAGTATCCTCATCTTTTCTTACTTGTTTCACGACGTTTCGGCCAACTATTCCTCTGGCCTTCCTCAGGTGGAACCGCGACGAATAGGAACTCTGAATCTCCTGACTGCATTCACTTCATGGATTTATAAGACGAAAAGATTTAACCTTGATCACCCTTCGGGGCCTGTGGCGCAGTTGATGGAGACGTTGAATCTCTACGGTTCCAGGTGAGAATTGTCTGAAGATAGTAAGTTTACATTCTACCCAAAGCCGCCCAGAGGCTTACTTGGCCAAAACGTGGTGTTACGACAACAACTACGGAAGGCAGTAATTGCAGTGAATGCAGTCAGGAAATTCAGAGTTCCTATCCAACGCGGTTACCACCTGATGAAGGCCAGAGGAATAGTTGGCCGAAAATATGAGGATAATAGTCCGCAATAAAAAAAAATTATAAATAATACTCATCTCAATGAATTCCAATTAAATAATATAATGTCTTCAATTTTTTAACATTTTTTAAATAACTACGATATATTTGGTACAAGAAAGTAATCAATGGTTCTATAATACCGACTATGGAATCTGCATGGAAATACATTTTATACATTTTCTATGTGCATTTGGATATACAATTAAAAAAATAGGTCGCCACTTACTTGCTTCCATTGCTAAAAGATGTTGAAAAAGAAACACGAAGGTAGGAAAAACCTGCTTCCAGAAGGAGCCGTGGTGTTGGATGCAAAAAATTGCAGAGAACAGTATGGAGCCATTCAGATTATCCCTAATATCAATTTCCCCAGAAATAGGATTAGATCGAACTATACTATATTCCGACAAATAAAGGCCGGACACTTCAAGTCAGCTCATATGCTGGATAGGAAAATCAAGGTTGCTATGACAATTAGCGAATGCACTATGCATATGATATTAATTTTCTTCCTTTGAAGATTGTAATGCTGGGTATGGAGCAGCCAAACCAGCTGCCAACATTGCCCTGCTTTTTATTGAAACCAACCTGCCTATACATATGTTAAGAAGAAATATCCGGATCTTAGTTGACCAGCAGGAAACTGTTATCTACAGTACTTCATCTACCCATATATATATATATATATATATATATATATATATATATATATATATATATATATATATATATATATATATATGAACAAATGATTAATAAAACATGTTAAAAGACATCTTGAAAAAAAGTTAAAAACATATTTAATTTTAAAAAGGAAGCACAAGATAAGTGGATAGTCCTTAATCCGTGGAGTTTCGAAGAAATACTCTCCTTCTCATCAGAGGGCAGGAATTAGCAAAATGCGTCATCGGATTTTGCATGTAAAAGTATTTAATGAAATTTTACATCTGGTTGAGATTACTTAACTTGTAAATATTAACTCTTTAATATTTATAATATATTTTAAGTTTACCATTTTGATTACCTTGGTAAACTTATTGTAATTTTATATATATATATATATATATATATATATATATGTGTGTGTGTGTGTGTGTGTGTGTATATATATATATGTGTATATATAATTTGTATTCCTGTCTGTTTGTCTGTTTGTTCCAATTTGAACAAAATATACAAAAGGTTCATTACATTCCTATTTCACATATTTCTATATGTAGTGTAATTCTTGTAAAATATACAATTAAGAGGAAATTTAACTTGCATATTGCATTAATGAATATCGATTTTATTTAATAGCTGAATGTTGGTTACTGTTTATAATGAGATAACTGTTTTAAATGTTTTATTTAAGATAGTTATTAAAAGTTGATTTACATTGATAATATATTTAATTTAATTTATTTTTACCAACATCGATTTTTTTACAAACCTGTTTGGATTATTTACGCTAGGTACAACTTCGTTCATTTTTTCTTTTCGTATTTAAACAGGGGTGTTTTGTAATTTCGGCGGATATCAAAACTAAAAAAATCACTTATTTCGATTTGTTTAATCAGAGGGTTACATTTTATATAAAAGAAAGAAACAATCAAATCCAATTACGAATCTTTATTAAAAACAAAATTAAATTTTCAAGCACCATTTTTGGAATTAGTCTTAATAAAATAATTTTTAACGTGATTTCGCAATTATCGCTGTGGCCCAGTGGCTTTTTATTTTAAAAGAAACAAACAATTCAATCCAATTACGATTCTTTATTTATAGTAAAAGCAAAACAAAAAACTTTACATTTTTTACCAGTTTTGTTTTCTTCACCTTTTCTTTTTTACATCGTAACTGCTAATTTTTTTTCTTTTAATAACAAAATAAGTCATAACGAATCATTTTTACAGCATAAAACGTTTATTTCGGTCAACACAAATTCTACTTTCCTATTTTTGAAACTGAATTATTAACATTTTGTTTTCGTTGCAACGGACCGTAAAGAGAAATCTTTCTAGACTGAGGTAGCATTAAAGAAATTAGCTTAAACTGGTATATCCTCATAAAAAGTACTCTATATCTGGAGAATAGCTTCTTCTCTTTGTATCCCTTCTTTAGAAATATATGGTAGAAAAAGTTATCACGCACTTCTTCAGTTTTGGGGCGATTACATTTTCGTCTTTTTATCCATTCTTTTATTTTTGAAATTGTTGTGGAGGTAATGATGGATTTAACATATAATAATAAAAAAACTGCTCAACATTCAAGTGAGTCCAAACCGAACGTCGTGTCCACCTTGCCAACATCGGGTATCTACACTAGTAATATAGAAACATTATTTATTCTGTCATAATCTTGATGTGTCGTTTTTTGTATATATCCGTTTGGTCACACAAACGTTAGTCAGGAAAATACTGTCGAACGATTCCATTTCAAACCATTTTGGAGCGTATTGTAGTATATTTTTATACTTAATTATACCATCCTCCTAGAAAAGGAAAAAAAAGCAAAAAGTAAGTAAGAAAACGCCCTCTCGTTCAAAGCTAAGTCGGAAAGAAATCATTCTCTCTATTTCCAAAGGGAGACGTTTTCTTTCTATTTTCGTGACTTCTTTGTATATCCGTCGACACGTTTTTTTTTTCTTTTTTCTTTTGTTCGACATTTTCCAGTTAAAGACATCTTTATTTTCTTATTAAATTCTTTAACTTCATAAATCGAGTCGTTATTTTATATGAATAGAAATATTAGTACAAACACATGCGAAGAATCATTTGTTTCGCCATTTTTAAATGAAGGTGTAGACTTGTTAATTGATAAGTATTAAAATGTCATTAAGATCGAACAATTCTTTGACTTTTAATGCATACAATATATATATGTTACGTTATTGTATTTACTAGCGGTAATCACTGCAACATATATATTATAAATATTAACAAAAGAGTAAAAAGAAACAGTGAATAGAGTTTAAAAGAAAATAAATTTATTGTACACAAAAGAAAATAAATTTATTGTACACAAAATAAATGTAACAAAACTATGTTACAGTAAACAAAATGGTCTAAGGGAGATGATTTAGGGTTCTGTTCTAGCAATTATCATAAGTATTTAAATAACATTCAAAGATATATTTTCTTTGGTCAAATTCAAGATTCAGAAAAAAACATTATTTACCAGACTTTGTTTGAAGAATTGTTAATTAGCTTTTATGTTCAGTGTGCTTATTTACGACCAAGCTTCATTAATTTCTCGTTAGTTGGCCGGAGTTATGATTGTTGCTGTAGTACTTACTAACAAAACAAACGCCCATGTGTTTGTGCCCTGTATAGGCATGCGCGACAACAAAACTTGGGTTTTTATAAGCGGAAGTCTCGAGGTTGTCAGGAATCTACAGGCGCATGCGCAAGAGAAGGGATTGAGATAGTGGTATAAAAGGCAGGTCGAGTGAGAAGGTTGTTGTTTTTATTGTCATTGGACGTTACAGTGACGCGTGCGTTAGCAGGTGATTAAGAGGCTGTTTTTTTTGTGTGTCAAGTCGCGCACCTCGGTAAAGATCATATAAGTCGTGCACCTCGGTGAAGGTGAAGGTCATAGTTGCCTTTTGTCGCCCCAAATTCGCGTCTCTTTCAATTTGGTGAAATAACTGGCTATTAAATGCAAATATTTATCCATATCCGACAGATTGGTTTAAAAATTATTCATCGGCCACCTAAAATCTCCTAGAATCTGTTAAACCGGCGAAAATGCTTTAATAGTCTTCGTGGCTTAGTGGGGGGATGCCCTTTTCTCTTCGCTGCAACCTCTCTCCCACAGAAGAGACGCTGCGAGCCTGTGTTTGTTTTACCGTTATTTACATGGCAAATGCTCGTCTGAGCTCCAATCTCTGGTCCCGCTCGCCAATCTTTTACGAAAAACACCCGTCTAGCTGAAGCCACTGTCAAAATTAGTCCCCACTCTCTATCTGAGCCTAAATCAAAACGTAGATTCCATGAACACAGCTTCTTTCTTAGAAACCCTGTTCCGTCTGCCTGTTTCCCACCTGACTACAACTTAGATGTCTTCAAATCCAACGTAAACAAATTCCTGATGAACCGCCCCCTTAAGTAGACACTTTATGAAATCTCAACACTAACGTACAACGTACTGTACATGCAATAACCCTTATCCCTGAGTGGCTTCCGGGCCTTGATAAGTGATGACCTCCTTGTAGAAAAAATGCTCGACTGAATGGCCAACTTTAAAGCTGATAACTAATGTACAATTAAAAATTCGAACATTTAAATGTTTTTCACCCTATTTTTACGCATTCCTCTTAGGATCTAAGAATTCAGTAACACTTTCGTAAAATAAATCAGAACATCGCCGCACGAGATCTTTAAGTGCAATACTTAAATTCAACTACACGTCCCGATTAACCAGACTTTTTTTAAAAAACGTAACATCACTCTATTCCTTTTGAAAGGTTGGCACAACAGATTCGTTTTTTTTTCCATTTCTCCGATATTTAATCCGCATCAAATAAGATTTCTCTTAAAATGTTACAAAGTTTGCTTTTCTGATGAATAATAATATAATGGAAAATGGATTAGGATTAGGCCAGATACAAAACATCTTAAATGAAGACGCACGTCTGTAAGTCTAAAAAAAAAGTAAATATTACCTTACTGGAAATTATTTCTGAAAATTCGTCTTTTATAATTAGGGCTATTGCAACAGAATACTCTTTTCATTGTTTAGACTCTCAAGTATATATCCGACACATTAAGACACAGTTAATCAACCGAGAACCACATAACTCTATATAAAAGCATATAAGATATCAACGGATACACACTCGAGTCAAAACAATAAAAAGCATATACTGTTGTTCTAGACCTATTTATAATTCTAGATGTTTTAAATATTGTATATTTCTTTATATAAATAACCCACATTCTACCATGGATTACTGTTGCCACATCTGGGCAGGAGCTGCTTAAAGCAGCTTATCCTGCCTTGAAAGAGTTCAAAGTAGACTTCGTAGCTTAGTGGGGGGTGCCATTTTCTCATCCCTGCAACCTCTTTCCCACAGAAGAGACGTTGCGAGATTGTCTCTGCTTTATCGTCATCTTCATGGCAAGTGCTCATTTGAGCTCTAATCTATAGTGCCCCCTCACCTAACTTTCACGAAAAACATCCGTCTAGCCAAAATCACTATCAATAATTTCCCACACACCCTTTAGCTGTGCCTAAACCTAAACGTAGATTCCATGAACAAAGCTTTTTTCTTAGAACTGCATGCCTGTGGAACTCTCTTCCGATTGTCTGCTTTCCAGCTGACTACAATATGATTGTCTTTAAGTCCAACGCAAACAAGTTCTTAAGTAATTAAGTTTACAAAATTCCCACTACTTATGCTTACTACGCTATGATCACATATACTAACGTATACCCATCAACGCTTATCGTCAAGTGGCCTTCGGGCCTTGATAAGTTGTGATTCCTGTGTACAAAAAAAAAGCCTATATAGTAATAACGATAAGAACTTATTTCTATAAGAATTAAATTTATCTTATTCATTTAGCATAAACGTGTTCGCTAATCAGCCAAAAACTAAAAATGGTTCTTGATACCTTTTAAAATTATAAGGTAAGGAATAAAGGCAGGTTGAGTAATCCTGGGAATAGATTGGCACCCTCCTCTATTCGTCCGTGTAGTAGCTAATGAAAAAGAGCTCTCCGGACACCCTTGACTACAGTTGACTACTTAGCTGTCATTTATGGTATAGTTCTATCTGAAGAAATCCCACGCATTGGTTCAACCTAATACCAACCTAATACCAACGATAAGCATTTATGAAAATCACACTTTTAATAAAATAAGACACATAATGCACCACTCCCTTGTGTAAACAAAACACTTCTCATAACCATGATTGACATTTACTCATAAAAATCCGTATTTTATAGTTTTTTTTTTACGAAGAAAATAACACACGCTCTTTGTTCATCGATACTGATTAAAATCTCGTTTTATAATAATTACAAGGCTAACTCATTCATAAAAAGTTATAATAATGCAATACGAATTCACTACGTTACATGAATGAGTTACCACTATATAGGCCAAAAGCCACCCGAGGTTTAGGTTAAATATGAAGGTGGACTATCAGTTGAACGATAAAGAATATTATAAGAGACTTTAAAAATATAGATCTTATTTTTCCTTTCGTTATAAAATGTCAGCTCTACTACATAATCAAGTTTCCTGAATTGATTTTTTTAAAATAAAGGTTTAAAAACAAAACTGTAGTGTTATTTTCTTTAGGGCGACAAATTTATCGTTCCACCCTATAGTTAATTGGTGTGGACTCTTGTCGAAATAATCTCCAAAATCATTGGAAAATAATAAGTGACTAAAAGTAAATTATTCAATTATTAAAAAAAAAAAAACTAGCCGCCTGTATCCCGGCCTGGCCCAGGAAAGTAGATTAACGTGAGTGGCCTCCCTTGAAGACATATCCCACAAGGTTAAAAGAAAAATAACCGAAATTATTTAATTTTGGACGCTGTTATGCATTATATATAACAGTAATTCCACAGATATTATAGTTTAGAAGTAAAATAAACAATTTATTTTTTAAAACCGTCTTTCCCCTTTTACGGGAAATTAAATCAAATTCAATATAGGCTATATTACCAAACATTACCAAACACAAATGCGTTTTCAAATTCGTAAAAATAAATAACTAGTTTAGGAGTGAATCCTACACATAGAAACATAACTCTATACACATACTTCACGTATACGAGAGTTACACATACATAAACACGATTACTTTCCCACACACATGCGTATTTATAGTTACACACGCAGATACACACGCATGTTTTCTTAAACACACACGCGCACACTAGCACACAGAACCTTTCTCACTCTTACACAGGCATATATTATCACACGTTATCGCAAACGCTCTCCTACAGGGTCTTTTCACACACACTAGGTATAACTGCTCTCAATCACACAATCCTATTCTTTCCCCACTCCCACACGTCCATATAGAAAACGATTGCATCTTGATTATTCCATATTAAATTGGCTGCAACATTGGTTGATTAAGAATTGTTTGTCGGTCAGTTGATTCATAGATAATATCTCTGCTGTCATTTTGCTTGGGAAGGAGACAATCACGCGAAATACGTTCGCTGCTTGGTCGCTTGTCAAACATTTCGTAAGATTCTCAGATTCCAGGGGAGGGGAGTTATTGGAGAAAAATATTTTTATCACAGCGAATAGCCAATACTTTTTGTAACATTGTATCTCCTAGAAGTTCAGTGTGAAAATCGATTGTTTACTGACTTCGTTCATGGTTAACAGACCAATTCTTATATCGACATGCGTTTATATTGACGACCTTTTTATCATTCTCTGTATAGTCATTAAAGAACGTACAAAAGATAGATAGATAAAGAGAGAGAAAAAGAGGAAGAGGGTAATGAAAAGGGAGAGAGGGGTGGATAGACGAGGAAGTAAGAGAGGTGGTTAGATTGAACGAGATAAGGGGAGAAAGAGACACATAATTAGGAAATATGAAAGCAAGCGAAAGTATGCGAGAGAGAAAAATACAAAGTGAGAGAGAGAGAGTTAGAGAGAGAATAAGTGAGAGTAGGAGAGATATAGTTAAAGATGGAACGACGGAGAGAGAATTTCAAGAAATATAAAAAAAAGAGAGAGGGGGATAATGGACATTAAGAAAAAGAGAGTTACTTGAGCCTGAAAGTAACCTGTACCTCTACAAGGCCACTATTCGTCCATGTATGGAGTATTGTTGTCACATTTGGGCGTAAATATGCTACTAGTCTCTTGCTCCCGGACAGGATTCAAAAGAGAGTCGCCAACTTTATAGGTCCTGAACTTTCATCTAGGCTTCAGTATCTGTCCCATCAGCGAAATGTTTCATCTATCTGCCTGTTCGACAAGTATTTTAATGGTAGATGCTTCAAGGAACTACAAGCCCTTTTACCCCCTCGACGTAAATACCCCCGTCAAATCTGACAAGTAGCAAAATCTCATCCATACACAGAAGAAATCCCTAGGAGTAAAAATGTATTTTACTCTAACAGTTGCTTCCCCAGAACTGGTTGACTTTGGAACGCTCTTCTGTAATTCTGCTTTTCCAACTGTACTGATACGCAGAATTTTAAGTGTAATAATGTGAACAGACATCTTACTGCTCAACTCCCTACATAACATCCTTGCAATTTGGCCCCCGATAGTAGACCCCTCACATAAAAGTGTCACTGTGCCTTGTTTGAGGTGAAAAATGGAATAAAAAAAGGTGAGAAATAGTATAGGAGATAGTAAGATAGAAAGGGTTAAAAGCAGAAAGATAAATAGCAAAGAAATAGAAGATAGATAGAGAGAGAGAGAGAGAGAGAGAGAGAGAGAGAGAGAGGAAGAGAGGTAGTCAGATAGAGAGACGCAACAAATAGTAAAACAGATAGTCACAGAAAGAAGAATGTGAGACCAAGGGCGAATATGAAGAGATGTGACACAAAGAAAGAGAGTGTGTAAGCGAGAGAGAGAGAGAGAGAGAGAAAGAGAGAGAGAGAGAGAGAGAGAGAGAGAAAGAAAGAATGAGAAAGAATAAAAAGTTGTAGGAAGGAGATAGCTTAAGTGAAAACGAGGGAGAGAGTAAGAGAAACATCGTTAGAGAGAGAGAGAGAGAGAGAGAGAGAGAGAGAGAGAGAGCAAAAGAAACTAAGAAACAGAAAGTATGAGATAGTATCAGAGAAAGATAGAGAGAGTGATGGGGGTGAAGGAGTAAAAGAATGACGTACTTTCTTAATCGACCAATAAGTATTTCATTACAGTTTCTGGAATGCCATGCACTTTTGTCCATATTTTTTTATAAACTAATCGATCAAGAAGTGTGTGTACTATCAAATACATTTTATCGTTCCTTTAACAATTTTATGTGCAATTATTTTGATAAATACAATCAGATTACAGGAACCACAATAAATACGTTTCCGGAACAATTTTTAAAAAGAGAATAAAGACAAAAATTACACAAATTGATTTCCGCTTTTTAATATATTTTACTTTATTAACACTCAGAAATTTAAGATTTCCTTGGCCATTTTTTTCTTTTGAAATTCATGCCCGTTTCAAGCGACTTCTTTCTTCAACCACACAAACAATGGTACATAATATTTACTATTAATAGCTCTTTCTTTCTGAAGGAAATCGATTAGCAGAACGGACATCATTTACGGCTCGGGATCTTTATCCCCCCCCCAATAAATAGAGATTAGAACATTCCTATAATAATTTGGTCTATGTTGATTTTGCGGTGTGATGCTATTTCTGTGCGGTTCTAGGAGGTCCACCATTCCAGTATTTGACTTCCATCTTTGAGAAAGAGGTTCGTTTTTTGCTTCCATCTTTGAGAAAGAGGTTAGTTACACGTGTCGTAAACCGCTTAGCCATCGCCACCACCTTCTGTTTACCTTCAGAGTAAACCGGTAGTTCCATGTTTCTTCCATTATTTTCTTTATTACCTTGAGGCATTTGCAAACAATGCCCTGAATCGTTGATAAGTTACTGCTTTAGATCGCACACGCAGTATCCACTATGGACAGAGTTTTCTCAGCGACAAATGGTTATGTGAAATGGGGAATACACTGCCATCTTATTTCTTCAACTCCTCTGCTATCTAAAGCAACTTCAATTTATGGCCAAAACGAGTTTATGTGCGATTTTCATATTTTCCGAAACAACTGTCGAACTTGGACTGTACAGTTACACACGTTTAAACACGCGTAAACATATAGATACCCGGGACACGCACGTTGTAGACTCAGTCACAAAGGAGACAAACAATAGGAAAGAGGAAAGAACTTAAACTTCACATGTTTTTTTTTTAACGACGACATTTATTTCCGGTTTTTTTCTCGAATAAAACGTGATCGTTCTCGTTCGCTCTAACCTCTGCCCCCTCGAACGCGTAAGATATTAGCAGGCAACCCCATGAAAAAAATATGATATTTGCACACACATAAACTTATTCAGACGTGAAGAATTCGGGACTTTCCACCATCGGATAATTTGATGCATAATTTGATTAAGAAATATGTAAGAGGTTATCGATCAAATGTTGATGCAATGGACAGTTGAAATATTACACATTCAAACAGAAAATAATGTTTTATAAATAAAACTGTCACAGAGAAGCAGTCAATCAGTCGGTCAGTAAGAGCGATGCTGCAGCACACGTTACCATTTTCTTCACCGTCCGACATTCGACAACTACGCAACCCAGGCACCTTTCAGAAACGACAAAACACATATTAATAATTTGTCATCAAAAGCTGATTTGCCGGTGTGAAATAAACTAATATTTTTTGTAGATCGACTGTCTTGTGATTTTTACTTCGCTGTCAGTGGGTATATATATTTTGTGCCAGTAACAAAAGTAGATGTTAATATTATATAGACTAGACAAACGAACTTTAAACAACCAGCCACAGTGATTACGTTACATAGGTCTCTGAAGTAATAACCCATTTATAATCTTTTTTCTTTTTCCTTACCGTGACGTCAGTTAGCACACAGCTCGGTATTTGCATATAGCCGTCATACACGCGTCCGTGCTCTGTTATAGGATAACCTGGGTGTTCAGTACCATTTGTATCTCTTCACCAACGTTAAAATAATCGCATTACTAATTTATCATGGTAACCGAAAAAGCAGAGTTCGAATAACATGTATGTTACGTGATTAAACAGTATTTTTCCCATCAGAAACCAATGCTTCGTCAACACACGAAATTCAGATATTTTTATTGTTTGGAATATTTGCAAGAGTAGCTTCACTTAAATAACTGTAATTTCTAAACTAATAATCCGTCTAAGGTTATGGTTAATGCATATGGTATTCTGTTTATAATAAATAAGAATTCTGCATTAATTAAAATAGATTACTTTGCGCATTTTACGACCGGGCAACGCCGGACAAATCCGGTCGGTCTGCTAGTCGTTATATAAAATTGAGAGCCCAACAATTCTGTAACTGTATGCAAAGTAGTCTGACAGTAAAACCGCTTATCCACGCGCATCGTTAATGGATAGTCATAATATTTTTTTGTTCCTGTTGACACATTATCTTTACATGGACATATTTTATAATGTTTGTGTCGTAAAAAAAACATGAGACAGAGAGAAATGGTAAAAAGTGTAGCTATAGAAGAATAAAAACAAATTTCATAACCGTTTAAGAAATCGATTACTGTTCGATTGCTATCAGATTCTCACCGATGTACCCACCCGAAAACATAATTTTTTAAAGATTTTTTTGATAGTTTCTGGATTTTCGCGATAAGAATTGATGATTTGAATTACGTTATTGTTCGAACTATTGTTCTCATCTTGAGTATTAACAATACCATCTAAGCGATAAAACCATAAAAAAGCGTAACAGAGCGGGAATGAGCGCGTGTGAGAAAATCAGCAGCAGAAGAAGGCCAGCTGGCTAGCTAAAATATTAGTAGCAGCAGCAGCCGTTAAAGCACGTATTAGCAAATGTACGCGAGCTTACGTCCCAAGAAAACGAGAGAAAAATCCAACACGTAATCAAGGAGAGAAGCTAGTCGCTACCGTGCAAGATGGACGTGAAAACTCGAGGGCGAGTAGCGTTGGCTAACAGCCAGCGCGAGGTTGCGAGGAGAAAGATTTTTAAAGGTACTTGTGGATTTTTGGTACAGTGCTGAAATAATAACGTTATTATTTTGAAAACCATTCTTAATATATGGAGGGGAGGGTGTCTTATAACTATTTTGTGCTTCCGCCTTACAATTGAATAATAATAAAAAAGATACCGTGAAATTTTAAGCTAACCAGAAAAAAACTATTTAAAAATAACGGGGTACTAAAAATGCGTAAGCACCCTTTCAAAAAGTAAAGGTGTGTATGCGAACAGATTTTTGCAAGATAATAAAATGCACTGTTTTGGAAGAACCACGAACAAATGCATTTCATTTGCACTTAAACAGTGGTGACAAATTTTTATTCCTTTCCTTGTTTGTTGCTGCGACGGTACCAGACAACGTGTGGGTTCGGGAAGTTTGAACTTTAATGACACGGTTCGAGCGTAATAAAACCTTACAGAAGCATGGCACGTGTGTCTAATAGTTTATACATCCAACGGTAAGTGAAAAATATAACAGTAGTATTATTTAGATTATCATTTTTAATGATATTTTAATAAAGTATTGGCCGATTTAAACTCGTACCTTCATCAGGTGTGTCTTGAATTCTGAAATGGAGTTTTTCTATTGAACTCGGGAACCTGCATGGCGTTCCATTCGGAATTCTGTGCAAATTCCCGAGTTCTCCAAAAAGATTCCTGAGTTCGACGAAAAGATTCCAGATTTCGACAAAATCTACCTGAAGTAGGTCAGAGGTTACATCGACCGAAAACGTTGTAAAAATAACACTCTAGATGAGTACAGTACACCGAATAATCCGAATAATCAAATTTTTCTTTTTTTTTGTATTCTAAATGCGTCCTCGTATTTTCCGGAGATGCTTCGTCGGTCCGTTAGTTTGAAACAGTATTTTTCTTCGATGAAATTGTAAATCGAACAAACGAGTTTAAAATTCAGGGTCATCATCTAAGCATTTCTTCTTTTCCATGAGTCATTTTTAAGCAGAGATAAAATATTTTATTTGATAAAATATTTCATATATATATATATATATATATATATATATATATATATATATATATATATATATATATATATATATATATATATATACATGCGATGGAAGGCATATTTCTTTTTGAAAGGAACAATACAAAACACAACCAAACGGATTACCACGGATTCGCCAATCAATCAAGATACAACCCTAACTATCGACCAACTGCACAATTTTGAGACAGACCGTATGGAACTTATGAACAAAGTATCCTTTCACCACAGAAAAAATTCATTCCAACATCACCTAGGAAAACTTATGAAAAACATTAACACTTCCAAATTAGTGTATGTCAAAGCTTATAAGACGCCAAACTTCTACAAAATCCACAAACAAAAGTACCTAAAACTACTTCAAGAAAACATTATCACAAACTATAAAAATCAGATACAGACCTAGTCAAGGACATCAACTTAGATAGCAAAAATATTACTGACACACTCAAAATTAGCAACAGAGTAGGAAAACTATCAAGTAAGGAGGCGTACATTCTCCTTAAGGACCATAAACCTAACTTTGAAATAATATCTCAAACAAGACTTATAAACCCAACGAAGCCAGAAATAGGAAGAATAAGTAAAAGAATATTAGAAGAATTAATTTACAAATTAAAACCAAATATGAAGTAAACCAATGAATTAGCACCAATGACACCATTAGATGGTCCAATAATATCCAAAACAAAAAGAAGGCCGCATTCATCCAGTTCGACATTGAAAACTACTATCCTTCTATATTAAAAGAACTGTTTGACGAGGTCTTAGACTTTGCCTCACTACTCTCTGACCTACAACCATCCGAAATGGAGATTATCAAAAAATTGAAAAAAAACCCTTAATTAAAGAAATGTTAACTTTCTCGCTATAACTCTCAACCTCTCAAATAACTCATATGAACCTTACACTAAAGACAAAACTTACCCACTCTATATACACCCACTATCGAACCACCCAAAACATATCATTAAACATGTCCCTACATCTGTCGAAATAAAAACTTAGTATTAATTCCTCTAAACTTGAAATATTCAACAAACATAAAACATTTTATGAAAATACATTTAAGGAAAGTAGCCACCCAAACACTATCTTTAATTACATTGAACCTAATCCATCTAATACCCCAAACAAGAAAAATAGGGCCAGAAAAATAATTTGGTTCAATCCCCCTTCAATATAATGGTTAAAACGAAACTAGGCAAAAAATCCTTTCAACTAATAAACAACCATTTTCCACCCAATCACACACTACACAAAATAGTTAATAAAAACACAATTATGCTTAGCTACAGCTGTACTGATAACTTAGAAGAAATAATCAAGAAACATAATAGGAAAATACTTAACAAATATAAAACACAAATAACACTAGCAGAAATAATTGTAACTGCGCCAACAAGTCCAAATGTCCACTTAATCAACAATGCGTACAAACAGAAGTAGTCTATAAAGCCACAATTGCACCTTAAAAAAAACAAACGACAAAAAATACTATATTGGCTTGGCAGGCACCTCCTTTAAAGATAAGTTTAGCGTACATAAATGCTCCTTCACAAACCCCAACCACCCTAACAAAACCTCACTAACCTGCCAATATCTAGATCTAATCCAAAATAACCTTACACCAACCATTCGTGGGAAATTCTTAAAAATCTAACATATGTATATCTTTAAATTCCCAATGCCTCCTCTGCCTGAACGAAAAAAAATTATATTCAGTTTTAAATATAGACAAATTACTAAATAGAAAACATGAAACCACCATAAACTGCCGGCATTACGAATCCCACCTCCTAAGCAATTATACACATTTCTGAAACATTCCTCAGACAGCATCCTTTTGGACCCGCTCAATAATACACACAATACATCCATCTACCGCATACACCCAATTACGGTAACATCAACACAACCAAATCCCCTTACTCCACCATCCCCATCCCCTATATTACTTTACCCATCTACACATTCGTCTACCCATGAACCCTACTACTCCCCACTCACTTACTAATTACTACTAAAACTCTCCACATTTATATGGGTGTACATATGTTGCAATTTGAATGGATATCTGTATGTATATATATATATGTACTTGTTTGTAGATGTAACAGAAATACTATTATCTTTAACGCAGCTACTTACTTGACTGTATGCGTGCATGGATCTTCATCTGTATATGTATGTGTATGTGTGGGCATGATTGGATCTGTGTGTTTATGCATATCTTTCTATATACGCGTTCATGGATATATGTGTCCATAGCTCGTGTGTATATACATGAGCATATATTTGTGTATCTATGTCTATGTGCGCATATATGTGTATACGTGCATCTGAATGTTAGTCTCTATATGTATATGTATATCTATATATATGCATGGGTGAATGTATGTATGCAGGTGTAGCTATATCTGGATTCATATGCATGTATGTGTTTGTATGTGTATATGTGCCTATATCCACAATGCACTTTACACTGAAAATAAAGTTAAGCATAACCGATGCCCAAAGCACCATGTTAAGATCCCACCCCCTATATATATGAACTTAAACTTTAATCTTTATACCCCATTTTAATTTTTTTTCCTAGAAACTATAAATTAATCCCTATCCAATAAGCAAAGCAAATCAATACAGACCTCTAAATATTAAACCAACAACATGTATTTTGAACATATCTTACAGTACGTCTACCTAACCTCGCATTATTAACTACACCTGCTTATTTATTTTTCATTTATTTATCTTCCCTAACTTTACTTACTTAGTATAAATATACACATCTCTATGCATATATATGTCTATATATGTGTGTATATTAATACTTGTATGAATATGTATATTTATATAATTGTATATATGTGTATATGGGTACATATGTGTGTATGCACATATGCATGTATGTGTATGCACATCTATATCTTACTGGAGATCCGTACATGTATCTTCATATGTATATATGTGTGTATGTGCGGGTATGTATGTATTCATGGATCGTGTGTATATACATGAATTTATATTGGTATATCTATATCTATGTGCACATGTATGTGCTTGTGTACATCTGGGTGTTAATGTCTGTATATATGTGTGTATCTATGGTTATGCATGGCTGAACGTATGTATACAGGTATACTATATTTGAGTTTATATGCATATATTTATATTATGTATATGCCTCTATCCACAATACAACAGTTTCACACAGAAAATAAAGTTAAATATAACCACTGCCCAAAGCACCATGTTAGGATCCCACCCAATATATATATATATATGAACTTAACGATGAGCCTACCTAACCTCACATTATTAACTACACCCATGTATTTACTTATTTATTTATTATTATTTATTTATCCTAACTGCACTTTATTTACTTGGTATAAAGCTACACTTGTCTGTGTATATATGTATATATATATATATATATATATATATATATATATATATGTGTCGGACGTCCTTGACTTAGGTACAAGGACAAGTTGAAGAGTAACTTGTCTGCAGTGAACATACCATACAGGAGTCTTGAAGATGAGGTGAATGACCGAAAAGGATGGAGATCAAGGTGTTTTGAAGGTCTCCAGAGGTTTCAATCTGAACGCTTAAGGCAACTGAAAGAAAGCAGAGTAAGAGCAAAACGACTACCAGCCGAACTAATATCTGCAGCATTAAATCCACATTCATGTTCTATTTGTGGCCTTGTTTGCAAGTCCCTTGCTGGACTAAAAAGTCATCAGAGGCAAAAGCATAAATGAGTTTTAGAAGTATGGGTTGTCCAATCCTCATACGTCGAAATCGACGGGAGAGTCCATCATATGTGTATATATATATATATAGATTTATATTTTATAAGTACGTATATTTATTTTATTGTGTGTATATGTGTATGTGGGTACATGTGTGTGTATGTATGTATCTATGTATGTATATGTACATCTACTCCTTACTAGAGATCTATATTTCCACGTATATGTATATATGCAGGTGTGTGTATATATATATGCATATGTGTGTCTCTCTCTCTTTCTATATATATATATATATGTGTGTGTGTGTGTATGTATATGTGTATGGCCGCGTATGTCTGCATATAGATGCAGGTATGTCTGCATATACATTGTTTATATATATATGTGTATGTGCGTATGTGTCTGTATACGGATGTGTGTAAATGTACATATGTATGTGTATGTATGCGTATTTGCGCGTGCGTTAGCGTATTAATCCTTAACTACCTTAAAACAACTCATTGTCAACTGAAATGAACAAGTCCACTTATAGCGACTACAAAAATTTTAGATGGAAGATTATACTTGTCAACCACATGACACCTACAAAAACCCTTTGTTTCTCTCCTTCTCTCCCCCTCTCTCTCTCAGCTACTTCATATACAAGGCTGAACAAGCAAAAAGCAGTCAAAATTTAAAACCTAAAAATTGAAACTCATCCCCCTCCTCTACTTACCCCCTCTCTTTTTTCTTTACCATCCTCTCTCCCTCTCCCCCTCCCTATATCCATATATCTCCACCCATGCCTACATTAATCTGCTACCCCCACACACAATACAATCTAATGTGTTTTAACCTTCAAAACTGCAATATTGTCGATTCCCGCCTCCCTCCCCCTTATTATCTCCTAACCCCTTTTTTCTCGTATTTCTTCAAAAACACTTCTTCCAAATACTAACAACCATTTCTGTTAGGTCTTACGAGGCTGTTGAATCGTAAGCATGGTCCAACATCCGAAACATATGGAACCAAACAGATAAAACGGAAATAAAAAAAATAAAACATATATATATATATATATATATATATATATATATATATATATATATATATATATATATATATATATACGAGGGGGTGCAATTAGTAATGCCCTCTCATCCATTTACAGTTGTCTGATCTAGCTGAAAGTTTGCATATCCAATAGTTTATAACTCTAAGGGTTATGTGGCAAATTACAGCTCTGAACTAATTGTGGTTTCTGTTTTACAGGTGTTTGAACTGAGTCAGGTGTGAAATGGAGCCTGCTGAATGTCGAGCAGTGATCCGGTTTTTGTATTTGAAAGGACGCACACCACAAGAGACTTTTGATGAAATGAAAGAAACTATGGTGATAATGCCCCATCTATGACCTTATAAAACGCTGGCCGGAAGTCTGTGGAAACAGCTCTTAGACCTGGTCGCCCCCCTTCTGCCATTGATGAGACATCTGTCCGTCAAGTTGAAGCTGCCATTTTGGGAGATAGGCGCATTACTATTCGCCAAATAGCTCAAGATGTCAAGATTAGTACAGGGTAACCGTTTGCATATTCATAAGGTGTCTGTCAGATGGATTCACAGGTTTCTCACACCATTCCAGAAGCGAGAACGCGTCGAGTGCTCGAGGATGAATTTGAAGATGTGCCAAGAAGATGAGTTAAAGTTTTTCAAAAGACTGATTACACAGAATGAAACCTGGGTCCATCACTATGATTCAGAAACCAAAGCCCAGTCAATGCAGTGGAAGTACTTGGACTCACCACCTCCAAAGAAGGAAAGAGTGCAGCCCTCCGCTGGCAAAGTCATGCTCACAGTCTTCTGGGATCAAGAAGGAGTAGTGATGATAGATTTCCTGGCAAAGGGTACCACAATTACAGGAGACTATTATGCTTCACTTTTGAGGAAATTAAGGGAATCCCTCAAAATCAAGAGGCGAGGAAATATCAGCAAAGGTACCCTCCTCCTGCAAGACAACTCGCATGTCGCCAGATCAGAAGCCCGGGCGTGTGGTTATGAAATCACGCCATCCTTTCTACTCTCCTGACCTTGCACTCTCTGACTTTCACCTCTTCCCAGCCATAAAGTTGTTTTTGAAAGGAAACCTAATATATAAAAGGCTATATGTCTGTCTGTGCCTGTCTCTATATTTTCAAACGATCTCCTTCGAAACTAAAAGTTGCAGAGCGGCGTTTGGAGCCTGAAATGATTGGATTTTTTACGGATCGTTTTTTTACGAGTCTTTAGCCGGTTAAAATAGTTTTTAAGGGATGAAAAATGGGTAAAAAATTGCAAAAAACCATTATACATTTTGCACATTTATCTTAGTTTATTTTTAATTTTTAATCAGTTCGTATGCGTATAACGTTATTACAGTGGTAACGTTACCAGCTTTGAATGTTCCGGTTTCGATTCTAACAGTTCACAAACAAATATAATTATTTTTACTTTTGAAATCACGACTCAACTATAATATATACGAAATGTGGGCAAATTAAAATATATTAAGTGTATTTTACGCCAAGGCAAAGCCGAGCGCCCCCACCCTTAGTTAATTTTAAAAGATTTGTATGATTTAAATTCGGTAATTTCGAACGACTAGTTTAAAACATCGAACATAGAGTACGGTTTTACAATTTAAAAAAAATATATAATCTAAAAATGAATATTGCCATCTGTTAAATAACGAAATTAACATAAATTAAAATATATATTATTGTAACAATATAACCCTAGTATATACTTGTGCCTTTAGTTTGTAACAACATTTACCCCCCCAATATTCGAACCAAGATAGGATACGTTATTTATATGTTAGCATAGCATAAAACTTATTAATATGTTAGCCGTTTAAATCACATATTAATTGTATAAGAAAAATATTAACCCAGCAGACAAATACTTAAATATCTTAAAATAATTAATTTGTATTTTTCATAAATATATTTGTGTAAATATAAAAATCTAACAAAATAATAGCAAAACAATGTTACTTTCATTATTCACATTTAGCGCTTTTGACCTGCTATTGAATTTACACATAATTTAGTGTAAACACAAAATAATGATGTCGGCGATTTTGACCCCCAACCTCCAAATTCGAGCACCCTACAGGACATATATATCTATCTTTTGCTCCTAGCCAAAAATCCAATTTAGTTAGACTAATAAAAGTCACAATAAATAATTAAGCGTGACACTCTATTTTTTTTAGCGGAGGGGCGGGAATAGAAGTTCTAATTTCATTTTATTTTTTGACAACCAAAACGTTTGCCTATTCTGAAGCAAAATACCGTATTTACTCTTAAAGCATATTTAAAAGATTCCTAATTTTAGCCAAACGGATGCTCTAATACTCCAATAGTTACTTTAATTTGGTTATTTTCTTTTCTTTCTCCCTATACGTTTAGACATAAGGTTAGTTGTGGCTTTCATAAAATTGTCTCAGTTGAACGAACTGGTTTTCAGTCTTAGCCACCATATTTTTTTTATTGCTAAGGACCCCCATTTTTATCCAACGCTTTATTAAAACTATTTTATAAAGAATGAGAGGTTCCTTGTAAACAATGTGGATCGAAGCCAAAAGGGAATGGGGGTGGGAGAACGGGGGTCGGGAGTCATCCATTCTGTCTATTCCCTAAGCTAATTCGTCACTCAGCATCACACCTCATTCAATATGTGGGCCTAAGCTATTGAAATTTCCTCACGTGGATGAACGTTTTTCAAAATTTTAACTACAAAAACATAATAAACATTTTTTTATTTACAAACCAAAATATATTATTTTAAACATTTTTTATTTATTTTTTTATTTAATACTTTATCAAAATACTATATAAAGAATGAGAAAGGTCTCTAAACCAACGCGGCATGAGGCCAAAAGGGAATGGGGGTGAAGAATGGGGGTCAGGGGTCATCCACTTTGTCTAATTCCTTAAGCTAGTTCGTCACTCACCTTAATACCGCATTTACTCTGTGAGCCTAAGCTGTTAAAATATCCCCACATAAATAGATGTTTTTCAAAATATAATTTACAAAAACATTATAAACATCTGATTTCAATTTTAAATTTCTTAGCCACCATCTTTCATTTTTATTTGTTTTTCTATAATTTCATACCTGAAAATAGACCATCACTCTTATTCGAAAGAAAAAAAAACGCGAGTAAATAATAAATTAATAAATAAAAACAATAAATAAAGCAAACAAAGGATAATTTGGTGAAGTGAATTTTTGATTACTGATCATGTTGTCTTACCATCTACCTAACACTTATTAACCCTTATTTTTTTTTACGTCACTACTTGTGTGTGAGCCTTTTTCTAGTCTCGCACAACAACACGTGTTCACATCTACAGGCCTTATTTCTTGTCATATACATACGCGCACACAAACATACGCGTGCACGTACACACACGTAGATATATTCACGTTCGCGTACATACACTCACATTCACGTGTATACACACACACGCTAATGTACTCACATATACGCACACGTACGCACACATGGGCAACGTTACTTTCCTTTTGAAAGAAAATCCACACATGCGCAAAAGACCACCGGAAACAACTATAAAAACAAGAGACAAGCTGTTTCCTACCCTTTTCCGACTCGTCTTCCGAGCCGAGTCGTCGGCGGACCAGCCTCCCTTGCGCCTGCGCGCCTAACGCCACCTGCTACTATATATAGGGCAAGAACTAACAGAGAGTACGTACACTTTGCACGCTTTCTATCTCCATAACATGGATTGACTTTCTTTCTCCCTCTTGATCTACAACTGGTGCCTGAGAACACCTCCGCGTAGCTGACTGCTAACATGCCACGCAGCTTTACTGATGTCAACCCTCTCTCTCTTTCTCTTTCTACATGCCGGACTGCCATTTTTTGTTTCTCTATACTCCATTTCCTTTGGTGACCCGAACGTGAGATGAACACGCATTTTCTTTTCTTTCTATACCACCAATCCCGCAACAAACGATGGTGACACCCGAACGCGGACATGAACACGTGTTATACCTAAAACATTCAATTTTCAGCAGAAAATAAACGACATGTTTATTTTATCCAGCAATTGAGTTTTTATTTCCTTCATTCCATTCGTTTCATTATTTTCTTTTGTAGCGAGTTAGGATATTTATATCCTGGTCCGCAACACTAAGGAAGGTTTTTGACCCTTGATATGCAGTAACGTAAAATACCTAAATATTTTATATGGCGTTTTGATTAGACAGGGGAGAATACTCTCTTTGTCCTATAAAACTTGTTGCTTCTTCGTTAATAGAGCGAGATTCTAAATTCTAAATATTAAATTTCAAGGTAAACTAATGACATCTACTTAGTTATCACGGCCGAGTAATGAGTATATTCCAAAATTACGAAAAACGACGAGGTAGAAAATTAATTATCAATGAAAACAGTTTTTGAAGACAATGAGCGAAAACTGTGTTTTGCTAAATTGGCCGAAGATTTTCAAAGTTTTCATAAAAAAATTACCTCCATTGTAACGATTCGAACTTTCCTGTTTATGTACTTTTTTCTTCTTTTTTTCTTTAGCAAAACAAAATTTTCGCTAATCTTCATCGAAAACTATGTTCATTAATAATACATTTTCTATCGCATTCTTTTATAATTTTTGGGTTTGTTTGTCCTTGTGACATGACAAATAAGTAGATACGATTGGTTTTATTTAAAATTCAATATTTCGATTTTAAAATTTCGCTATAATAACGAAGAAGTATCCAAAATTAAATATGACCCCTTACTTAAAAAAAAAAAAAAAAATCAATATTCAAACCGTTATCCAAATCTAATCGATCCCTCTTAAGGTACACCACAACCATCCAAAACATTAGTGTTATGCCATATATACATTTTAAATAAAATTTCAGTCCGTTACACTGAAGTCTGTACGTTGTTCAGTCACCGCTTATGACATATTTTTCAGCCTGTCACGATTACGTTAGAAATAGCATTCTAGATGGTCTGTCATACTTAATTTGGAAATAAAATATCGTTAGTCTTTCATACTTAAGTATATTTTTCTGACTGCCACACTTAAGTTTGAAATGTGATTTTCGTCGATGTGGCATGTTTTAGTTTGACATTATTTTCCTTGGTATGTCATGCTTACGTTTGAAATATTACGGCAGTTTGTCTGCCATTAAGTTAAAATATCATTTTCGTTAGTTCGTCACAGATTATTCAAATTGGTGTTTCTATAATTCACACAACGATTTAGTCGATATAATCTTCGACTTTTCAAGTGTATCTTGTCCAACTCGGGAGTCTTTCTGCCGAACTCGGGAATCAGCGCGAAATTTCGAACGGAACGATTTATTTAATCCTTGGCCGGACAGAAGTGTTAAGTAATTCGTACGGATGAATGAAACTACAACACGGAGAAGATTTTCACTTACAACTGAATTGTACAAGATATATATATATATATATATATATATATATATATATATATATATATATATGTGTGTGTGTGTGTATATATATATATATGTATATATATATATATGTATATATATGTATATATATATGTATATATATGTATATATATATATATATATATATATATATATATATATATATATATATGGAGGAAGAACTGCTGCCACATCTGAACAGGAGCATGCTAAAATAGCCTATCCTGCCTTGACAGAGTACAAAATAGACTTCGTGGCCTAGTCGGGGAAGTCCTTTTCTCTTCCTGCAACCTCTCTCCCACAGAAGAGACATTGTGAGCCTGCCTTTGTTTTATCATTATTTCCATAGCAATTGCTCGTCTGAGCTTCAATCTCTGGTCCCCCCTCGCCAATCTTTCGCGAAAAACACTCGTCTTGCTGAAACCACTGTCAATTATATTCCCTAGTCTTTATCTATGCCTAAATCAAAACGTAGATTCCATGAACAAAGCTTTTTTTCCATAGAAGTGCACGCCTGCGGAACTCTCTTCCGTTTGCCTGTTTCCCACCTGACTACCACTTGGATGTCTTCAAGTCCAACATAAACAAATTCCTGATAAACCGCCCCCTTAAGTAGGACACTTTATCAAATCTCCATTACGAATGATTACTACGATATTATCCCATTGACTACTGTACACGCAAAAACCCTTATCCCCGAGTGGCTTCCGGGCCTTGATAAGTAGTTACTCCCATGTAATATATATATATATATATATATATATATATATATATATATATATATATATATATATATATGGTCCCTACTTAAAAAAATAAGAATGCAAACTATCAAAATCTAATCGATCCCTCTTAAGGGTCCCCGCATTCATCTAAAACATTCGGGTTCTAGCGAAAGGATG
>NC_136505.1:37691237-37763737 GCF_053919585.1 Euprymna scolopes | reverse complement strand
GACCGAGGAGTTTTAAGAAAGTACTTTCGGGTAATGTGTTCTTGGCCATTGCGATTGGTGGTAGAGAAGGTTTCTTGTAATTATTGAAGGAAACAATTTTAGTTTTGGCAGCATTGAATGTGACCATTTATTTTTGTCACCAATCCATTGCAGATTTGAGGTCATCCTCTAGTGTTTCTGCCATTTCCTTAGATATGTGTTCATTTCTTTTCCCCCCGTGCCTGTTATAGAGAGATGTGTCATCAGCAAATGTATCCATCTCCGAAACAATTTTATCTGGTAGGTCATTTATGAATATCAGGAATGATAAAGGCCCAAGGATAGACCCCCGAGGTACTCTCGCATGTATATCATATTGTTTAGATGTGTGACCGTCGAGGAAAATCTGGATTTTTCTCTTACTTAAGAAGGATTTTATTACATTATGTGTTCTTCCAGTGATACCATATGATCTAATTTTCCTTAGGAGACCACCGTGCAATACCCTGTCAAAAGCCTTAGATATATCGAAGGCTACCGCTCTACCACCCCCACTGTTTTGTCTAGTGAACGGTATATACGTTCAGATATTACAGTTAGGATATCTGCTGTGGAACGGGCTTCCCTAAATCTATAGTTTGTCGGTCAGGAGTTCAGCAGGTCTAAGGTGATGGACTAGAACTTGATTAATAAAGGAACAAATATTTTGGGGAAAATCGGGAGAAGGCTAATGATGGGATACTTTAATGGGTCAGTTCTTTCTCCAGAATTCTTGAAAGCTGGTATCACAAACGCGGTTTTCCAGCAGCCAGGACAGCAAGATTCGTTAAAGCATTTGTTGAAAAGTTTGGAGAGAACTGGAGAAACCCCAGTGGAGCATTTTTTTAATAGCACAGCCGGGATGAGATCGGGTCCGCATGCTTTTGAGGTGTCTGAGTTTTTTATGATACCATGCACCTGAATACATCCACACATATATGATGATTGCAACGTCTCTTGTCAGACGAGTGCCACTCCCTCAGACATTTAAAATTCATGAGCCCAAATGCCTGAGAGAGTATCTATACAAAGATGATGTTACAGAGTCTTAGCTTTGTACGACAGCTAAGTTGCTCTCTCTCGGTTCAAAATGTTGAGATCCAGCAACAAGCAAGAGCAAGATAGCCAGCAACAAATTAAACTGCAGACCAGCTTAATGCGGGTACTGGTCTCCCGCTTTATGTTTTTTTTAAATCAGAGATTTGCTTCTCCTAGAAAGGTTGCCTTCACCACGGCTTACGGGAGCCCTCTCCACCCCAATACACACATATACTCACACAAATATACACGGTGCTAGTTGGCCGTTGACCCAGAAAAGGAGTTCATTCGCCCTTTGGAAGGTCTTGTTTTCAATCCTTCAGGGAGACTAGCCACCCTCCTCACCAAACAAGTCTGGTGGGGGAACCAGTTTAGTCGCCGGTGACCCGACCATGAGGCAGGTAGTACTGGGTTACATGGTACCAGTAGCATATGACATGACCTGATATAAATACACATATATATATACATACATACATACATACATACATACATACACACACATATATATATATATACATATATACACATATATACACATCTATACACACACATATATATATATACATACATACATACACATATATATACATACACACATATATAAGCATACACACGCATATATACGTACATATATATATATACACATACACACATACAGATATATATATATATTTGTACATACCCACATATATCTATATATCTATAAAAGTGAAAGTGTCTGTCTGTCTGTCTCTGTGTGTGTTTTTCTGTGTACATTTCCCTACACAATAACTCTGTTAATTTTCAGTCTACAGACTCGAAATTTGGTATACAGGGTATGGAGATTTGGGAAAATCTTTATAATTCGTTTTCGGTCAGAAATTTCGCTGTTAAGGGGTCAAAGTTCAACGATTTGACTTTTGAGAACTCTACCAATCTCCTCCGCCAAATTTGTGGTATAAACAATTGGAATTATAGATATAGGTTCCTTGGACATGGATCTAACTTAATAACTTGATTTGAGCCCAAAGCAATAAATGTTAAGGGGTCATAATAGGGGTCAAAGTAAAAAAAAAAATTGCCCTCTGCGGTCTCTACCAAATTACTCAGACAATTTCTGGTCTAAACATTTGAAATTTTACATAATAATTTTACAGAGATCAGGCAAACTTTTTAATCGGTTTGGGCCGAAAATTTGAGCTATCAATATATAAATATATGCGTGCATGTTTGCATGTATGCCTAAAGCTTTCGACAGAGGCGACGGATTTTACCAAGCTCAGTATCGTTTGGAAGCTCGATCTTTTAAACGACAAATACCGAAAAATTGGCTAAAAACATTAATTTCTTCACCCTTAACGGGGTACTTTTTTTTACAGGGAGGGGTCGCTTTTTTTTACCGATATTTTAGAAAGCCATCCCTTCTTTTTGATTGTCTTGCCTTAATTTAAACCTACGTCACTTCCGGTCTGGCGGTGGTCGTAACAGCAAAGACATGACGTTTTTTTCCCGTTCTTTTCCTCCTTCGCGGTACTGGTTCGAGCCTGCCTTCCTACTACCACTTTTATTATTTCTTGCTCAACATACACCTACAAACATCCGGGCAACCATACTAGTATATAATAAAAAAGGCTCATACGAAAAACCTCTGGAAACTTATTGAAGGCACCTCTATGAACATTCTTGTGACACTTTTTAGTCTCTACTATTTTCGTGCTGGGGAATTGGAAGCAGCTATTTTGATTGTGTTATCATCAATAGAATATCGTCTTCCAGGGCGAATGAAATCTTTCTATCCGGTTGTGGGGTATTTTATGTTTATTCCCCCTTAATTGATTGGCTTCAAAACTCTAGAGTAGTTTCTTCTACTCTCTGTATTGTACCTATTTACTATGCCTCCACACGGGACAGAGTTAGACACCAGGGTCGTTTTTTAACGTGGAGAAAAGGTACAAAAATAAAAATTGTCTCAATCGTGAAGGATTTCTCTTCCACCGAAAGAGAACAAGAAAATGAAGTGCAGCATCTGAAGAACAGATACTACACTTTGATCTTGACTCTGTATTGTAGCCCTTTGAAAAATACGAACGAGGCTTAACGATGCTACATTTTACCTAAGAGTGACCGTGAATTGTGCAAAGTAGGGACGTGCAGATTCATGACGTATTATACATACCCGTGTCTCGACTGATATCATAAATATTATATCAATAAGAAGCGATTGTTAAACAACAGACGACCAGATATTAAAATATATAGACTCATCTATTATATAAATCTCACCTGTCTGTTTGTATGTATGTATGTATGTATGTATGCCTTAAACTTTCGACGGATGCAACAGATCGATATTGTTTTAGAGCTCAACGTTTCGGACGACAAATATCGAAAAATTGGCCAAAAACATTAATTCCTTCACCCTCAACTAGGCGCTTTTCTACAAGAAGGGGTTGCTTTTTTTCGCCGATATTTTCGAAAGTAATCCTCTCTTTTCAATTGACTAGCCTTAATTTAAACCTCCGACACTTACAGTTTAGCGATGGACGCAACGGCAAAGAAGTCACGTTTTTTTATCACGTTCTTTTCCTCCTTCTCAGTACGGGTTCAATCCTGCCTGCCTATTATCACTTTTTTTTTTTATTTATTTGCTCAACATACACACACCCAAAAACCCAGGCAATGCCGGGCATCCAGGCTAGTCTTATACAAAACTCAAGCAGGCAAAGCATTCAGATGGTTTCTGTTGTTATAAGGCTTCTCGATGCCATTCGCAATGATGAATAATAGATAATAATTCTATTTCCTTCCACTTTTCGTTGCCAACTGACGGATATTTCTCATATGGGCAAGGAAAAGGATCGCTTGTGATAAAACTTATTTCGGTTTTGGCAATCCCAACGGGCACAAAAAGAAAATGACTGATCGAAATGTAATTTTAGGATTTGTTCAAACTATTATGATCATTTTATTATTTGTATTATTTGGACAACTTGAATGTTACTCTCACAATATTTCGGCCGATGTAATCTCCGACCTTCTTTGTGTGTATTTTGCTGAACTGGAAAATCTTTCTGCCAAACTCGAAAATCCTGCACAGTATATATTTAATACACTTGTGAAAATCGTGCATGCACTGGATTAGCATGTTTTTGTTCTGTCTGTAATGACTGGGTGCAAGTCTTCGGTATTTGCAACTTTATTCTTAGTATCACGTGGACTAAATAAAGCGTTCCGTTCGAAATTCCGTTCGGATTCCCGACTTCGACATAAAACTGCCTGAGTTCGACAAAAAACTTGAAGAAAGTCGAAGGTTCCATCGGCCGAAACGTTGTGCATATGGCATACAAGATGGAAACATTAGCCCGAATAATCCAAATAATACAAACTAGCAAGATCAGTGGAAATTCCACGGAACGAGAAATATATTTAATCAATAAATAAGTTTTTGACAAAGCTGACATTTTTCTTGATAGCACAAACTATTAGTTTTTGAACGGAGAAACGAACAATAACACGCAAATATGAGTTTATTAATTTTTATGTGAGAATAATGTGCATTATATTTTGAATAAAAAACTGGCGGAAATGAGATAACTTAATAATTTAAATTAAATATCTAAAAAGTAATATGCTTTAATTTACTCTTTCAGTCCAGCACCTGTTAACAGATAATGTTTTTTACTCTGTTTCTTTCGAATGTTCCCTTTTTTACATAATATTTCGCTGACTTTTCTCTTCGGCGAAGAACTGATCTACGTTGAAATTACTACACGTTCCTTTTTCACATTATTACGACAATGATAAAAAAAAAATAAATAAAATGATGATGATGATGATGATGATTCTAATAATAATAATAATAGTAATAGTAATAGTGATGATGATGATGATGATGATGATAAAGATAATAATAATAATAATAATAATAATAATAATAATAATAATAATAAGGGAATGAAGAACCCCGAAGTTGCATATCTACAAGTTCTATACCTCCATCATGTATCCCCCCCCATTGTCTCATCATCGTTCCTCCAAATAGAAAAGTGATACCAAAGAGCCGAGAAGGGTCAAGAAGGACTGAAAAATCGAGGAGAGAACGCTGGCCAGACCTCGGCTGGACAAGCACGAAGAGAACTGGGATCTTGGGTAGGCTTAGTGCCACTCAAATTCCAGAATAAATCAATGGCCACTGCCAGCGAGAAATAAATGGTAAGAGGCTGTTGCGATGACGCAAATTCATTAGCAAATACTATCGAAGGAGGTGGAGAGAGGTGGACGTCTGGGGAGACTTGTTGTTACTCATCTTCCAGAAAACACCACAGGTGTCCAATGAGATCGTTTGCTGACTTGTGTGAAAGCTCCATGTGAGCCAATAATAATAATAATAATAATAATAATAATAATAATAATAATAATAATAATAATAATAATAAAAATAATAATAATAATAATGATGATGATGATGATGATGATAATAATATTAATAATAATATTAATATTAATATTAATAATAATAATAATAAAAAAATAATAACAATAATAATAATAACAAATAATAACAAATAATAATAATAATAATAATAATAAAAATAATAATAATAAAAATAATAATAATAATAATAATAATAATAAAAATAAAAATAAAATAATAATAATAATAAACAAAATAATAATAAAAATAAAAATAATAATAATAAACAAAATAATAATAAAAATAGAATAATAAAAAAATAATAATAATGAAAATAATAATGATTATAATAAAAATAATAATAATAGTAATAATAGAATAATAATAAAATAATAATAAAATAATAATAATAATAATAATAATAATAATAATAATAATAATAATAATCATCATCATCCAAGACAACGCTGCAGCAATAGTGGTAACACTCATATTATTGTCCAAATTTGCCGTTTGAGTTACATTTTAAAGCAACATTTCGCGAATTTGGTCTCGAATGTATAATATAGTGCTTAAACCAAATTTCTATTTTATTTCTATCTCTGACCCGTATTAATTTTCTTATCAAGTTTAAATCCATACCTTTATTTTAATTTTTTTCCAGATACATCTGCCTTACTTTTAATGCTAGGTTTATTTATGGTGTCTTTTACATTTAATAAAAACCCTTCACAATATTTGCTGACGAGGAAACCTTGTTTATTAAAAAACTATATGTAATAATTTTTGTGCGTAACTTGATGTCTACCACAATAAAAACACTGTTTTCCGAAACGATCGTACAAATAATTGATTTTGTTGTTGTTCCTTCTTATGAAACGGATTTTTAATTTAATTATAATTTGATTTTTAAATTATCAATCACATTACTAAATATTAAATTAGCTCTAGGATATTTACCTATCGAGCTTATTATACATCTAAATTACAACGAGCACTTTTTCTTTCCTGTATTTTAATTAAGCTAGTAATTTCACTATTACATTAAAATGTATGTATGTGTTTGTGTGTGTATATATATGTATGCATGTATGTGTTTGTGTATATATATGTATATATGTAAGAGAAAGAAAATTAAAACTGCAAGTTGAACTTTACAATACAAAATTTATTGTTCGACTGAATACTCCAAAAAATAATTAACAAAATGCTTATTCTGCGGAGCTTCAAAGAATGCTATTCTTGTTATTCTTCTCATCAGAGGGCAGAACAAAATCAGCATTTTCTTGTTATGGCATTAAGAGAAAAGCAATTTATTGTTGTCATAAATTGCCAAGAAAACAAGTGAAAACAATGTTGGATATGCAATATATATATATATATATATATATATATATATATATATATGTATATACACACATATATATATATATATATATATATATATATATTCGTTTCTTATCGTTGAGCACATTCAGTTGAATTAAAGTCGGTCAATTTAGCTCTTATGCATAGATCATCGTATAACGATTAGATCACTCTCTGACTGACGTAAATGAACATTTAAAATTAATACGTTTAAATTCAACGTTATTTCACGCGGTTAATGTTAGCCGAATGGATTAGGTCTTCGCTAATCGAGCCAGAGATGTATTGTGATGCAGGGTTCGAATCTTTCGACTGGTATTAATCGTGACACCCTGCACTGAAGATTCCCGAAAGGATGAAACACTCGTGTCTGTAGGTATTTAATTATTATAGTAAAAAAATAATCATATATATATATATATATATATATATATATATGTATATATAAACAAACCGCGCATAATATTTCAGCTTGCATGAAAATTCTTTCAAGGTAATCCGAAAGGCGAAAATAGTTCTTTAGAGAGAATGGAATCCAAAATTAAATCCAGTTTAATTATGCAAATAACCGAAATAGTGGAAATTGTTTTTTTTCGGACAGTGCAGTAGCCTAAAGAGAAGTGCTTTTTTCTCTTCTTTTTATTTTTTTTATTTTTGATGCCATTTGACTGGAGATCAACTTCTCAACCGTAGGAGCAGTTTGGCAGGCAAAATTTTTAAACAAAAATAAATATACATACATAAATATAAATGGAAATAGTTTTGTGTTTACTCTAAGCTTTTTACGCAAATATGACGCAAGTATAAATTATGTAGAATGTTTGCATGAAGATAATTACACGTAATAGATTGATTATCCCATAAGGAAACTGAAAAAAACCCCAAAAAACAAAAAGGGAATAAATTAAAATTAGTATTTTAAAAGATATGAAAATTAGTTAGATATTTTGCTAGTGACTGCAATTTCACGACTCATATATAAGAAAGTATTTTCTTTTTAAATAAAAAAAGAAAAAAGGGTTTTAATAGAATAGAAAAAAATGTAAAAATATAACATTCTAGATTTTACACAACAAAACCCAAGTTTCTAGGAGTATGGATAATTTACACCCTAAAATTTATTTTCTCTGTTAATTATTATATGTTATTTTCAATTAAAATTTTTCTGTTTTTTTAAACTACAATATCATTAAAAAGGTTTTTTACACTGTTTGACTGTCAGCATTGAAACGGTTGAACTTTCATAGATTGATAATTTCTTTCATTCATCTTATTTAATTTACCTCCTAAAATGTTTATTCACAATTTATTCCTTATTGTATATTATAATTTTTCTCTTTAAAACTACGATATCTTTGGAATGTATTTGTTTATTAGTCTACGAATAAACAGTCCGTTTTGTTGCATACACGATAGTTATTTAATCTAGGAGACATCACTAATCTCTTTTCCTCATTCATCTTTTGCTTAGTTATTCCCCTTTATTTATTTCTCTTATATTCACAGTTGCTGGCTAATTTGTGGATTATTGTTATGTTATTTTATATATATATATATTTACCAGTACATTGCTATATAGTCTAGTTAGAAAATTCCTTTTATATGATCTTTCCTTGATATCTATCTTACTTCCTAGTTATTTAATTGCCATATTTATGTTGCGATTCTAAGCTATATAGATTTAAAAAATCTATTGTTATCAGTGCTTTACTGCCTCTATTTATGACTTTAGCATCACTCCCTTAACTGTTACTAAAATTGTTTAATCTAAACTTATATGTTTAGTATATCTCATTATTTGCTTCGGTGTTAGTTTTATAACATTTAAAGGGTAGGTTTCCCTATAATTTATATTTCATTTATATTTTATATATTAAGCATAAGTTATACTATTTTCCCCTTTTTCCTTAAGTATATTTATTTACTTATTAGTTTATATATCTTTTATTTTTGTTATTCATTTTATTTAGTCTGGTATAATGCAGGATGACAGGAATTTAATCTTTCGCAGCCATCTCT
The DNA here is from genome assembly GCF_053919585.1 of Euprymna scolopes. NCBI lineage: Eukaryota > Metazoa > Mollusca > Cephalopoda > Sepiida > Sepiolidae > Euprymna > Euprymna scolopes. The sequence goes on along the minus strand of NC_136505.1, from coordinate 37,754,898 downwards.
GACTACATCCATTTGCTTATTTAATAAATCTTTCTTATAAGTAAATATGTGACATATTCTGTAATTTTTTTTATTTTTTTGGTTTATACTTACTAACTCTCCCTACTATGTACCCTTTTAATTTATATTCAGTTTTATTTACTTTTATTTATTTAATTTATATTCAGTAATATTTCTACCCATTCATCTATTGTCATATTGTTTATCTTCTTACTTTTCCTGACTCTATGATTCATTCCGTTATTAGTAATATTATCGTTATTGTTGTCATTCTCATTGTTATTGGTGCTTGTTTCATTGCCTATCTTTAACTTGAAAGATGTTGAGTGGTTACGGAATCTATCTTTGAATTAGCGGTTTGTCGATCCCAAGCTTGCCTTACTATAGTTTTCAGTTATGACACATTTATAGACAATATTTGAAGTTAGGCATTTTGCTTCTAGTGGACATTCATTTTGATTTCTGCAATTGCAAATATTTTCACAATATTGTTCCTGGGTATCCTTATCTCTTTTTTTCCTGATTGTGTTCAATTTTGCATTGTTGGAACTTATAGTTTTGGTTAAGTCAGATAAAGTAGAGAAGGAAAGTTTAATTGTATTTTTATTAATTATTTTGCATAGTTTATATAATGGAGGTAATTTGGTAGAGTTCTTTCGGAATGTTATTTTTGTATGTGGTCACTGTACAGCGGATCCAACCAGATCTGCTATCTTTGTTTGCTTTCTCCACTTTTTTCTCTATTGAGTTTTATTACTTTTTGTAGTTTTTAAAAAAAACTTTTTATCTTTACTAGTTTCTCCAGAGCAATATTATATGATAGTACAATTGACGGTCTATTATTTTTTCTCCCATTTACGTTTCTATCTTGAACATCCGTTGTATATCGTGCTTGATTATACTGTTCTTTATTAAAGACTTGCTTGCTTTGCGATAGTTTTAAAATTCTTTTTGAAATGCTAGAGATGATGGCTTTTTCATGGTTTTTGTATAATTTGATTTGTAGTCTATATAGTATAGAGTTTGGTTTGACTTATGATAAGGCTCGTATGAATTATTTTAAAGTTTTAGTGTTACATAATTAGTTTGCTATTTTGTTATTTATATCCATTGTTATTCTTAGGTTTAATTCACTAAAGAAATGCTTAATCGTTTGTTTAGTTTTCTCTAATATTCTATTACTGGAATCTACGAGAAATGGTGCAATATCTAAACCCCTATTTAGGTCTGGAATTTAAGTATTTATTTTCCTCCAAATATATAGTTTATCAGAGTCCAAAACCCCATCATTATATCAAAGTTAAGATTCATATTTTTATAGTCTATAGCTTATTGTTACATCTTATCAGGATTCTACTTCAGTTGTATTTGTTTTCTTTATTGTTTGTTCTGATGCATTTTCAAATAAGCTAGACGAAATGGATGGGTAATATCGGCCTATATTAAACGTTATCAATTTTCTGTTCCTTTCTTGAGGTAATCTATTAAACCAGCTAATAACGTTTCCAGAGGAGATTCAAACGATATTTTCATTTTGTTTTTTTCATGTTGGTATGATTTTATCTAATATTTTTACTGGTACAACTTAAATCTGACATGCATGATAATATTAGTCTAATTGAAAAGTTATTGCTAAAATGTAATTTATTATCTTTCAAAGTAAAACGTAGCCGTAATGGTGTTTATAACTCTATTTTATCGTGGATGTTCGTTTTTTTTAACATATACTGAATGCCGATGAAATAATGCCGTGTACTCCATTTACTTCTGCAATTTTGCTGTTCATTTTTAGTTTATCCTTATTAGTATATTATCGCAATCCATACTATGTATATGCATTGTTTTATCCGCCGGGATCATCAGGTTACTGATTTTTTTAATCTTTCTTTCATATATGTATGTATACGTGTGTATTAGACCTCTTCAAAATTGACTTTTTTCTTCAAACATATGGAAACCGCTATTATTCCCATTCTCCAAGGTCTAAATTTGCTAAATATACCAGTTATTGTGATCTTGGACCAAACAAATTTTATTAGCTTTCATTTGGTACCACTTTCAATACTATAGCATCAACCTCTGGAAAGCTACAATGAAAATAAGGACATAATATCTCATATTTTGCAGCGTTTTAGAAAAACGTCAACAATAAAATTACATGGCTCTTGAGGCAGGCATAGCCAAGGTCCAAGATCACAATAACTGGTATATTTAGCTAATTTAGACCTTGGAGAATGGGAATAATAGCAGTTTCCATATGTTTGAAGAAAAAGGTCAATTTTGAAGAGGTCTAATGTATATGCATTGTTTTATCCGCCGGGATCATCAGATTACTGATTTTCTTAATCTTTCTGAAGACGCGGTTTATTTTTTACACTGTTAAATTCATGGATTTTTGCTTATTTTTCACTCTAAAATTCTTATCTAAAGAATTAATTATATCTGCGTAACTCAATTTGACCGAATTAATAATTCAATTATCCAGGGATTGCAAAAGGACTAAAAACTACCGTTTCATTGAAGCAACTACCAGCTCCATTCGTTGGACGCAAGATGGGCGCACTATTTTGCAATAATATGCTGTGTACCAAGTTTGTTTTGAATTTTACTGGTAGTTTTTTTTTGTTTTGTGATTGTCTCATTTCTTGCCTTTAACAGAGAGCATCAAATATGTTAGTTGAAATTCCCATATTGACAGAAAATAATTCCTACTATATATCTAAATTAATGAATGCAAAAGTTGTTTCATTTCTCACTTCTATGTTAGCACCAAAACGAGTTATTGTTATTGAAATCTATAATATAGCTTAACATTTTGAAATACTATCAATTAACTTTTCAGGACTTTACTTTAAACACGAAGTTGTAGTTAGGAAATAAAGCAGAACAGACTCACGGGCAACGCCTAGTTGCAACAGCTAATTATTGATAAATTTCAAATAACAAGATCAAAGCGGCGCTTAGGGTCGAAGCTAAAGAATTAATTATATAAGTGTAACTTGTTTTGGCCCAATTAATAATTTAATGACCAACGATGAGGTGATAATTAAAGTTAAGTTTCCAAATATTGTTTAAAGCATAAAGTCATAATTAAAACTGAATGAAAATAAAGTAAAATAAATAAATAAACAAAAGACTGGCAGGCAACGTAAAGTTGGTAAAGCTAATTGTTTATAAATTTCGGAAAACAGGATCAATGAACGATAGCAGTAAGCTATTCGTCTTGGAAGCTCTCATAAGGCCACCGGAAATGATGACATATTTTGTCATAGAAAATAAAATAACGGATTTAAACTGATGATAATAATAATAACCGACATAACGTATTATTTTTGATTCATCGGAGTACTCTTATAATCTTGAGTGTTATTGTTATAACGTTTCGATCGATATAACCTCCGACTTTCTTCAGGCGCATCTTGTCGAACTGAAGAATTTGGACAGACTTTCAAACAGAACCATTTATTTCTTCACGGGGGTACTATGGTTTTGTTCCCTCAGCAGTGACTGGACAGATATCCTAAATAATTCGGAATTGCATGCTACTCCTGTAAAGAAATAAAGGATTCCGTTCGAAATTGCACCCGAATTGAATATTAAGATGATTAACAGAAAGACAAATAACATCGTCAAAACAGCCTAGGGTTTTTGCTATGTTTATATAATCTTACTTATACACACACACACACACACACACACACACACACACACACACACACACACACACACACACACACATATATATATATGTATGTATGTATTGTCGTAATTTTTACTTACCGAGACTCGATGTGGAGGGGTGAAGCAATTGAATTCTGTGTGGCAGTCGTTCAAGCAAGGGTTTCATTGTTTTTTCCTTCTACGTCGAGTTCTGATTTAACCCGTTGAGTTGCAGAAACGCCCCCCTCCCCCTTTTAGTCGGTTAAAATCCGACGCTTTGCAACGAATCTCAAAAAAAAAGAATGAACGACCCTGTTCCTCGAAAGGAACTAAAGAGAAGGCTAGATCTTCTTCAAAGAAAAATAAGGATGACTGTGGTGGGGATGGAAGAAGAACCTCTGTCCTTGAATGCGTTTTTATCCTTTGAAAAGGATATAGAAGGATGGCTAGAGGAGCTAGAGGGTGTGTCTTGGAGTATGGAGGGACAACTTGCTGCCAAAGAGGAAGCTGAATCGCTTGCCGAACTATTTCAGGCTTCTTTTAAATTTAAGAGAGAGGTGCGACACCAACTGGCCACTAGTATCCCAGACCCAACCAAGTCCTTCAACCCAACCGCACATTCTTCCTTTTCAGTAGAACATTTTAAAATCAAACTGAAAGGGCCACATTTCAGTGAAAGGGATTTTGAAAGAAATAGAAGTTTTAAGGACTTTCTCACCAAGTTTTAAAATTGTGCGATGTCAATACCATCGGCAACAGGAAAGCTCTATTTTTTAGGTGTTCTCTTGAGGGTAGAGCCCTTCAACTTATTGACCACCTTTCAGTTTCCGAAGACAGTTATCCAGTGCCTCTAAAATTGTTGAAGGAACAATACTTAGATGAGGAAGAAATACGCGGCGAAATAATCCAAGGTATATTAGAATTTCGCTTGGAGAATCCTAAAGATTTGGTAGGGTTGAAGGACTTCATGATAAAAATGCAGGCGGATTTATGGGAACTTAGAGCATCATACAGCTGTGATTTATATTATGACATGTCGGCGGGTTCAATAATAATTTCTCAGGTATTGTTTGCAAAATTACCACCCAACATAAAAAATGAACTGATCAGAATTGCTGGAAAAACATACCCAACCTTGTCAGTAATCCTGTTACAGACACCAGCAATTATTAAGCGGTTTTGATTGTTAAGAAACCTGAACAGCACCATATGGCTAAGCTGAGGCCACCACCAAGACTTAGGAAATAAAAGGAAGATGAATCCCATGCCTCCCTGAAGGCTTTCAATACCAAAGTGGAATCAAAACCACAAAAATGTGAGTTTTGCAAGAAGTATGAGCATCTTTAGGAAAGTTGTCCCTACTACGTCTCCCATGAAGCCCGGATTACAAGGTGCAAGGGACTTTGGATGTGTTTTATATGCCTAAAAAAGACACATAGGTGGACACCTGTTTACATACGAATGATTACAGCTACGGTTTCATGTCGCCAGTAATAAGCATAGTGGTAGGACAGGGAAATAGTCAGTTGGAAATAAATTGTCTCCTGGACACCGGAAGTCAAAGGACCTACTTGGATACCTCTACAGCTAAAGAAAGTAGGTTGGAAGTGAAAACCTTTTTGGGCTCAAAAACAAAACCTTTTAAGGAGGCCTCTGTTGAATTAAGACTTATCACTGAGAAAGTTCACGCTCTTCAAATTCTTTCCTGTGAATTGAATCTTTCACATGAATTACGGGAGCTTCCACAGATAGTTAAAACTTGAAACGACATCGATTGACAACTAAGTATAATCCCAGAGACAATTATATTAAAATTGAGGGGCTATTGAGAATTGAAGCCATTCAATTCATAGAACCGTTCCAAATCGTCTCCTGCATGTATGGAGCCGCTTTTTCCACTCCGAAAGGACTTGTACCTTTTGGCAACTGCCATTACTTCATGTATGAGAATCAACTAAAACCAAGGCACAAAGTAGTGAGAGGGGAAAAATTAATTATACATCTTTGTTGGAAAAAATACCTCCACTTTCAGAGTACAAAATTAATTTTGTGCTGAACCAAGTGGAGAAATACCTAGACCCGTTAAAAGCTTGGTTTGAAGAAGGAAACGTCCAGAAAGGACTGAAAAGTATGTTTAACATGGAGCCACTAAGGTTACCTGCCACAGAGGAATTCTCCACCGTGGATGAAGAGATTGTACAGAAGTTTAGGAACATTATATCTTACAGAGATGGCCGATACTATGTACAGCTGCCATGGTATGAAGACAAAGTGAAGTCTGTGCCTTCTAACCACAATTCCGCTCTTAGAATACTAGAAAGAGTAGTTAAAGACCCGGAGAAGAAAGATCTCTATGATCAATACGTGGACGTCTTTAAACAACAGGAAGACGAAGGAATTATAGAGAAAATAACAGTGACTCCAGAAGACTTTCAAAATTATATATGGATTCAGCACAGACCGATACTCAAACTGGCTGATCAGACGACCACGAAGGTTAGACCTGTATTCAATTGTTCATACAAGGGGGCAAATTCTATATCTCTGAATGAGGCAGCCTATCCAGGAATCAACCTAATTGGAGACATGTTGGAACTATTGATTCGCTTTAGGGCCAACAAATATGTGTTATTGGCCGACATTAGGAAAGCATTCCTTATGATTCGTCTAGACCTGGAAAAGGACCGCAATCGTTTCTGTTTCTTTTTAAAGAAAGGTGACAACTTGCATTGTTACATATACTCTACCATCTTATTCGGTTTCAATGCAAGCCCCTTTATATTAAATTATGTTTTGAAATATCATGCAGAAAAATGTCCATAAGATGAATGTTCTCAGATACTCAGGTCGAACTTTTATGTGGACAATTTGGTGAAAACAGGAAATAACGTAAATACTCTATGTTATACACAACGGGGAAGGAGCGACTGCAAGAGGGTAACTCTGAGATACAATGCTGTAACTCCAACAGTGTAGTGTTGCGAAAAAAAATGACGGCAGATGGAACTCTGTCATGGTTTGATTCTGGTGTGGAGAAAGTTTTAGGGTATTTGTACAGCCCCCAACATGATACTATGAAGATCTGTACACATCAATACGATGTAGCCGCATCAACAAAAAGGGAAATGCTGTCTGACGTTTCCAAAATGTTTGATCTCTTGTCCCTTTGTTTTCCAGTAACAGTGAGGAGCAGAATGCTGATAGAACTTTGGAGGCAAAAGTTGGATTGGGATGATGAAGTTCCAGAGGAGTCAAAAAAACATGGAAAGCTCTGGCGAAGGACTTAACACAATTGGGTTCTATATCATTTCCAAGGAGAGTCCTAGACGAAAATAAGCTACTAAAATTTTTCTGTTTTGTGATGTCTCCAAAAATGCTTATGCCGTACAGGATGGACAGTCAGCACTGGTGTTTGCTAAAGCCAAAGTAGCACCCTTACAAGGTAAATCGCACCCCACTTTGGAGCTTTTGTCAGTATTCCTGGCATTGAAATGTTTTCCCTTTATAAAGGAAGCCTTAAAGAACTCCCTGATAGAAAAAGTATATCTTCTAACGGACGCTCAAGTAGTATTGGCTTGGATACCAGCCAAGTCGATAACCACAAAAACATCTTTGCGCGCAACAGGCTGCAAGATATAACGCAAATGTCAGCAACAATCAGGTCGGAGATGAAGTTGGAGTTGAGTTTCCAATACGTGCCAACTAAGGAAGCCCTAGCTGACTATATCACACGAGGACTAACCTTTAAAAAATTTCAGGAAAACCTTTCCTATTGGTATGAAGGCCATGCGTGGATAAAGCAGGAAGAAATTCGGTGGAACAGGCTCGAGTTAGGTTGCCTTTCTGAAGAACAAAAGGAATGCGTTCATTCTGCAATGAATTTGTTTATGAGACATAAAAACGAAAGTCCCCCTATAGTCTCTGTGGAAAGATTTTCCAACTTCAACAGATTAGTTAATGTAATGACTTTGGTGTTCAAGTTTGTCAACAAAACGTTGAAGAGAAGTAAGGACAATCACCTCCTGGCAAAAATTTATTTGATAAAATTAATGCAAATGGAATCTTTTGCCTCAGAGTTAGATTTTTTGTTGGACCCTGAAGGTAAAAGTCCACCAAAAACTAGTGAAAAACTTAAACCTATACCTGGATCCCTCCAATATCATTCGTTCAAGGGAAGGATATGTGGATCAAGATGGCATACATATGAGGTGCAGAATCCAATTCTTTTGGGTAAAAAAACACTATTTAACAGGTTTAATTATAAAGGAAACTCATCAGAGAAACCAACATTAAGGTTTGGCAACAACCTTAAATGAAATAAGGTTACAGGGGTATTTGATACCACAGGCCAGACAGGCTGTAAAAAAAATGTGAGTACTTGTGCCAAGTGCAAAAAATACAATGCCACTGCCTTCTTGACACCGAATGCAACAGACCTTCTTAGCTCTAGAGTAAATTTAGTAAGACCATATCTCCATACTGGTGTGTATTACACCAGTCACATCTGGGTTAAGGGAGAAGTGAAGGACTATAAAATGTATATCCTTATCTTTACCTGCATGTCTATCAGAGCTGTTCACATGGAACTAGTCCCAGATATGAGTGTATCTTCATTCTTATAGGCCTTTGTTCGTTTTACAAATGCGAATGGAATCCCCTCTCACCTCTACTCGGACAATGCAAGGGCTTTCATTTCTGCAGTCAAAATAATTGATAAGAGGTTGATCACTGATGAATTCGGGGAGAAGTTTGGTTCTTATCACCTTAAAAATTGTATCGTACCACTTCATTCAGCTTGGTATGGAGGTGCTTGGGAAAGGACGATCAAGACAGTTAAATCCTGCCTATACAAAACTATAGGAAGAGGAAAAGTTGACTATTTTGGTCTATTAACCATGTTATCTGATATCCAGCGTGCCATTAATAGTCGTCCTCTGACTTATAGAAGCGCTGATGAGATGGATTGCCTAACTCCAAACCCTCTCATGAATCCAAATGTGGGTCAAGGTTTAATAATAAGGTTGGACAATGAAGAACTGGGACTAACGGGGCCAGTTTGTCGGATCGATTTAAAGAGGATTCTCCATCTTCGCGAAGAAAATTTAGAAAAATTTAGAAAGATGTGGCACGAAGATTATCTGTTGAGCCTTAGAGAAAGAAGTTATCTGACCCTTCCTTTAATAATCCCATCAAAACGAACGATATAGTATTAATTAAGGACCCCCTTAAAACTTGACCATTTTGGTCTATAGGCGAAGTCCTGGAGTTGATTGAAGGAAAGGATGAGTTGGTTCGTTCAGCAAGAGTAATAAAAGGAAATGGAGTTATATTGACCCATTCCATCAATCATTTATTTCCTCTAGAGATTTATTCTCTTTCGGAAAATGTGAACCAGAGCATGTGCCAGACCAAAATATATCTTCCCGACCTGATGAGAGTGTTAGAATCTGGATTTGCCCTGCATGTAATAAACAGGAAGATTTCAGACCGATGGTGGCTTGTGACCAGTGTAATGACTGGTTCCATTTTGGTTGTGTGAGCCTAGTAGATGCGCCCCCAGAAGAAAAATGGTATTGTCCAACGTGCAGGCCAATGCGTCGGGGTAGACCCAGTTTTTTAGGGGTCTAAAAGGAACAAGAAATTTCTGGTGCAGGTCTCAGGCAAGACCTTAAAAACTGCGACTAAAAAATGAATTCCCTGCTCTTTTCCCCATCTCACCTCTTGTGAAACACTTTTTTTTATTCGTTTTTTTTTTGATATGAGAATGTGTGGCAATTTTTACTTATCGGGACTCGATATGGAGGGTTAAAGCAATGGAATTCTGTGTGGTAGTCGCTCAAGAAAAAGGTTTGAAAGTGCTTGGTCGACTGCTTTTATAATAGTGTTTGCTTTTGTCCACTCACGTGGATCGGACTTAACATTTGCATAGAATCGACTAGTGGGTATAAAAACACCCCCTATCGTTGACATTGTTGGTTGGTTTTTTTATTTTAGTTAAGCAGCCCGTTTTATAGTTACTGTTACAAAGACGATCTGTCGTTGTAAGTAACGAGGCAATTCGTTGCAACTCCTGTTGATCAAGAAAAGGCGTGAAGGGTTCACCACGTAAGGTAAGGGTTTCATTGTTTTTTCCTTCTGGTTCGACCCGTTGAGTTGCAGAACCGCCCCCTCCCCCTTTTAGTCGGTTAAAATCCGACAGTATATATATATATATATATATATATATATATATATGTATTCAAAATCTAAGTAAGCTAACTCACCGTAGATTCTTTAAAAGCATAATCAAACATTTGTTTTTTCCTTCTGGTTTAACCCGTTGAGTTGCAGAACCTCTCCCTCCCCCTTTTAGTCGGTTAAAATCCGACAGTATATATATATATATATATATATATATATATATATATATATATATATATATATATATGTATATATATATATTCAAAATCTAAGTAAGCTAACTCACCGCAGATTCTTTAAAAACATAATCAAACATTTATTTGATTTATAAATCGGACCTATCGACGTAATCACCTGTCTGTCAGGATCGACACAGTTTTTTTATTTTTTAAATTTTCTTTATCTCTCATTGCATGATGTCACTAAAAGAACAAGACCAATTCGGTCTTATCAACGGTGATTATTATATGTCCCGGTTGGAAGAGACGCGTGGTCGCACGTGGAAAGTTATATAAAGTAATATAAATAAACACATATGTGTCTATCCTGAAGAAGACTTCAAACTCCGATTCATAAACAAATAAATATTTGTGTATTTAAAATAAAATCTGCGTTGAATTAGCTTACTAAACCTACATACTGAATTTGTAGTTAAACAACGCTTTCATCACAGAGGATATATATATATATATATATATATATATATATATATATATATATATATATATATATATATATATATATATATATGAGAGTGGCATAAAAACGGAAAAAAACAAGTTATGTGTTCATCAAGCTTTCGTCTTTATTATATGACTTCTTCTGGATAAATGAAATTAAGAAAATAAAATACCAGTATAATATTTGAAAATATATTTTTGATGCAATATACTGTATGTCTTTGTTCTATTTTACAAATGAAAAAGTAATTGGAAATTTAAATAAGGTGGGGGCATATTTTTGTAAAAGAAAGCTATATTTTTTATAGCATACCGTTTATATATTTTATTTATGATGCAATCCATAATTGTTTGGAACGAATATATCCGTTATAATTCAAATATTGATGTGTAACTTAAATGAAATGAGTGTAATTTTGTTATGTAATTTATTGACTGGTTATATATATATATATATATATATATATATATATATTAATTATTATTATAGGTGGTATGAGAGGGTTAACCTGAGTCTAAAATTAAATTATGTTCGTTTAATAGAAGTTTTCTTATTAATAGGGATACATTATAGAAATCTCCAACTTGTTTAATTTTGAATTTGTGATAAGCGCTGATTAAAGAAGTCTCCGTCGCAGTTTATTTGAAATAAATTTTACTATTTTTGCTTGTTTAAAGTACAAACACCTTGCTACTCATCTCCCTTCATAATGTCCCCTCAAATTATGTCCCCGATAGTAGCCCCCTACTTCAAAGTGGCACTGTGCCCTGTTTGGTGTGAAAATTGAATAATTGAATATAAAAAATATGATTATGCTGCAAGAGAATTATGTTCGTTAAACCTTTCTACATTTGATTTCACTAACATGTATATGATAGCAATTTTGGCAAGGAACAATATATATAACTGCATTAGAAATTGGTTTATTGAGCAGATGTTTTAATGTTTGTTTTATAGTTTGTGATGTGGTCTGTAGGATTGGAATTCTTAATTTTTTAAGAGTGTTGCAATTTTGTGTATTATTGGTGTGTGTAGGTGAAAGAATATTGCTCCTGGACAATATTTTTGTAGCTTTTTTCTTTGCATTTAATATAAACTATGTGGGATATTGGAAAGTTTTCAAAGTATTTGTGAGGTATTTGAATTCTTCGTCCATATATTCAGACTGTAAATTTTGGATGCACGTATGAAGTAAACCAATTATCATAACTGTTTTTATTTTGTTATTATGGTGTGAGTAGAAATATATGTAATCAATTTTGTGTGTTGTTTCTGCGGTGAATTTTGAATGATAGTTTATTATTGGATTTTATAATAAGTATATCTAGAAAAGGTAACGAGTGATTGTCTTCGGTTTCTTAAGTGAACGTATTTCTCTTTAATATAATCTAAGTGCGTTTTTTAGGAAGAAAAATTAGCATGTCGTCAATGTATTCAAAACAACCTGTGTTTTGACGTAATCTAAATTTAAAAGGATAGGATTCTAGAAATTCTAAGAAAAGGCAGGCTAATATTCCACCCATAGAAATACTGAAATTTTGCTTGTAGAAATTTTGATCCCGACACTAATGTAAAAACTTAGGCCGGTCAAACGGTACCTAAACGTAACAGGTGAAGACGAATATGGAATTCCAAAGGGTCATATCCTGGTCATGGCACCAATTGTAACGGGGCGTTAAAAAGGGGTAAAAATTGAAAAAAAATTGTTATACATTTTGTACATTCATGTTAGTTTATTTTTAATTTTTAATCAGTTCATATGTCACGTTGTTACAGTGGTAACGTCACCAACATTGAATGGTACTGTTTCGGTTTCGATTTAAGCTGATGGCACCCAAATACTTCATTTTTGCTCTTGAAATCACGACTGTATCAGAATATATACAAAATCTGGACAAATTAAAATATATGTTTGATTTTGCTCATGTGAAAAAGTAATTGCAGAAGTTATGTTTTAATCGAAAGAGAAGAAACTATTCTCCGGATATTGAGCACTGCAAATGCCCCCCTCAAGAAAAGATAATTAAAAATTAATTATTACAACTTTCGTTTCTATAAAAATAGCAGTGACTGCCCGTGCAATCGCAAAAAAAAAAGATCTATCAAAAATTAATTCCAAAAACAATTGAATGATATTTTTTGTCATTTTATATTTCTAATGTAATCATCCCCTCCCTCTCAACAAAATTGAATTTGTCCTATTTTGGGGTTCGTTCTGTTTATAAAATTGTTAGGTGAAAGTACATAATGGTTTCATAAATTAATTAAATTTATCATTATTTTATGTTCCAAATGTAATTCATGCCCCCCACCACCAGAGAAACCTAAAATATTTTGCATTTGTCATGTTTCCCCTCCCTCGATCGCCAAACTTGAAAAAATGCTAGAGATGACATGTCTGGTTTAACGCTTTGTGGCCAAAAAGTTGGTTCTCATTTTACGTTAAATGTATATAGAAAAGTTATTCCCCACGCTAAAATGTTAATCTTTTTATTTTCAAAATTTCTTCTTCCATATTATTTATAAAGACTTCTTAAATGTATTAGGCCACAAAAAAGCAATTCTTCATTTTTTTTGGTCACTGTCAAGTTTTTTTCCAACTCCCTCAAAAACTTTAAAATGACGACTTTTAATGGTTTTCGGTGGTGCTGATAACGAATATTACGTTTAAATTTGGGGCAAATAAGTAGTCTAAAGTATGAAAAATAAACGAATCTCTTAGTAAAAAAAACAGTGGTGCTGAAAACTAATATCACAGTTAAATTTGTTTTATGATATGAAGAAATTATTAGGTGGTTAGAAAGTGAGTGCCCATTTTACGTTAAATTTATATAAGAAAGTCATCGCCCACTTTTTGAAAAAGCAATTTTTCATATTATGAAAACTACTTAGTTGCCCTAAATTTAAATGTAATATTTTTAGCAGTATTGAAAACCATTAAAAGTCGTCATTTTCAAGTTTTTTGAGGAGTTGGAAAGAAACTTGACATTGACCATTTTTTCTAGGGGTTAAACGACGCTGGGTCACGGCGTAAAAATTGACCATTTTTTATTTAAGATATTAAATAAATTATAAAGAAAATCTGTTTCGCAGGCAATTAAACACACTTGCTCTGGTATAATTATTATAATAAATCCTGGGCAGCACCGACCAAATTTTATAAACAGAAAACAAAAAGAACAGGGATGATGGATTTTGTTCACATGTGTTTCTGTGACTAACTCTGCCCTTGTGAGGATGCAAGTAAATGAGGACATTAGTTTTAATTATTTTTCTTTAACAAATAAAAAAGGTTACTTAAAAATTAAGATTATGCGAAAAAAAAATTCCTCCGAATTAAAATAAAAAAATAATTCAGCTTAGAATAATATTTCGAAATGAGAACAAAAAACAGGAAATATTTAATAACGTGCTCCGTTTAAAATAATCTTTCAATTAAGCTATCAGAGTTATTTCCCCCTTTGGTTTTCTTGTTTTTGGTTTGAAAATAAAACGGTTTTAGATTTCAGATAAAATAAATTAAATCAAACATAACTTGAAATTTAAATAAGCTAAATAATTAAAAAATATATTTATTAGTACAATTGAAACAAATCTATTATGTCGAATAAGTAATGTCATCGAGGTAATTATTTAGAGTGCACATAATGTGATATGTTAATGACCGTAACTCAGTAATGAAAAAGTGGTTTAAAGAATGCTATATATTGAAAGTCCGCATATAATATAATGTCTCCTTTGACAGAAGTATCCTAATATGGGTATTAATATTTCTTGACCAGGAGAGGTGTACACACATATGGCCTTTATATTTCTTTGGTGATTGGTAGTTGTACACACACACACACGAACGCTACTACTTTATATATATATAGATATATATTCATGAATGGAACCAGAGTAATTGAACAAAATTTACACTTCAGTATATATATATATATATATATATATATATATATATATATATATATATATATATATATACATACAAACATATACTCACAAATGTTATTCCCTTACGCATATATTAATTGTCAATATCAGAAAAGATAATTTAATAAAATAGATGTGTTGTCAGTTTAGCTGATGACGATGTTGCACATCATTCATTATTCTTGTGCTTATAGGCGTTCAAATTTAAGTAAAAACAAATAAATATGTCAGATGTTCACATTGTACAGGTCGTTCACATGCCCTAAGAATGATATAAAATATGAATATTTGATATTTTAATTTTGACGTTTTATAGTCAAGCTCGTGTTGGCGTTCATTTTCCCAACACGTGCGTCGCCATCTGGAATATCTCGTGTTAGCGTGGCTGCGTTCTATAATATACAATGAGAAAGCTACAATGTTAAAGAAACCGCATTAATATACAAACGCTCGAATTTGCATGTTTACGCATACATTTATTTCTCGGGTAGAATGTTTGCCTAAGAGAAATGTAATAGACGATAGAATCATGATAAATAAAAAAGGTGAAAATTAAAAGTTAAATGGACTAATGTATGAGTCCATGTTAAAAATTTCCAACACGTAATCGAAATAACACGAATTACAAAGGTAAATAAATTATAGAAAAAGCATAGGATATGTGAGGTAAATCCTGCTTACTTCCGGTCCGGCTGAAATATTTAGATGCCTATGGGTACCGTTAGATCTGCGACTAGAAGGGAGATCTAACGACATAGCCTTAACGGTATAAATACGATATTATAAAATATTAAGGTAGGCCGGAACACTAGGTGTGTCAGAAATTTCGTGAAAATATTGAATAATTCCACCCCATTTTCCAAGCTTATAACTCCTCGAAAAATGTAATTCAAGCCCTAATTTTTTTTCAATTAAAGGACCAAGGACCAAGGTTTCATTAAAAAAAACAAAAAAACAAAAACAAAAACAACTTGCTTTTTTTTAAAAGGTTTTAAACTACGGACTTTACAGGTAAATTTCTAAAAAACTTATTTTTTTGTTTTAAATTTGAATATATTATTTATTGACCTTTTCTCTTCAATCTGTGATATATAGGACTTTGGTACATAAATTAATTATTAACTGCAACCTCTCTCCCATAGAAGAGACGTTGCGAGCCTGTCCTTGTTTTATCGTTATTTCCATGGCAGGTGCTCATCTGAACTCCAATCTCTGGTCCCCCCCCCCTCGCCAATCTTTCACGAAAAACACCCGTCTAGCTGAATCCACTGTGAAAAATTTCCCCCACTCTATATCTGTGCCTAAATCAAAACGCGGATTCCATGAACAAAGCTTCTTTCTTAGAACTGCACGCGCCTGTGGAACTCTGTTCCGTCTGCCTGCTTCCCACCGGACTACAACTTGGATGTGTTCAAGTCCAACGTTAACAAATTCCTAATGAACCGCCCCCTTAAGTAAGCACTTCATCAAATCTCCACACTAACGTAATGTACTTGCAATAACTTTTATCCCTGAGTGGCTTCCGGGCCATGATAAATGGTGATCACTGTGTAAAAAAAAACAAAAAAACTTTTTAATAGACATTTCAAAATGGGAGGCGTGAATTATTCGACCCCCTGTCTTTCCAAGCTGATAACTCCTCGAAAAATGTAATTCAAGCCCTATTTTTTTTTCAATTAAAGGAGCAAGGACCAAGGTTCCATTAAAAAAACAAAAAACAAAAAAAAACAACAAATAACGTGGTTAAAAAAAAGGGTTTTAAACTTCAAACTTTACAGGTAAATTTCTAAAAAACACTACGTTTTTTTTTGTTTTAAATTTGAATATATTATTTATTGACCTTTTCTCTTCAATTTGTGAGTAAATTAATTATTTACTTTTGGGTGAGTAAATTAATTATTTACTTTTTAATAGAAACTTGAAAATGGGGGGGGGGGCGTGAATTAAAAAAAACGTTTGTCTAAAATATTATATTCGGTTTATTGGAAAGAACATAAAATTCTACATTGACCCTGAAAATATCGTAAAAATAGAATCAATAGAAAAATTTTGATAGATTTTTAAAGTTTAAAAATTGAAAAATATTGAGTTCGGAAAATTCATTACTATTTTAAAAAAATATTTCTATTACTTTTAAAACAACTTTAATAGTTTATTTTGGAATTATAATCCATAAAGAAAATAAATAACCCACTTTTAACAGAGAAATTACGAGATTTTTATATTTTATTCGCAGTTTCGTGATAGGGGTGTAAAAAATTCCTACAAAAATTCTGATATACCTACCGGAACACGCCCGACAAATTTTAGGTTGAGGTGTAACAGAAAGCAAACATCGATTCTGAGTATCGAACACGAATAGTTTAAATCTTTTTTGTTGTTCCGATTGCAGACTTCATCCTTTACAATCTAGTAAGCAAAGTAACTTCACTATGGTTCAAGCGAAGCGACTATAAATATTACTGAAGCAAGTGTTCTACTAAAGAATATGGAAAGCACTATTTGTCATTTCGGCTAAGATCAAAGTAAAGTACATATTTTGGTACTACACGCAATCTCTTCTGTTCTAGATCAATGAAATGGCCTTTTAGACGAAAGCAAACTTTATTTATGCGTCTATTCCTCTTATGTGAAACTTTCGTCTCTATACATTAAAAACAGACCATATGTGTGAATATAAGTGATGTGTTAAATATGAATACAATAGGAACATACTTGAATTGTAAAGCTATAAATACCGACTGGGAGAACTGCCTGGAAGACACATAGGAATATACGCCTAAAAGTTTACATTAAAATATACCAGCTACGACCACGGGCACTCGTTCAGTAAGGACATTTATGAGATTATTACTCAAATGAATCGCTAAGACCACTCAGCTACTTCAAACGAATATAATCTCTTTCGCAGAGGATATCAGTAAGTAAATAGTGCAGGCACAACTTGACACTTGCTACACAGAGCACAACCAAGCTCCGTGGTGTCAATAAACTTATTAACTTATCCTTCATCTCTAACGACATTACTTGCATTCTGAAAGCAAGTATGGTAACCATTTGATATATATATATATATATATATATATATATATATATATATATAAGTGAGAATGTATGTGTGTGAAGACACTTTTCAACCTACATGCGCAACGAATTTTCACCGTTTTGATCGGGTTTCCTACGCAAAAATGTTCCTAAGAGATAAAAATTGAAGCATTGGCACGTGGGAGTCATCGGATTTTATGTTGCTCAACTGTTTCACGAATACGCATACGTGAATCGTTCACATTACATATTTTTATGTTAAGCATAAGTAGGTTGGAAAAATGTTTTTAAAACGTGTCAAGCTGGCCTAATGGTTATTCTATTGGACTTACTATCTTTAGGGTTTACTATCGATTTCAGTTCGAGTATTTTTTTAGTTCACAAGAAGTGAACTGTTTAGAAAATAGAAACATAATACTCATATGCGTATGTCTCAGTTTCTGTATGAATTAAAGGATAATATTGTGTTATTTTATGACCGAGCAACACCGGAGGTCTGCTAGTCTTGTATAAAATTGTTTCGCAACTTTTATCATATTGTGATTATTATGACAATACTAATATTTGTGGTTAATATAATCCCTCATGCTGCTCTCTACTTTCGATTTATTTCTTGTTATGGTTTGCCCAATCAAACATGCTATCAAAATGTTCATAATGCATGCATCATCACGAAGTCCGTCACCTTGACGATGACTAGTCAATGCTTTATCCTTCGATGCAGGACTTTCCATCTTGGCCCCTTACTTGCTTGTGCAGTTTAGGTGTAGTATGTGTTTCGTATCAGATAAACCCCCTCTGAACCTCCAATGCTCATTTCCAGTGGAGCGAACCTGCGACAACTGGCAACAGAGGAGGCCGCAGCTTCTGGCCGAAAGTAATCTCAGTGAGGTAGACAATCGCCTTATCGCGTCCCCTGCTACGCCTTTTCTTTCTGGATAAGGTTCCATAGCCTTTTAAGGGAAACTGTAAGGCAGCAGTAGGATTTGAATTGAGAGTTCCCATCTCTTAGCCTTTTGCTGTGATAAGGCCCACAAGACAGTAGTGTTTGATTTTGGGGTTGGTTCTCCTAGTCTTCGCCCAACCAAGGGCACCAACAAGAGAGTGGTAGGGGTCGGTAGTGTGCCAGGGCGTGTCCACACATCGGTGGGCCATATCGCACTACCTCTAGGGTCCCCTACTACTCCGAGATCTCCTGCAGGTTTAGCATGTGGCCGCAAGGCACCCAGTTACCGTGTGTGGCCAACGTGGAGGCACTGTAAGAGTCTAGATGATGGAGACGCTATGTAATGGCAGGGAAGACGTATGCATAGCTGCTCCCTTTTCACCATGATGTTAGCCAGCGGTGTTAGCTGAAAGTGAGAAGGCATGCAAGCATGAACTGTACACTAACTTATACCTAACACACTAGACGCATCACATCCCCCTGTCGGATTAAGAATCCAAACACGCACACTCAGAATGCATACACAACATACGTAACCATACATCATTTTTGTGTTGCAATACTTTTCGTATCCATATGAGTGTATGGTTACAAAAAATGGAAAATTGTATATTTATAAACAGGGTGATAAGAACTGACCAATCGGATAGAACCACGCTCGGCTACCAACCATTCAGAAACCGGAATCATTCCATAAAAGACACTGCGTTTAGAGTTGCTGCACAAAACTTTTCGTCTTCACAGAGGTAAGACCTCTGCTCTCCGTCAACATGCTTTTTCAATCCAAGACATCTTCGGATTGGATCCCTACCGGAAAGTCTTTGTCTTCAAGCTTTTACAATTTATAGCTTCTATGGATTGATGCCGTTATTTTGTTTGGAACAGCATTTCTCTTCTCTTCTAAAACTAAAATTGCTTACAATTCAAAAAGTTGCACTTTGCATTCATAATGAACTGCCAGCCAACAATGTATAGAAACGCTTGTTAATATTTTACTGACTGATTGAAAAACAAAAAAAAAACAAACAGAAACAAAGAGATGAAAATATGATCGCTATTGATTGGAACGCGGAAACGCGTATGGCAGCTGTATGCAAATGACCGAGCTATGTGCGAAGTAACGTCACGGCAAGGAAAAATAAACAAACTATAAAAAAATGGACAAAGACCGAGGATTAAAATCGCATTAGAGAGGATCACGATCACTATAGAGAAACGAAAGTGACGTCATAGCTAGAGCGAAAAGTCATGCGTGGTAGGAAAAAGGTATTTCTTAAAACCTGAAACAACGAGTTGAAGTTATTACTTCTCCTTACAACGGAGTCTACAACGTGTTGAGTCTACATATTAACACGTGTGCAAACGTGTGTAACATTACAAATGTACTCGCTACTGGAAATTTGATCCATCATATGTAGAAAGTTGACTTTGGGTTTTATTTTCGGCAGCTTCGTAACTCTCGTTTCCCTTATTTGGTCTTTTAGTTCTCACATTCTATTAGCGATGTTTATTACAAAGGGAACAAGAATTGCTGTTTCCTG
Source organism: Euprymna scolopes (assembly GCF_053919585.1). Classification (NCBI taxonomy): domain Eukaryota; kingdom Metazoa; phylum Mollusca; class Cephalopoda; order Sepiida; family Sepiolidae; genus Euprymna; species Euprymna scolopes. The sequence continues at coordinate 37,734,912 of NC_136505.1, read as the reverse complement.
GATTGGAATATATTCATCCAATATCTATACTTCACTAGCTTTTAACCTTAAAGTGACACTTTTTGGATCCTTATATCATTGGCTCCATGTCTTGTCTGAAGCGATTTAAATTAAAATACTTTTTTAGATTATGATATATTAAACACATCCAAATATTTATTTTGTAAACTTAGACTGAAATTAGACTTTTCTCCAAAAAGACTATTTCCAATACTGATCTACATTTGGATTCAATTCACAACTTGGCCTTTTGGTCAAGATCAAAGTGTAGTATCTGTCCGGCAGATACTGCAAGCGACCCCACATATAAGACCTTGGTCAATGTAGGGACAACCGTTCATACCAATTGTCACTATCCAGCTCCCCTACTCCCCGGGGTGTTGGTCCCCATTTCCCCTTCACTCCTCACATTAAAATCGGCCTTGTGCCTAACTTGCTCAGTGGGGGAGCAAATTAATGCCTCAAAGTGTAGTATCTGTTCTTCAGATGCTGCACTTCCATTTCTTGTTCTCTTTCGGTGGAGGATCAGTCCTTCACAACTGAGACTTTTTTATTTTTATACCTTCTCTCCACGTTAAAAAAACGACCCTGTCTCGTGGGGAGGCATAGTAAATAGGTTTGGATTCAATTTAAACTTGTTATGGAGCATACTTTCTTGAATTATAGTAGTTTCAGCACTGATCCCTATCGGTCAATAACATTTACCATTAGTATACAAAAAAAAGTGTTTGAGAACTTCTATCAGGCTCGTCATTTATGGATGCCAACGCACGCAGGTGGAGGGTACGTGTAAATACTCTTGTTCCCACTTGTACCTATTCTCTTTTACATCAACGTTATGCATGCCTAGCAGAACCGGCCATTTTGTTGTGGCTATGAAGTGTGTCAAGACTATTTGCACGATTCAATCAATTGACTGGCTCATCACTACCCCCATCCATTGCAACCCAAGTGCATTCTGAGGGAAGAAATGTAAACATTTACGCCTAATTCCGATAAACAGCCGAATCAAATGCTGATAAACTGATAGTCTAAATTTGTTATGCCCATTGATTGTTGTTTGTTGAGACACGGATTTATTGGATATTTCGATAACAAATGCTCATCATAAATAAATTATGCTATGCTCTATTAAACATTTAACAACACAGAAGCGAAATAAGAACTAAAAAATAAGGACATTTTCTCCTGATCTAAAAATAAGTGTATGCGATGACACATCGACATTTTATAGATAAGAAAAAAAAAAGATTAACAATAGCACATCAAGAGGACTGACAAATTTTTTTTACGTACATACACATATATACATAGAAACATACGCACATACATACCAACACGCACCTACATACATACATACACCCATGAGCAAAAGAAGGTCCTAGAGTGAAAGAAGGAAGAAATTGATTTTTCAATATTTTTCCATGAATTTTTGTTAATTTTAACTGAAAATTTCTATTTTGCAGATCATTATTATTATAGCATATAATAATAAGTGAAAAAATTAATCCTAAAAATGGTAAGACCGCATCTTGGCGAGGATATAAAAAAACCGAATTGCAGGATTAAAGCAATCCAAAATGACTTACAAGCAGATTTTTGATATTTTAAGAAAAGAAAATGTGAAAACATCTCTTTTTGCAGTGAAGCGAATCGGTCAAAGTTCTGAAGTCGAACACTTGGTAAAAAGGAAATCTGGATCCGGTTGCCCTAGAGCATCGACTTTGAAGGACAGCCACATGCTTAAATAAACTGTTTTGAATGATCGAAAGAAAACTTATGTTGACCATTCCAAAGTATTGAAAACAGGGGCTGGAAATACTCCTTCTAGATATACAATATCTAGATGAATGATAGAAATGGGATTTTCTTCTAAAATGTGTGCAAAAAAGCTATGTTTTTTTTTTTTTTTTATCTCGGAAGAACATCAATGATAGAAGATTTTTCTTGTGTTATGGCAAGAAAGATACAGACTGGTTCAGAAATGTTTTCTGGTCAGATAAATCAAGATTTTATTTTGTTAGTGATGCTCCCGAACGGTGCATTTGAAGAACTGGAGAAATATTTTCGCCAAGTTGCATAAAAACGGCAATTAAACACTGGAATGGAGGGATAATGATATGGGGAACTTTTACTGCAATAGGAGTTGGGGAACGTATTATATGTGAGAAGTCAATCAATGCAAAGGAATACATTCGAATGTTAGAAAGAGGACTGTTATCACGTATCCAGAAACTCTGAAACGAACAACACAAAATTTTTCTCACCGACCGAAGCAAATGAAAAAATACTACCCCCACACACAAACAAACAAAAAAAATCCGACGTCTTTTATATCCGCGTAGGCGCAAACTAATGCGAATGAGTACAAGCCGGATTTCCTGTACCATCATGAAAGACATTACATTAGACGTGAAAGCGTTTGGCTCGTCATACATTGTTTACAACTATCCGAAATCAATAAAAAAGTAAAGTAAAAAAAAAAAAAAAAAAACAACAAGAAAAGATCGAATGCATTTAATAAAATAATAGCATTTTGACTTGGTTTAAAACACATTTCTCTGCTGATTCAAAATTTAAAATCACTCACAGTTTTAGAGGAGTCATATTCTAGGTTAATATCAAATTTAATGTATGTAATCGACGCAAACGTCGGGATTTGACGTTGCGCTATTAACTGATTATGTATTTATTGCTGAAAAAAAAAGAGTGTTTGTTTACTTCTTTCACGCCTGTTAAAATATTTAGTACATTTCAGAATGATGTGGTCATTGCAAACAACTATTTCCTTCGTAAAATAGTACGGAGCTCAAAAGTTGAATAGACTTAAAAATATGGACATATGGCGTACATAGAATTGATCATTCAAGCGTGTTCAAGAGAGATTATTTTTAGACTACTAACAACATCTGCAAAATCTATGCAAGTGTTTACAGAGTTTATCTACAGTTTTAGCAGTAATTATATTGATGTAACGTTACACTAATTTACACACGTGGTAACATGTACGGACCCAACACGTTGTAGACTCCGTCGCAAAGGAGACCAAGACAAAGAATCCATTCATTCATTCGTACATTTTATGGGCAAAGAGTAAACGCACAAGCGATTGTCATTTACAAAGGAAAAAAGTCAATGATAATTTGGGGGGCTATGTACAAAGAGAAACTATACAAAAGGAAAACCGTGGAGGTCCAACCAGCGTCTTTCTAAGGCCGCCTTAAAACCCTGTAGTGTTGGCTGGTTTTCAACCTCATCGGGTAGCTGGTTCCACACGAACCAAGAATGCTGCTTGGTGCCGAAGCCTCCGGAGCCATGGAAGGTAGAACCTTTTTGCGTGCCCACGATTTCCTTCACGTTTCTAACGTGATAGCGATCCTCGGTTTGCGCACACCTTCTTTTTATAATATTTTTCGTTTTGCATTGCCGTGACGTCATCTCGCACACGGCTCGGTCATTTACATACAGCTTCCATACGCGCGTTCGTGCTCTGTTATATTGACATTCATTTGTGAGGGTAGCAATTGGAAGAGAAAATCCTGATTGTCATCGCAAAGCGTGAGTTTTATCTCAATCTACTTAATTAATCGTTTGCAGTTTCCTTTTACATATTTATTTAATTGTAAAATAAGCCTTTCCAATCCGTCTGAACCTTATATTTTAAATGAATTTCTTTATAAAGCTAGTTCGCTGTATTCATTAACATGTCTTCCTTCAACCCAAATACTGACATAATAGATGATTGCCCATATGCTATTAGGTTGATGCAAAAATAATGTTTTTTTATATATGTAGTTAAATGTCAAAGAACGACATTATTTTTGCACCAACCTAGTATTTAATCTTCTGTGTAAAATATCTGATTTTTTTTTTCTAAAAATTGGATTGTTGTTTATTGTCTTTTTTTCTTCCCAGGATTTTCTGTGTCTACTAAAGGGGATAGAAACTGTCAGTAGTCTAGTGGTATGTCCCATGTTCGAATCCAGTTCGTTCCGCGAAATATCACTTTCACTTAGGATGTTGGCAACCTTCATGTGGTCTCTTCAGTAAGTAATCGACGCCCTTGTAGAAAAAATCTGACTAGAAAAATATCGGAGAAACCAATGCCAATAGTATAATATTCGGATTCATAAAATGTTAGGATTATGATGAGTAGCGCGGCATTTAATTCCATATTACGGACATCAGTTTTAATTTAAAGATCGTAATCAGAGTTCTAATGCGCGAAAGGAAAAAATGTAAGTGTTCATAATTTCTACAAACGACTTTTGATATTCAGGAAATCAATCTTATCTAACATCTTAAGTAATTTTGTTAATGAGCGTTTTAATGCGTGCAATCTAGGAATAACATTGTTATAATAATTTGCTAATGACCTCTTAAACTTGCAATGTAGAGACACTTCTGAGCAGCGACAATTTTTATTACTGCATATCTGGCTGATTGTTTCTTACAACATTTTTTATCAACTATATGCCCTTAATCTTTAATTGTTTTTCAAAAAAAATTCGCATGAACAAATATCTAGTTTAAAATACGTGTTCTTTGATTTCTTCATGTAGGATTTTTATTCAAATGTCATCTATATAAGCGACTGAAAAATATAAGTTACGCGATATGGCGCCCATTACTTGTTGAGATGTTTCTTGTGGTATTTTATACTATTTATAACCACTAGTGGGATTTGTGGAAATTTCACAGTTGACTCATTCATATGTAATATATTGGTATTGGCATTTTTAGATGTTCAGTGTAAATGGAGATGCTCTGATATAATTGTAGCTTTTTTCGTTAAAACTGCAAAAGCTAGCACGAACGCCCGGCAAAGCCCGGCCGTAAAGTACGCTTAAATATATTATTTTAATTCAACAGATTTCGTGTATAGTATTATAAAGTTAATGTACTATCGATTTTTATATATTATGAAGTTGCGATTTTAATATATATATATATATATATATATATATATATATATGACTTTGGTGCATTGGCTTGAATTGAAACCGAAATAAAAACAAGAATTCTTGATAAAATTATTTGTACATAAAAAAAAACAAAAATAATTGAATTCTGGAGTGCTATCAGTTATAATCTTATGAAGGATTCTTGATAAAATTATTTATAAAAAAAAGAGATTACCTAAGTGCCATCAGCTATAATCGAAACCGAAACCAAAACTTATGAAGAATTCTTGGTAAAATCAATTATGACAAGAAATGGAAGTACATAACAATTAAACGACCCGGATGTAAGAGTGACACAGGAAATAACACGCACGCTATCGTATTAATATATAGATTATAAAATCTTTTATATGTGCTTGTAGTTAAGAATTCGGAAATTATTCAACCCATGAGCGCTAATTTAGCCATAGACTTGTAATTATAAACACACAAAATTGATTCCATCTCTTCTATTTGCTTTGTCCTTTTGGGGGCATAATTTGGGTATATAGTTCTCTCCCACTGCATAATTGTGACATCAGGGTCAGCTAGCGGAATTGAGATGTCAGCGCACCCAAGGAGGGGGCACCTTGACCTTGAAAAAGTGCCTAAGCAGCCCCGTAGGCGATTACTACTAAACTAACCGATTCTCAAAAAATGAAGGCAAGGCCTGGGAGTATGGGTCTCCTAGAACTGCACATAACTAACCTTCTACCGCAAAATCAACAGAGAACAGATCCTATTTAGATCAATGACTAGAAAACATCCCCCCCCAAAAAAACCCTGAAGAGTTATGGTTCGTTGATAGTTAAACACATTTAAGATCAAGCAAGTATCCCTATATAAATGAAGCCATTAAAGCAAGAAGTCTTAGACATTAATTACAGGAATTTTGTAGACAAGTAAGGCCTATTATGTTTCGAAATAGACTAAACGTGAGTTTCTTGGTAGCAAATATGGTTGTCTTGTAAGAAAACGATTGTTAATTTTAGTAGGGATTTCAATAAGTTTTTTCCTTTAGGTCGCCCTGTATTGAATAAACTCATCTTTTATTAAAGGTTATCCTCGTCCGAGAAATGGTTCGCTTTTTCATCAATGGACAACAGTTTGATTTAGCCAATCATTTCAAGAGACATCAAGCATGTGTACTATTCGTTGGTCTTTGACATTTTTAATCTGTTATCATTTAATGGCGAAATTCTTTCGCCATCAAAAATAACGTATCTCGCGTTGATAAAAGAAATTCCAATATTAAAAAAAAATCGATGGCGAATATATTTGAAGCAAACAAATTTGATTTAAGATAAAAAAAAGTATAAACAAAAAACTGAAACGACATTATAAAGTCGGACATCAACCGGACAAAGGACACATAAATTTTGAATCAAAATCAAACAGGTCATATTTATGATAAATAATATATGCCATATTAAAAAATAGAAATTAAAAATTCCTGATATATTTTGTATGATCTTCTCTTTAAATTAAAGCATATTTAATTTTTGTAAGAATAATTTTTCACGAAAAAACAAAGTCTCGTAAAACGACGCCATACAAGAAACGAACAATCAGACTAAATTATCGAAAAAAAAAAATTAAAAGAAAAGTAGAAAAATAGTTTTAATGAAATTAACGACCGTTTGGTAAGCCATTCAATTTTCTTTCTAATTATTCTTTCAATGTAAAACGTAGCGATTAATTTATCTGTAAAATATCAATTAAAACTAAAAGTTGGGACACTTTAATTTTAAGTTCATCTAAACCTGGATATTTTACATAAAAAAACTGTTTAACTTTTAATAGATGTATGGACTCTACAAATGTAAAACAAGAGACCTAAGTATAGTTTATATTATTTGTATTACATTCATCTATATGATGATGATTGCAAGGTCTGTCAGACGAATGCCACTCCCTCAAACACTTAAAGGCTATGAGCTCAAAGATGACTTTTTCATAGTCCTACTGGTGAATTCACACGCTCAAGCAGCCATGACACTGAGACGGTCATTGAGATAAATTATTACATGTGTCCAGCATTTCAAGCCTCCACGCGTCACAACTTTTCCAAATGCCTGAGGGATTATCTATACACAGATGATGTTACAGAGTCTTAGCTTTGTACGACAGCTAAATCTCTCTTTCAGTTCAAAATGTTGAGATCCAGCAACAAGCAAGAGCAAGATGGCCAGCAACAAGTTAAAGTGCAGACCAACTCAATGTGGGTACTGGTCTCCCGCTTTATGGTTTTTTAAATCAGAGATTTGCTTCTGTTAGAAAGTTTGCCTTCACCATGGCTTACACGAGCCCTCTCCACCCCAACACACACAGACATACACACAAACACACACGGTGCTAGTTGGCCGTTGACCCCGAAAAAGGGTTCATTCGCCCTTTGGAAGGTCTTGTGCTTAATCCTTCAGGGAGACTAGCCACCCTCCTCACCAAACAAGTCTGGTAGGGGAACCAGTTTAGTCGCCGGTGACCCGACGATGAGGCAGGTAGTACTGGATTACATGGTATCAGTAGCATATGACATAACCTGACACATAATTTACATGATACAAACATACATACACACATTTGTTTTTTATATATAATAGACTACATACGTGAATATAATACATGCGAGTGAGCTTTTAATAACATAAAATCTCTCGTATAATATATCTTAGTCCTCGGATTGAAATATGTTCTAATTAGCCAGAATGTATGCATTGCTGAACAATTGCTATCTTTCTGTTTGCTACATATATATTTATTTAGCTCCATATAACTGTATGTTGATTTAACTCCTTTCTTGTAATTCATTTATCTCTACCTAAGCAGTTAGACAAAGAGTGACTCATTTTTTAAAGATCGCCATCTAATTTATATTTATATGTTGTTGGTATCTGTCAGTCTAGAAGACTTTGAGGTTTCGCCTGCAAAAATGGTTGAACACCGTCTTCTATGACTGAATAATCCTATCTTAAATCTATATTGTTAGTTTAATTGTAAGGTCGGTACATCGTATTGATGGTCTATTGAGTTTTGTTGACTAGCTTTCCTGAATAGTCTTTTGGTCCCTGCCCGTTCTGCAATAGACTTTTCTCTAGTGGTCAGACCTTTTGTTACCGTTTGTTTTCAGATTTTTCGGACTGTAGCTTTGGACTCCTAACTAGTATGGTCAATATCACATGCTTTTATGTCGCGTTTGCCCACGTCGACATACCGGAAGTAGGGACAACCAATTTTGCTTTTGCCAGTGGTGAGGTCATCGTCGAGAATATCTTTGGGGATTCTCCCATTGTCCATACGGTGCACATAGACTATCCAGCGTAGGCGTCTTTGGCTGAGAAGGGTGAACATGAAGGAGATTCCAGCCCTTACGAGCACAGCATTGTTTGTAGTTTTTTCTTTGCAAGAAATTCCAAGAATTATCCGCATACTATGCATGTGAAATGTGTTCAGCTTCCGTTCTTGACTGCTGTAAACTGTCCATACTTCACTGCCATACAGAAGGGTGCTGATGTCATAGGCCATGTAAACGTCCACTTTTGTGTTGTGGGGAGATGTTTATTTACCCACACACGAATTGTCAATTTTGCAAGAGTGATGGATGCCTTTCCGATGCGCTTGTTGAGTTTTACATCAAGAGATAGGTTGTCTAAGACTGTATACCCTGGATATTGGAATCGATGGACTATGTCCAAGTACTGTCCATTCATAGTGATGATGGGAGATGATGACGTTCTCTGGCTAATGACCAGGGTTTTGTTCAGGCTGATGGTGAGTCTGAATTATTTGTAAGCTTTGAAACCCCTGTCCATGAGTATTTGATGCTACCACCGCACCATCACCAAACGGTAGGTCCTTGATGGTAACTTGTCAGACTTTGGTCCTGGACCAAAGAGGTTTATTTTAAAGAGGCAGCTATCCGATCTGGAGCGAAGGAAAACCCCGTCTTCTGAAAACTGAAAGCATATCTCATGAGAAGGACAAATAAAATGCCAAATAGCGTAGAGGCAAGCACACATCCATGTTAACACCATTTTCTGCCCAAACCCAGCAGATATGTCTTCGTTGAATTGCACGTAGCTCATCATCGCATCATGAAATGACTCCGTAAGTCTCAGGAGTTTGGGAGGTCAGCCAATGAGAGGCAGCATCCCGAATAGCCCATATCTACTGCCTAGATCGAATGCTTTAGTAAAGTCAATGAAAGCAAAGTATAATTGCCTGTTTTGTTCTCTGCGTTTTTCCTGGAGTTGGTGTAGTGAGAAGATTATATCAATGGTGGAACTTTTGGGAGCAAAAGCCACACTGTGATTCAGACACTATATTCTCTCAACTGAACTTGCAGTCTCTTCATAATGATGCGGGAAATACTTAGCCTACAATGCTCATTAGCGAGATATCCCCACAATTATTGCAATCGCTGCGATTCTATTTATTCTTGTGTCTGCGATACGGGTTTCCCGCAGGGCAGCAATGTCTATCAGCGGATGTAGTATTTTTCATTGATGTCAGCGATTTTCTGCATGTCAGAGATGGAGTGGGGATCGTTTGTTAAGCCGTTCAGCATTGTACGGACATTCTAACACCAAAGCTTGAGTGCTGATTTCTTTTTAGGTTCTGGTTGATTATTAGGTGCATCGGTATCTGTCCACTTTTCGGAAGGAATTTTATGCTCTTTGCACTCACGAGGCAGGTGGCTAGTGACGGGACAGCACCTTACTTGCTTAAGGAGGACAATTCTTGCGTTTCTCATCTCCTGGGAACCGGCGCTTTCTTCCCAACAACGCAGCAAGAGTCGCTCATTAGTGGTTGTCTAAGAATTTCTCCTCTTGGTTTTCAAAGGAGCACTTTTTGTGGCACTTGGACCGATTGCTTTCTTGATGACGTCATACATTGCCTTGGTGTTTCCAGTATTTGCAATTTTTTGGATGGAGTTGCATAGTCTGTACCAGTTCTCGTTTAAACAGTCGTGTACTGTTGACGTTCGGATGGCTAATAGAGGGGTTTTACTTGGGTTATCCTTGTATTCCTGAAGAGCCCTACTCTTGGACTCAATCAGAGGATCTACTTACTTAGAGTTCCCATTGTACCAGTCAATATTTTATCCACCATTTCTCCTCCCATAAGCTGATATGGCAGTAGAGTATGCGGCCTTTTTTAAGATTTGCACACATTTCTGTAGCCGAGCCGCCTGAGTGGATATAATCGGCTGCGAAGTTGGCCTCAAACTATCTGACTCTGTCTTGGTGTTTGGTCTTAGTTACATCGATCTTTAGTTTTCCAGCTGGTTTGTATGTGGAAGAATTTCTTTGTTTGTAACTTGACTCTTGCATGCGAGTTGAGTGATCGGTGCCACATCAGCATTCTGATCAGTTCTGGTGACTGTAAAGTTAGGTAGGAACTTTCTCCTGGTGAGAATCAGACCAAGTTGGTGTAAATGTTTCGATCATAGGTGTCTCCATGATACTCTATGATGGGGCTTTGTAGAGAAGAAAGTTTTGGATACACAGAGGTTGTCCATTTTCATTGCACTTTCTTACTCTGAAGTGTCCTAAGCAGGTGAGCCAAACTTCGTTGTCATTCCCAACTCGAGAAATGAAATCACTCACAAATATCAGGATTTCCTGATTCTTGAAATTTAGAATTTAAGCGTCAAGTTCGCTGTAGAATGCATCCTTAGGGTTATCAGATGCTGAATTATTTGGAGCATAGACACATTAGAGTAATAGGTCCATCTGTGGTTTTGACATAGTGACACATCTGCGGGCAGTGGCGGTTTAACCAAATTGAACCCTATCAAGGAGAGAGGTTTTGACCGCGAAGCAAACATTGTGCTCTTTGTTTCATCTCCCTTCTTTTCCTTGCAAAAAGGAAGAGTAATCCGGCTCTCTGAGGCTCCCCGAATCTGTGATACGGGTTTCCTGCAGGGCAGCAATGTCTATCTGCAGACGTAGCAGTTCTTCATTAAAGCCAGTGTTTTTCTGCATGTCAGAGATGGAGTGTAGATCGTATGTTAATCCGGTCAGCATTATACGGACATTCGAACATCCAAGCTTGAGACCTGATTTCTTTTTAGGTTCTGTTTGATTGTTAGGTGCACCGGTATCTGTCCACTTTTTTAAAGGAATCTTATGCTCTTTGCACTCACGAGGCAGGTGGCTAGAGGCGGAACATCACCTTACTTGCTTAAGGAGGACGGTAGCTGGCTGATGGGGTTCAATAAACCCTCCCACTATCAGGAATGGCCTCTGGCGCCTCGCTGTACGCCGATCTAACTTTGGGCTTATACCCGGTAACTTCCATTCCTCTGGTTGGTTTTACAATGTGTAGCTGAAATTGTCTCGCCAGAGCATAAGCCTGAGCATTATTATGGAGAAGTTAAGTTACCCAAGCATCAATATACCTCTCTCTGATCTTGCTGCTGTACCCCAGAGGAATGGTGGGACCATACGTCTCGACCGCAGTAGCTGCAGAAGACGATGAGAAGTACCACACTGACCTGCCTGCTGTGCTACACTCCGAATTTTCTATAGGATTGTATCTCCTGGCCTTTTCTGAGCCAACAGCTACCACAACGCAGTGGCGCTTCTCACATGGGTTAGCTTGCCTGCTGAAACAAGGAACCGGGGTATGGCAACGTTGAGCCACATGTGGGAGATTAGAAGAGTTAAATCTATTGCTCGAAACAGATTTTCACATTTGAGGCTATTCTCAATCTCAACAAATATAATATCAATTGATTAATATTGAGTGCCGTTGCCATATTTGGTCTTGTTAATCTTTAATCCCATTTGAGCGTTTTTGATAATGAACCGAAAAGTATCTGGTATCTGATTGCCCCCACCCTTTCTTATTCTTTGTAATCTATCTTTTACAGAAGTAATATTGTTAGCCTCAGTCTTTTTTTCTCATAAACACTCATAGCACGGGTTCCTAAGAGTTGTCTGGTCCATTCACTGCTTCTTTTATTTCAGCTTGTTTGAGTCGCTCGTCTTCTGATCCTATAAAAAACAATTATGGAATTTAATCTACCAGAATGTATTTTCGATTCTTCAAAAACAGGTCAACACATAATCATTTGTAAATAATAAAGACAAACCAACCGAATAACCTTATGTGTTTTCTGATTCTTAAATGATTGCTGTAGACAGCTAAAATGTCGAATTACAAAGTAATTTCTGGATTTACAATTATTAGAAAATCATCATATATTAAAAGATTAGAATATTTGAAAGCTATTTACATCCAATAAATAGAAATTAAATGCCCTTTACGTTGAGAGAATTAGTTTTACAACAATTTGCTTGACATTCATATTATCGACAGTAAATGAAATCATAGAAGCACAAAGTGTGAGTAATCCAAACTTGCTATTCAATTGAATATATGCAGGAAATTAATCTCTCACCTCGACTATTCCTACCATCTATACATTTAGGCCAATAAGTTGCTGAAAGCATCTAGTATTCCAAAAATGATCAACCATCTATGTGCCAACCAGATTCAATCCCGATTAATGTAAAACTCACTATGTCTCTCTGTCCGTCTGCCTATCTTTCTGTCTGTCTCTATTTTTTCAAACTGTATCTCTCGCGAGAGAGAAGGTTGCAGAACAGCGCAAGGCTAGTGATATAATTGAATTTTTATGGACCGTTTTTTCACGAGTGTTTACCCGGTGAAAATAGTTGTTAAAGAAAATGGTCGAAGCAGTTTACGATTTGAAAAACTATTCTTTCTTTGGAGGGGAGGGTGTAAACTACTTTTTGAGGAGCTAAAAAAATATATATTTTACTCGCATATATAAAGCAAACTATGTCTGTCTATCTGTCGGTTTCTATTCTGATCAAACTGTATCTCCTAGAGACGGAAGGCCGCAGAGCGGTGCGAGGATGGTCAAAAAATTCCACATTTTATCGACCGTTTTTAAGTAGTGCTTACGCGGTTAAACTAGTTGTTAACGGAAATGTTTGAAGCAGTTTCCAATTTCAAAGTCATATTTTTTTGGAGGGAAGGAAGTCAACGACTTTTTATAAAAAAGCTAAAATACGTGTTTAAAATCTCATTATCTATTTTATTACTCACTAGTCTGTCTGTATATCTATCTTTCTATCTGTCTGCCCTCATTTTTTCAAACCGCATCTTCCCAGAGACAGTAGGTCACAGAGCGATAAGAGCCAGGTAAAATAATTGCACTTTTTATGGACCGTTTATTTCATGGATGTTTACCTGATAAAAAATAGTTGCTAACGGAAATAGTTGAAGCAGTTTAAGAGTTGAACGCTATCTTTTTGGAGGGGAGGAGGTCAACAATATTTTAAGAAGCTAATATATATTTTCAATCACATTTGTAAAACTCACTATATCTATCCGTCTGTCTGTCAATATTTCGTTTTCCAAACTATATTCAAAAATTGCTCAACCATCTGTGCCAACTAGACTCAACCCGGATGAACTTAGATAATCTCCTAAAATTCGGCATAGCAATGTTGTTAAGTCGTAAAGTTAAAGAAAAAATAGATATTTGTCTGATGAGTGTTTAAAGCAAATAAATAACCACGCACATTCTAAAATGTAAGTTTCGCTTCTTGTGACTCAATAAAAACAAAAAATAATTGAAAAAAAATCCAGAAGAAGAAAACAATTTTAATTTTGTAATAAATTTTGCTGAATTATAACAATATAATAAAATCAACGCAATTTTGGTGTAAACAAACCCCAGGCATTGTGAAATTTAATCGATATTTTCGCTGGATTTATAATTAGATAATCAAATTCTCCCCACATATTACGTTTTGTAATTTACTATAAAAGATTGAATCAGAAGATTTAATTATAACGTCTCTCCCAGATTAATTAATATTTCAACTCAGAAAACAACCAAGAAAACAACTGGATAACCAAACTAGAATACTATTTCTATATATTAATAATTCACATCCGTCTATATGTCTGAATTGTTATCAGTCATAAACTCGAAGGCTATATTATTTAGACTAAGAGAATACACAAGCCATATCCATATATATATATATATATATATATATATATATATATATATATATATATATATAACTACTTCATTTACTCACATAAATTTAATATAGGAAAGTATAGATTTATGCGTATACTTTATTTACTTCAACAGTGCTCAATACGTAGGTAGAGCTAATTAGTAATTTATAAAATATATATGGCGATTAAGCTACACTGAATATTCTGCGTTTCATCCACTATAGGATTCGTCAGGCTTATGCGCATAAGCCTGACGAATCCTATAGTGGATGAAACGCAGAATATTCAGTGTAGCTTAATCGCCATATATATTTTATAAATTACTATATATATATATATATATATATATATATACATACATTTATATTTATATATATATATACATATATATGCAGATATATATGCACACACCCATATATACATACATATATATGCACATACATATACACGCATATATATATACACCCATATATATACGCACATATATACATATATATATAACTAAGCATATATATATATATATGCACACATATATATATATAGTCTTTGAACTTTTTAACCTTTAAAACTATACAGAAAATATTTTTTTATCATTCGTTAGAAAACCATCTAGTCAGTAAGTCATTTAATCACCTGCAATCACTGCATCAACTCGCTTTCGAATTTACTATAATACCAATAATTTATTTTTCAAGGGATCATCAGTTGTTTACCATGAAACACTGTTTCGGGGATTTATATACACACACACACACACACACATATATATATATACACACATATATATATAGATACACACACATCTATACATACATGCAAACATATATACACACACATATATATACACACATACACAAACACATATACACACATATATACACATACGCATATATATATATATATATATATATATATATATAGTAAGTTATAAAATATATATGGCGATTGAGCTACACAAAATATTCCGCGTTTCATCCACTCTAGGATTCTAGAGTGGATGAAACCCGGCATAAGCCTGAAGAATCCTAGAGTGGATGAAACGCGGAATATTCTGTTTAGCTTAATCGCCATATATTTTATAACTCACTAACTAGCTCTACCTACGTATTGAGCACTGTTGAAGTAAATACTTAAAGTTTACGCATAAATTTATACTTTCGTATTTTTTTTTTTAAAGCAAACATTTTTAAATATAAGGGAGATACTTTGATTTATGAATTTTTTATTGCGATTTTCCGTATAATCCATTAAAAATCTCAAATATTAATGAGGGACAGAAAATGGAAAATAAAAAGTGAAAAAGAAACATATAAATTAAACCGCGTCAAGTGATGGTAAGTTAAAATATATAAACTTAATGAACAGTGAGAACAAACCAATGTGGTGTATAAATTCAATTGCTCTATGGAATGTAACTTCTAAAATAAATATATGAATAATACATACCGTGGGCATACAAGGACAGCGTTGTCCCGGCGAATTACCATGCATTTCAACAAAACTAGCGCTATATAACAACATTTAACAAAAGAACACATCTCTTTTCCCCTCCCCCGATCTTTGAAAAATCCTCGTCGACAACACAAAAATAATAGAACGTGAAAATAATCTTAAAAAATTAAAAATTCTTGATGCTTCATACATTAGAAGTCAGCACCCTACTATAAATAATATTGCATTCGAAACAAGCAGCACTGTGTAAAAATGTATTGCGTAGCGCGTAATGGATGACCTATATTTTAATCGACTTCTCATCGACTTTTTATATTTTAGCTTCCTATCACTTAACGCGGTTTAATGCATATTTTAATGTTCACTTTTTAATTTCGATTTTCGCTCCTTGTCACTTTTCCTTCTTCAAGACATGAAGATGATTCGTGGACGAATCGAAAAGCTCATGAAAGTAAGAATTAGGGAAGCTTCATTAATATTTTCGATTTTAATATAAAAAGTTTTATACGGAAATGGAAAAACATATAAATGAATAAAATTAATAAAGCAAGATATCTATGCATTTAATAATGTTTGGTTGCATGAAAAAATGATGCCTATGTATATATATATATATATATATATATATATATATATATATATATATATAATTTTTAAAATAATATCTATGCCGCTCCCCATGTGGGGGTACGAAATTGATTAGGGAAAATTATTACTAATTCGCATTTAGGTAAAAATGCACTTTCGTAAATAGTTGAATTCATTCAAAACTTATCACAAAAACAAAAATAAACAACATCTATATATATATTATATTATATCATATTATATATATATATATACTAGCAGAAGTACCCGGCGTTGACTGGGTTCAGAAACACCTACAGAAAATGGACTGTGATTGATGAAAGTATAATAGGTTATGAAAAGGAGGGGGTTGTAAAGAGATAGGTTTTGATACTCAAAAAGTTTACCCTAAGCAAAATATGATGAAAGTAAAGATAATTTTCGCGAAAATATATTTTTTTATATCAACTTTGTTTCCATTCGTAGCCAAGAGTGACCAACAAAATGATGTTTCCTTACAAAGAGAACATGTTATATATATAATAATATAAATATACAAGAAATAAAATTTACCATAGTCAATAAAAGTTACTTTTATGGTAGAAAAGTTGATTGGTTTGTATTTTTAAGTAGTTTGTAAAAAAATTCTTTTTTTAATTCACGAACCGGTTTAATAAAATCAAATGGCAGCGACGTTGAAATGGAGAACCACGTTTTCAATTTGAAGGAGGGGCACATGAGCATTCTGTGTTAACAATTTAAGAGAGTTTTAATGTTTTCCGTTATTTTGTGCTAGAGGAATATTCGACTATGGCATGTGTAGTTTATATACAAATTCATTTAAGTAGCCATCGCCTCAAATTTCGTTTTAATTTCGGTTCGCTGAAATTATTTCAAGTAAAAAGCATTAAAAACTATTTCACTGAATTTTTATTGACTATGGTAACATTTATTTCTTTTATATTTATTTTTTCGAGTAGTCGTTTGTTGGCTTTTCTGCTAAACACTCTTACTAAATAACATCGACGAAATATCGAAAAACAAAGAAACAAAAACAGTTTTGAAAAATAATGAAGTTTTACTTACTTAAGTAAAATAATCCGAAACAGCAAATGGGATATTAAAAAAAGTAAACACGTAACCACTTTAAGTTTTTAAAGCAAAGAATCGATATAAATATGAATAAGAAGAAAATGGCGCCCTTTAAAGGCAGAACAGCTTCGTTTCAGTTTTACAGTATTGAACGGTGTAGTATTGCGTCGTCGGATTCAGGTTGTACTATTGTAATATAAAGAACATGCAGAAAAGGTTGTAATCAACTGAATTCTTCTAGTACACTGACAAAAAAGTTAGACAGATATATAAATAAAAATAAAAAGTTATGTAAATGTTTTTAAAAAGACACGTAATCAGGTGAGCAGGATTTTTTTTCCTTCTTTTGACACGATAGCAAGATTATTTATCTATTCATCTATTTTCGAAAGAGTGCCACGTGCAAGTGGAGAAGGAAAAAACAGAGTTATGCAAAATTTGTGTCGAGAATTGTCTAAAGTTTCAACTGTTTTTGGCTTTCACTTTAATAAGAACGTGAATGTATGAAATGAATTTATTCGACACAAAATCATTCAACTCAAAAAAATAAATAAAAGCAAACGTGAATTAAGATTAAAGTTAAGGTGTTTTTGTGGACCCTCATCCCTTTTAAAAAACCTTGTTAAACTTTGTGACATATTTACATTCTATGGAGGTCAGGCGCGAATGAAAACCCAACAATTTTATTATACCATATTTCTTCAAACTGAAACATAATAATCAAAGTATACTTACGCAAATAGATATGAAAAGTCTTTGTTAAAGTTTGTGCCATATTTCCATGGAGTCAGGCGCGAACCCAGACCCCACAATTTTATCATACCATCCCTATTTAAGTAGAAACATACTTATCAAAGTATTTTTATGTAAATCTATATCAAAAACACTTGTAAACGTTTTTTTCATTTTTAATTTCCATACTTTGTGGGCCAGGCGCGAACGTAGACCCCACAATTTTTATGAACCACCGTTCTGCCAGATCAAACATACCCATTCCTGATCCTCGATACATCTATCATTATATGGAATCAGTTTTTTCAAATAGGAGCCTATTCGTGACCACACACACACACACACACACACACACACACACACACACACACACACACACACACACACACACACACACATAAGTTCAGCTTTATATTATATTATATTTATATATATAATATATATATTTATGTATGTATATACATCGTCATCTCCTGCATTGATGATTGCCTAAGCGTAAAAATCTAGTATCTGTCACTATAACAATAATTATTTATACCATATAATTATTGTCAATAATTCAAGACAAAAATTAAAGTTGCGCACTGTATGGTTGAAATTGAAAAAAGTCCGTACGCTAATTTTGTGGGCGAGATTCATATAAGATGGTCCAAAAGCAGTCTGTGGCATTTTTTTCCAAGTGTAAAACAGAGTATTATTAGATATCGTTCCTATAAAGTGTCCTCATGCCCAGATTGCATTTTAAAAGTATAATATATATATATATATATATATATATATATATATATATATATATATATATATGTAATATATGTGTATATATATAATATATACGGGAACAAGAGGAGTGGAAAATGAAGTTATAAAAACTATATATTGGTGAGTATAGAATGGTTCATTTATTTATTAAAGGTATACAAACATTTATTTGTGGGATAGAGGGGACTCTTTATACCAAGGATATCAAAGCCTAATGCTTCTCATCAGAAGAGTAGAGAAGATGCTTGGTAACATACGTGACGTCTAGCGTGGGATCAATCATGAACGAAATAAATCAATGAAAATATTGATGTTGGGGGAATTATATCGAATTCTAAGATAAAGGAGGAGCGTATTATCTGAAGTGTAAGGTAAAAAGGTGTATAGGGTTTCTATAATAGTCTTAAATAATGTAGGTAGTTTATGTTTTAAGACTCAATGGGAGGTAGAGGGGTGGATGGGTTGTGATCCTATTTTATCCGTATGTAAGATCTATAGAATTTGTACAGGTTTTTTTTTTATCGACAGGTGTAACCTAGACGACAACAGCACATTGAGACGGCGTATAATTTCAGGCCAAATATTATGATGATGAATTACGTAGGATTGAACAGAAGTAAGGGTTATCCCAGCATTACTTATAAGAAGACTAAGGTAATAGTGTGATGTTATGAGAATTAATGAAAGTTGTGGAGTACATAGAGCGTCGTGTACTAGAATTTTAAATTAGTGCTGCAATGGAAGGTCCGGAGGTGAGTTAAAGGAGTAAGTTTAAAGATGGGCATGGGTGGGTAGTTGTTAGGCTATAATAATAAATTTCAGAAGATGATATATATTACATAATATGGAGTAATAACCCTAGCGTTGCCCTGTTATTATATGTACAGGGAGAGGGGTTGAAGTGTAAGGCAAATGTATAAATATAGGGGAGTAAAGTTGATAGAGGTGAATAAAGAGACAAAAATAATTAGGATGTGGTCGAATGGCATGATAATTTATGAGGACAACTAGTAAGAAACTTCTTTATATTTGAAGAACAGAGAATTAATAAAACATGTTAAAACAATTTAAGAAGAGTTAAAAAGATATTAAATTTTATAAAAAGGAAACACAAATTAAGTGGATTGTACTAATACATGGAGTTTATAATTTTAAGTTGTTATTTTGGATTATCTTTGTAAACTTATATATATATGTGTGTGTGTTTGTGTGTAATATAAATATATGTATAATATATATAGAAATATATATAAATAAATATATAAATATATATATATATATATATATATATATATATATATAAGCGAGATAAAACACTGATAGAATTCAGATGAAAAATCCTGATAGATATTAATTGAAGTAATACTTTCAAGGTGATCCTTTCTTGAAAATCCATGGAGAAAGGAAATTAACATAACCCCTTCTATAGATTCTTTTTGTTAAAAAATAAATTCTTAATTCGAATATATGTGTCTATATGTTGTTTTTTTTTTCAGAATTTCAAATTTAACCACCAAACCTCTATCTATATATATATATATATATATATATATATATATATATATATATATATATATATATATATATATATATAAATACCCGTTCACATACACCTTTCACGATAAAGTAGTAACTATCTTAGTTGTATAGGACGCGTTGCTTGTAACATCGTAGAATGTAGAACTGGATAAAAATATAACAATTAAAAAATCAAGGCATAGCCAATAGATTGCGCCGTGGCCCATATGGTTAGGTCGTCAGTATTGCAAACTTCAGCGTGCGACGACCTGTTTTTTTTTTTTTTTTACAAAGGCATCACCACATTATCAAGGCCCAGAGGCCACTCAAGGATAAGGGTTAAAGAGTGTACAGTAGAAATTGGACAATATAGTAATCATTAGTAATGAAAATTTGGTAAATTTGATAACTTATATGGAACAGCTTATCAAGAACTTATTTACTTTATGCTTGAACACAACCATATTGTAGTCAGCCGGAAAGCAGGAAAACGGAAGACAATTCCACAGGCGTGCAGTTCTAAGAAAGAAGCGTTGTTCATGGAATCTACGTTTAGGTTTAGGCACAGATAAAGAGTGGGGGGAATTATTGATAGTGTTTACAGCTAGACGAGTGTTTCTTGTGAAAGTTTGGCGAGGGGGGACCATAGGTTGAAGCTCAGTCGAACACTTTCCATGAAAATAACGATACATCAGAGACAAACTCGCAACATCTCTTCTGTGAGATAGAGGTTGCAAGGAGGAGAAAAGGACATCTCCTACGAGGCTACGAAGTCTATTTTGAACTCTATCAAGGCAGGACAAGTCCTTTCTAGCAGCTCCTGCCCAGATGTGGCAACAGTATTCCATCCTTGGACGTACCTGGCTCTTATATAGATAGAGAATAGCATCAGCAGTGAGATATTTACCGGATCGATAAAAAGATCCCACCATTTTTCCAGCGGCCTTTGCAACAGATTTGATGTACGTGTTCCATTTAAGATCAGGAGTAATGGTCAAGCCCATAAGCTTGTCAAAACTTGAGGCCTCCTGAAGACGAGAGCCATTCATTTCAATTGATGCCAAATGTGGATTAGAATGTTGATGATGTAAAGAGAGAAGCTTGGTTTTAGATGCATTAAAAGTAACCAGCCACTCCTTTCCCCATTGTACTACGTGCTCAAGATCAGAGGAGAGAGAATTGGAGAGAACTTGGTCGTTTAGCTGCAAAGTTCTTGACAAAGAGTTTGGCTTTGTCTGATGCTGACGAGATTACCTCAGGTCCATTGATAATAGTTGGGATGGAGCACACGCTTCTGTGCAGGATTCTGTTTGCTATTTGCCAAAACTGGTGGGAACCAAGCCGCTGCTCAGCTACTTTGGACTTACCAGATTGAGCATACAACTCTCTTGCGTTCCTTATTACTTTCTTACAATGGTTGCTGGCAGTCCTTAAAACGGCTTTAGTTTCCATACATCTATTACGTTTGAAGCAGTGGAAAAAGTGATTTCTGTGCGCAATGGCAGCAGCACATTCTGGAGAGAACCATGGATGGCTGTTAGGTTTTTGCTGAAACTTTTTAGAGGGTATGAAATGGTCAATACCTACAATTAACCATTCAGTCAGGTCTAATACTATAGAGGACACATCCTTTTTAAACATGGAATGCAGAGGTAGATCAGATATAAATGTACGGAAGCTATCCCAGTCAGCCTTAGTGTATCGATATACTGTACGATGGAGAGGTACGTCTGGGGACTTATTACATTTCATTTTTATCTTAATTGATACAACAGAGTGGTCGGAAGATCCAAGAGGCGACAGAACAGAAACTGAACATAGTTCAGGGCAAGTTGTGAGAAAAAGGTCTAGTAGGCTCGCATACTGGCCGTCATTGTCGGGCACACGGGTGGGTTCCTGAACAATCTGAGTGAGGTCATAGGCAATGTCGGAGCACGTCACTGATGAGATGCAGTACATCGAAACCCACTTTGGGTCTGGCGTTGCCCGTTATCGATGCAATTGCTCGATTCTATCTAATCCTGGGTTCTAGCTTTATCGTGATAGGTGTATGTGAACGGGTATTTATATATCTATCTATAATCTCCTCTTAATGTCTAATATGTATATATATATATATATATATATATATATATATAAATACACACACACACACATATATATAAATTGCGTCAATCGCTTTTTGAAGATTAGTAAAATATCAATATTTCACTAAATATACGTCACATCAAAATGAAAATTGTATCATCAAACGACTGCTTTACGGTTAGTCATTTCCAAAAAGATTTATTCAAATTCATGCGATATTCACTTAGTTATGACATTTTATTCTTTATGGCGGAATTTCCACTATCCTTTCGCTTTATTGCAGCTTTCTTAAAATGTTTCTTTTAGGGTAAAAATACAATGTCTTATCATGCGAACATTATTTTTTATTATATTTTTCTATCAAAGCATAATTGGAAAAAGCACATCGTAGGTGCTTAGCCTCAAATAATTGCAGTATTCATCGGCATATCCACCATTTTTAAAATAACTTAAAACAACCTTTTGGTCCCTGGGTAAGTTAATTGTTTTGTCTTAAAAAGGAGTTATGGCTCTAGCGATATCAACTATGTTCTTCACAAAGCATTCTTTGAAGTAAATTGCTCTCCTCCCTCATTAATTACTTTTTTTGATATTGTCCAGAGATTTTCAATGGGGTTAAGGTCTGGAGAACGCGGTGGTCAGGTCATGAGAGTTTCTTCAGAGAAGCCCATAGATTGAAGGAAGGCTGAAATTGCCCTAACAGAATGGGATGGTGCATTGTCATTTTTCCATGGTGACAAATGTTTATCCAAAAAGGCCGTGTACGCATTGCTGGTAAGTTTTACTCTCGAACTCTGAACGGCCCAACCAACTTATCCCTAATGATTTCCGTCCAAAACATGATGACTCCACCTCCTCATGGCGATGAACTCTGTAAGGGGTTAGAATTCCGTTCGGGTTCCAAACTTTGGCCCATCCATCTGGACCGCAAGTGTAGCATGGGTCTCATCTGTAAATAGAACACGTTAGAAATTCATTTTCATGAAGTCTGTGCCCAAGCCATTCGTTTTTTCCTATGCTGTTTGCTCAATGAAGGCATTGGAAAAGCTTTGATGTTCCTTGCCATCTCATTTCACACATTAAATCGGGCTGTTTGGATATTAGAGCGATTCCAACTCTTGGAAAAATAGAAGCACTTGTGCTGTTTTGGTTTCGGTTGACTTCCCTACGAATTTTCCGAATGTCACGTTATTTAACGTTTTTCTCAATGCCCTTATCCCTTCTGGATTTGGTGTAGGGGTTGTTTATGAATGAAGCCAACGTTCTTGGATCCCTTTCCAGCCCCATAGCTAAATCTGCGAGTCGAGCAACACTTCTTTCCTTTTTGATAACCGATAATCGCCATTTTTTGGCATTTTATAAGACCTGCAATAAAGCGATGGCCAGCATAAATAACTTGATACTAAATAAAACGTCATAATTTCGTAGATCTCGCATGGATTAGAATAAAACTTTGGGAGATAACTAACCTTGAAACAGTTATCTGATGATACAATTTTCATTTTTGTATGACGCATATTTAGTGAAGTATTGATATTTTACTAATCTGCTATAAAGCGACTGACACAGTTTAGATTAGCATATTTACGTATAGTTTAAGAATTCTTTGCGTTGTGAATATTGATCATCTCCTTTCTGATAATCGAAGGTATAAAAGCTGGGCATTTATGTCAAGTAGACGAATAGTAAATAATTAATTGAATAAAAAATTACAAGACGGAATCTCTTTAAGAATAGAACAATTTATGCGATTGGAGCAATTTACCACAAATCCAGAAAGCGAATCAGCTGAAAATGCTGGAAACATTGGCGAGAGACATTGAAAAATTTCATCGAGGTTCTACATTTGGAAAGACCGAGACGCCCCATCAATAAGAGTTCGCTCCTAACCAACTACCTGTCCCACATAGTCAACGAAATTATTTCGGATTGCGTTACAACGAAGAAGCAATCGATGTACTGAACGCTACATACATAAATCCCAGAAATGAAATATTTTCTAGACACTTACGTACGACTCGCCGACAAGAATCAGGTGAAACATTGGACGATTTCCTTAAGAGCATTCGGATACTGAGCTAAGATTGCAACTTTTGTCCAACATTAGAGGCCCAAGAACAGCACATTTTGGACGCATTCATTAACGGCTTATGTAATGCTCAGGTATAAGAATAAGACTCTTACGCGTGGAACAGCGTGCGAGAAAGCCTATACCTTCGAGTGTGCTATACAGGAGTCTAGTTCTTATTTACAATCAGACATCCTGGGTGCCGCGCTAAACCCACGTGTTCCTACTACCCTCCTTTATGACGATAGTCTGAGGAAGCTTCAAGAACAATCGGCCACTGCTATTTTAAAAGGGGGCACCTGCTTTTTTTCGGCCTATCTAAACATCTACGAGTTTTATGCCATGTCAGGGATACTCGTTGTCATAAATGTAAAAATATTGGTCATTTTTAAAGGTATGCAAGTCTTCATAAACCCTATAAAAAAACACTCGTCAAAATACAAATTTAGAAATGAGAATCAGACGTTTTTCTTATAATAATAAAAAAAAAATCATTGACTTTGAGATAGGACTACCATAGGTATAACTGAGCCTAGCAAATCACCCAAGAGGGCTCAATGAGCTGCAATGACTTCTAAAAACCATAAAAAAGAATGGTTATAGATTACTCCCAAACCATGAATAGATTAACCCTTTGAACCCCTTCCCACTACCCAGGATAGATTAAATGATAGGCAAAATAGCCAAATACCCTACGTTTAGCACTCTGAATTTGAAAAGCGCGTACCATCAAGTCGTCATAAGACCTAGACACAAGCTATACACATCTTTCGAGACAGACGGCCGGCTATATCATTTTCGGAGAATTCCGTTTGGTGTTACGAAGTAGATAGCCAGTTTCCAAATGATAGTCGAACAAATCATAACAGATGAGAAACTGGAAAGCACATTTGCGTATACTGACAACGTTACAGTATGTGACCATAATAAAAAGGAACGCGACGAAAATATCAAACGGGTGATGTCCGCCGTCGACAAATACAACCTTACCCTAAACGACCACAAATGCTCGTTTGGACTGAACGAAATTAACATACTGGGGTTTACCATAAGCAAAGGTTTTATGGTACCGGACGCAGGTCGATTAAAACATTTACTCCAGATAACTGTCCTTTACAATCTGCCTTGGCTTCGACGTGCTATGCGCATGTTTGCTCACTACTCCCAATGAATTACATCGTTCTCAGAAAAGATACACCCATTAACACAAGTAGAGAAGTTTCCTCTGTCCCGTCAAGTCGCTGAGGCATTCGAGAGACTGAAATATTGTAAAATCAGCAATTATAACAATACACCAAATTATTCCTCTGGTTGTTGAAACTAATGCGTCAAAATGTGCTATTGCTGCTTCTTTGAGTCAAACTAATCGTCTTGTAGCCTTTTTTAATGGGACCCTCTCACACCCCGCAATTGAAAAGGAAACCTACGCCATAGCCGAGGCATTAAGAAAATGGCGGCACTACGTGAATAGACGCCACTTTAAACTTATTACTAACCAAAAATTAGTTACTTTTATGTTCAACTCTAAGACTACAAGTAAAATAAAGAATGTAAAAATAGCGAAGTGGAGAATTGAACTATCTTGTTTCTCCATTAACGTCAGCTATCGACCCAGCAAGGAGAACTTAACAGCTGATACACTGTCAAGATTTTGCTGGCCGGCATCAAGCGTGGACGAACTCCGAATGCTACATAACAATCTGTCATCCGGGCATTATTCGATTGGTTCATGCGGTGCGGTGTAGAAACTTGCCTTTCTCAATGGAGGAGGTAAAAAAGAATTACAAATTCCTGCCGAACTTATGCTAGAAATAAAGCCTCTGTTTTATAAACCCAAAACTGGCGTTTTGATTAAAAAAAAAACACAACCGTTTGAAAGACTCAATCTTGATTTAAAATTACCGCTACTAAACAAAACAATATACATTAAGTGCTGTCAACGAATATTCACGGTTTCCTGTTGCCTTCACTTGCTCAGCCATATCGGCTATTGAAATTATACAATGCCTCTGTTTACTATTCGCAGTCCTTTCAAGTACCGGCCTATATATATATTCGGATCGAGGGACTTTTTTCATGCCAAAGCAGCTTCGACAATTTCTACATGACAAAGAGTAGTTATAAGCCGGACAACTCTCTACAACCCTAAGGGTAACGCGGAAGATATAACGGCATTATTTGGAAGCCCGTTCAATTGGTTGCATCAAATAATCGATGTTCGTTTGATAATTGAGAAAATCTCCTTCATGTCGCATTATACGCCATTCTATCCCTATTGTGTATCGCCATGAATGCCACCCCACATGAAAGATTTTTACCTTTTCAACGACGGAATTCGACAGAAGCTTCTCTTCCATCTGGCTCTCCCGTCTCGGTACTGTGTTTCTGAGATAAGATATGCACGTTACACCAAAAACCTTCCCTTGGTGGACGAGGTAGAGTTCATAGGGGCGAACCCTCAATACCTTCTAGTTCGACATGCAGATGGTAGAGTTTAATGTGTCTCTCATAGATCTAGCACTGCCAGAGACGTACCAGGACTGTGGAAAGCCCCTGGGGACAGACCAACTACCCATGACACTGAAGCCCCTGAAATTGCTCCTGACACGTCATCTAATGACACTGTCTCCGTTGGGACTCATTCAGACACTTCGGATGGAATCCCTGACAGATGAAGGAGTAGTACTGAAAAAAAAAACGTGTTCATCTAGAGACTGACTCTGGCGTGGAACAGCCTGCTCCTCTGAGAATGGAAACATTTCGGAGCGAGGTATATTGGAATCCACAGACATGCTCGCACCGAAGAGCCTCCCAGTTTGAGCATTGCGACCCCGAATCATGGACTGCCGAAGTGGCCACTGCGAGCAAGTAGGTAACCTGGACATTTAAAAGACTTTCTTCCCTATCGGTGAAAAATTTGGTGGGGGAGAATGTTGTGAATATGGATTATCTCCTCTTTGATAATCCAAGCTATAAAAGCTGTACATTTCTGCTTGTTAAGTAGACGAGTAATAAGAATCTTAATTGAATAAAAGATTACTAGACAGAGTATCTTGTCTTGTTTTCATTACAATTTGGTTAAAACATTCCTCAAACATACGCTCTATTGTTTTCAAAGAAACATTGAAGTTTGACGTGGCCTCCGCTGTAACCCCTTCATACTTCGACCATATTTTGTGGCAATGTGCCAGTAAATGTTGAATAGCGAATCAAGTTTGATGTGCTTTAGGTTGTATGTCATTTATATGTTTTCTGGCAAACGTTCATCTGCCATTTCTATAAAATTCAAGTTTATTGCGGATTTTAAAGTGAACTCATTCTTTTTTGTGCATTTTATCACGCGCAAAACGGCAAATTGATACGAAATTGTAAGTAATCGTCACGTTTACAGAGGGACGACATGTGTGATGGATTGGACACCAAAATGTGTGTTTATCTTATATTTAAATTCCTGCATTAGGCAGGGTCCGGTAAACTGGGAAGTGGGAGCGAATTCTGAGAACAAGGGGTCCAATAAAAGATGCTATTAGAGTAGAAGAAATATATATAATATTTTGTTTTTGTAATAAAAAATATATAGAATAATGAGCTTCTTAAAAATAAAGAAAAGATGTTCTAATTACACAAACAACTGGAAATATTTTCATTAGCGCCTTGTTTATAAACAAACAATGAAATTTCTGTTATCTAATTCGATAAATGCATTGTTTTCAGAAAATGGTATGTAAGCTAATTAAAAAATTGCTGCTCTGGTTTCAAATGATCTAAAAAACAACAAGGGAATACTTGATTTAAAATATTTCTCATATGTTGTATTCCTCTCTTTTGAATAATCATTCTACTCTATGAATTTTGCTTTATGTATGGACACCAAAGAGGGAGATATAATATATGAAACATATTTGGAATCAAGTCTCTTGTTGCTGTTATGTCCGATCGTTTATAAACCATAGTAGCAAGTTTTTGTCTCGCCTTTATCAAGGCCAGTGGTTTTAGGGAAATATAAGATATTTTGTAATTCATATGCAAAACTAGGAAAACAAATGACTATGATTGAAACATTTTATGGTAGTAAAAATGCCAAAATAGACTTTGGATGATGCTTTTAACGTGCGATCTTAAGGGTAAATGTCACAGAATCTACTTCACAATCCAGGCCATTACCTATATATAATGCTCCCTTTCTTGGGTTGAGCATATCGGCAAGTGATATACAAACTGCCATTCGCGTATTAAGCGACGCTATTTGTGTAAACAAATCGACCGGAGGCATTTGGATGATGTCAAAACATCGTTAATTCATTACGCACACATCATCAGCCGTATAGCGCAATGGTGAGAAGCCTTGACTGCCATTTGGGCGGTCGGGTTTCGATACTGGCTTGAGGCAGTTGCGTGTCTAGCCTCACTGATGAGCTGTG
Source organism: Euprymna scolopes (assembly GCF_053919585.1). Taxonomy (NCBI): domain Eukaryota; kingdom Metazoa; phylum Mollusca; class Cephalopoda; order Sepiida; family Sepiolidae; genus Euprymna; species Euprymna scolopes. The sequence goes on along the minus strand of NC_136505.1, from coordinate 37,706,260 downwards.
AACCAGCGAAACAGTACTGTATGTGGATGACTATGTATGTATATATACATATATGTGTGTGTCTGTAAGATTAATAGTTAAGAACTCTAGCAGAGCATTTCGATTATAAAGAAAACATTTTAAACAGGAGCTTAATATTTAGTTATATATTTGTTACAGAAAATTAAGACGGCATAGTACCGTCGGTTTAAAATCCAAACAAGAAGTATATATATATATATATATATATATATATATATATATATATATATATATATATATACTAGCAAAAGTACCCGTCGTTGAATGGGCTGCAGAATATAGAATCTGATTTATGAAAGTATGATAGGTTATTAAAGGAAGGGTTGTAAATTTGGAGGTATCAAAACCAAAGCAAAATATGATGAAAGTAAAATTGAAATAGATAAACTCCATAAGTTATTATACTATACCTGTTCACATTTAAACACTTATCACAATATTCTGTGGATCTATATAAATAAAACCTTGTTAAACTTTGTGACATATTTCCATTCTATGAAGGTCAGGCGCGAACGGACACTCCATAATTTTATTATACCATATTTCTTCAAACTGAAACATAATTATCAAAGTATACTTACACAGATAGATATGAAAAGTCTTTATTAAAGTTTGTGCCTATTTCCATTCTATGAAGGCCAAGCGCGAACGCAGACCCCACAATTTTATTATACCATCCCTATTTAAGTTAAAACATACTTATCAAAGTATTCTTATGTACATCTATATCAAAAACACTTGTAAACGTTTATTTTTAATTTTTAATTTTTTTATTTCCATACTTTGTGGACCAGGTGCGTACGCAGACCCCACAATTTTAATGAATCATCATTATGCCAGATCAAACATACCCCTTTGTGTGTCTTGATACATTTTCTATCATTATATGTGATCAGCTTTCTATAATAGTCAACCATATAGGAGCCTATTCGTGACCAGACACACACACAGACGTTCAGCTTTATATTATACTATATATATAAAAGAGATTTAGAAGGCTGTCATAATGCGAGGAATGAATTATAGTCGCTGTTGGTAAGAGGAGACGAGAACAAGTGGTGATTTACAAATCAATAAGTACATATATATATACATATATTTTTATTATTTTTTATTTATTTTTTTTATATATACTGATTCAGTTGTATGGTAAAGTGTCTTACTTGTATTCATGCGACGTATGAATACAAGTAAGACACTTTACCATACAACTGAATAAGTATATATAAAAAAATAAATAAAAAATAATAAAAATATATGTATATATATATATATATATATATATATATATATATATGTACTTATTCATTTGTAAATCACCACTTGTTCTCGTCTCCTCTTACCAACAGCGACTATAATTCATTCCTCGCATTGTGACAGCCTTCTAAATCTCTTTTACATACCTATCCCACACAATGCTTCAAGCAAACTACATATCAATCCTATATATATATATATATATATATATATATATATATATATATATTGTTCAGAGGCTGGACAGAAGCCTGCATAGGCAATCTGTATGTTCCTTTTGTCTGGATTTTAAATCCACAGTAACGATGTCGTTCTCATCTTTTGTAACAGAGATATCGATAAATATTAACCTCCAATTCTTTTTTTAATCTTAAATATCCAGCACTCTGCAAGGGCTCTACCAGCTAACTTTACGAACTGAACTTTATTTCCAAACAGATAATAAAACAGACAGACTGATTTTTTGATGGATGAAGAGAATTTGAATCTTATATTATAGCCTTTGAAATATCTATTTAGAAATTATTTCTCGCTAGTATTAACATCTATAGGGCAAATTGAGTGTTATTTTATTTATGTCCCGAGAGCAAACTGTTATGGGTCATTCGTGCTTAGAAACCAAAGATTAGCAGTAATCCTTTAGAGTATTCACTACACTTGGACCGAGCCGAAATTATGCTTAATAGGTCGATATAAATGATATCGATTATATACGGGGATAATGAAGGAAATACATTTTTTCTTTGATTTAACAAATCTATGCAAACACTATTGTTTTATCATCGAGACACAGTAGAAAATGTGAGCAGATATTTAAATGATATTATATTATTTTCTTGTTGAAGTCATCTCAAGCGATTAGCGTCATAACATTGTCACGTTTCATCATTCATTAAACATTCACACTGCGTTTCGTTTCAAGAAAAGAAACACTTTTTTCACTTCCAATAAAAACGACCCGAGAAATCTTCCGTCGATTAATTAAATATATATTTTCCTGACTAGTGTTATGTACAACTATCGTCAAATTTACAAATTAATTCGCGTTAGATTGTTAGAATAAAGCCAGGGCTTATCAGAGGGAGTTTATTTGAACTGAAGATACTATGTTATTTTGAATTTTAGTGTGGATTTATTTGTTAGATGTAACTTTCTTGTCAGGTTATCCGACAAAATCTCATAAGGAAGAACTTTAGACATTCGAGGATATTATCTATTTAACATTGAAGTTATGTACGGCAACTATTCTAATTCTTTCTTGTAACCATTCAGCTTCTGTCTTATTATCATGCAATTTTATCTCCTGTAAGTATTCAAGTTATCACATATAAGTATTCAAGTTCTATCATGTAAGCATTTTAGAACTCCCATATGCGAATTTTAGTTTTCTCTTCTAAGCATTCTTTCTTTGTAAGTGTTTAAGTTCTCCCTGAACGCATTCAAAGCTTTCTTCTGTAACCATTCAAGTTCTCTCTTGTAAGCATTCAAGTTTTCCTTTAACATTTACTATGCATTTCATTAATTCACTTTGTTAAGCTTATACGTATTGTTTACAAAGCTGGCTCATTGGACGACTCAACTAGATTTTAAAAAATAGAGAAAAAAGAAGTGAAAAGAATATGGTTTCTCTCCAATAACAAAGACTAATAGTCATGTGGTACAAAATCATATGAATCCAGTTTATATAAAGTTAGTAAAAATAACAACCTGTGATTAGTTTGGAACCCAACAGCGCAAGGCCCTCGATTAATACAACCACAATCAACAATTTTCCCCATTCTCTTTCTGTGCCTAAATCTAAAGACACATTTCATGTACAAACTTCATTTTCTAGAACTGCCTGACTGTAAAACCATCCACTTATTTGCTTTCCGGCTGACTACAACATGGTCGTCTTCAAGTTCAATGTAAACAAGTTCTTGATGAGCTGTCCCCTTTGATCGTCAAATTCCACTTCATTCCAGCTCTACCAATAACTACAGTGCTGACTCCGTGACCACCGTGCACTCAGTAACCCTTATCCTCGAGTGACGTTTTGGACGTGATAAGAGGTGACTGTCTTGTACACAAAATAAATTGTTCTTCTTTCTGGTCACAGTCAGTTTCTACACCATATTGAACACCTGATAACACAAGAGTTGTATGCTATACGTAATAGACTAGCATCTCATCTAGAGACCTATATCGAAGGTAGCAAAATATACTACAAAACTTCTCATTAAAATCTGCTTTTTGATGACTAAAAATATCAATTACAAAACAAGAAAGGAAATATGAGTTGACGTGTAAAATGTGCAAATCACTGAACAGTGAAAAGTAAAATATAATCGCATACTTCAAGTTGAAATCATTTTTAACAAGTTTTTTCTACGAAACTCGCGCTTTGACATTTACGATTGATTCAAACATTCTGTACTTTTTTCCATTATCGCTGATCACAAGATCAGTTTAATGCATAGAGATGTGCATTCACTTTTATATTCTTGCTAAATTAATTCACGTTTGTTTCCTGCATGATTTTTTCTCATTTGCTTTATTCACACAAAACACAAGTTAAAACATACGTTATTTGAAAAATCTCGATAAGTTTGAGGACATATGGTTAAAATTGTTATGGTTAATTCTAAACTGCAATTATCTTACTTCTGTCTATCATTTTCTTTCTATCTCAATTTATCTCATTTAGTCATGGCTAAAAAGGAAGGATAGCATGTAAAACTTAGGCTAATTCATTGTTAGCAAAAGGTAAACTTCTACAATATAAATCTCACCTGTCTGTTTAAATGTCTGTCTGTATGCATGCATGTCTGTATGGCTGCCTAAAACTTTCGACAGAGGCAACGGATTTTCAAGAAATCGGTATCGTCTTGAAGCTGGACCACTCGGATGACAAATATCAAAAAATTGGCCAAAACAAATTCCTTCACCCTCAACTGGGCACTTTTCTATAGGGAGAGGTCGATTTTTTCGCCTATATTCTCAAAAGTCATCCCATCTTTTCGATTGTCTAGCCTTAATTTAACCTACGTCACTTACGCTTTAGCGATGGGGGCAACAGCAAAATACGTCACGTTTTTTTTTCACGTTCTTTTCCTCCTTTGCGGTACAGGTTCGGGCCTATCTGCCTACTACCACCCTTTATTTTTGCTCAACACATGGGAAACGCCGGGCACCTAGGCTAGCGGTTCTATAACAGTAATGCTATTTAGTCTCACGTTCTAGATGAAGATAGAACTGAGAGAGAGAGAGAGAGAGAGGTATATATATATATATATATATATATATATATATATATATATACAGCTGAATATAAAAAAAAGACTTTTTTATTTTTATATGGTGTAATCAGGAAGATAGACGATTCTCGTTAGATCACTAAAGTAAAATGGCGTTTAGTCTGGTTAGTACTACAATGGGTAAACATTTGAGAATATCAAATTCTGTGTGTGCTCTCTTTACTTTGGGATTCTTTTATTTTCTGGTCGTCTTGGATTTCTCCTTGACACTAGAATCAAACAGTGCCTACTGAGGAGAGGGATAGTTGGAGATTTACCAACCCTTGCATCACAATTGCCTGCGCAGATATATTTACAGTAGGTAATCATTATATATTAAAACTAAAGACAATACAATGTTTATTTTTGTATTTTTTACATTTGGCTGCATTTCATAGCTTGATTTTTTCTTATCCAAAAACTGTTATCTGAGTTTCATGGGTGACACAACGTGTCATATGTTTCTAGTTTTTATCTAATCCACAGGGACATTATATTTGTTCGGTGAGTAGAAGTCCTTAGTCTCAGTTGTATTCTGAATATCGCTTGCACTGAAGACTGAACACTCAACCCCTAGAACAGTGTCACTTAATCCTGAATTTAACTACGTATTTAATCTGTTACGCCAGGAGCCCACAAATTCCTGGTATAGACCCAAAGAAGGTTGAAGTATATACCGACTGAAACGCTATGAAAATATCACTTCAAATGAGAATAGTAATCCGATTAATCCAAGTATTACACTAGACAACATTTTTGTTTTATTCTTTTAATGTTGTCTAGTTTTCCACAATTGATTTTAGATATTTCGGACTGCTGAATCAGAAATCGCATCCGTGTATCTCCATCTGGTCTTGTGACGAAATTAGTTAAATATTTGTAGCATTATCAGCTGGCTTTCATCCTAAATATGACTTTAAGAGAAAATGCTTCGTTACCATATTGACTACTACGTCGATTACTATAAACCGGATGATTCGTATTGATAAAAGTAAGTACACTTAAATTGCATGTTGCTTCAGAATTGTTCAAACTTCAGGTTTTGAATTTCGGTTTCTTCGAACCCATGGGATACTAAGCGGCAGAGAGGCCTCTCTTGAGATCCTAACAGTAGTCAGCCTTCATAGCTGGTCTTCATCGCTTTTAAGCCATGATGGAATCCTTCACTCTGCTTGTCACTCATGTAATCCAGGCTCTAAAGAAACCGGGTTATATGTGAAAATACGGACGGCATCCTATCACTCATATTTCCGAAAGCAGTCAACATGTCGTTAACAAGTTTCAGCCTCTGTCCCATCGACGAAACGTTGCATCCCTCTGCCTTTTCTACAAGTATTTTAGTGGTGAATGCTCTGACGAACTGCAATCACTTGTGCCCCCACGACGTGTGCACCCTCGACAAACCCGACAGGCTGCTAAATCCCACCCCCACACTGTAGAGATCCCTATATGTAAAAGATCTTTTTACTCCAATAGTTTCTTCCCCAGAACCGCTAGACTCTGGAATTCCATTCCAGGTCCCTGCTTCCCCAACAGTACTGACGTGCAGAAGTTCAAGTGTAACGTGAACCGACACCTTGCTGCCCAAATCCCTACATAGTACCCCAGTAGTTGTTGCCCCTGATAGTAGCCCCCTACACCAAAGTGGCAATTAGCCTTGTTTGGGGTTGAAAATGTAAAAAAAAAAAAAAAAAAGTTCTTCTGCAGAGTTTTGGGTGTTATTCTCAACAAATTCTTCACTGTCAGAACAAATACGTCCCCCGTTTTTAATTCTACTTAGTTCATTGGGGTATCGAACTCTAGGTCTCTGATGAGCTGTCGAATTTGAGGCCTGTCAAAGTTGCTAGCTTTCAACTTCTCCATGGTCAATCTTGGAAAAGCCTGCCACAAGTAAGTGAAGAAGTCACCATCCTTGTGCAGAGCCTTTATGAACTGTCTGATTAAACCGAACTTGGTGTGCAGCGTTGAGGAGAGTATTCTGTCTCTGTGGGTAGGTGATGATATTCTTTTTTCTTGCAAGACGCCAATTTATCACGCACATGCCATATACTGAGTACCTCTTTGTGAAAATCCCTATAGTTTTATAACTCCAAACTGATCCTTTTTGACATCATAACCCATGATTATCGGACCTGTTTACTTATTGTCATAAAAATAATCATTTTCAATTAAGATATAGAATTTTAAATCAATCAATTTCTTCTAAAACGGTTCACACATGAGTGCATGTGAACATAAACGTAAAAATCAGACATGTGGTCATAGTCCGAAACCTTAGCCTTATAGCCTTTTGGATTCAGTGCATCAGATTTATCCTGAATCAGCTGTGAAACCGCAGCCAACAAATTCTCACCTAAAAAATTCATAATCATAACTGTGTTTAACTTAAAACATGTTTTATATTCCAAAATAGTTTATTATTATCAGGCCACACTGTAAATTCTGTACTAATTTTTAGCCTTGTTTTTAAATTGAAAAAAAACGTAAAAAAATATTGTGTATATTGTGTAATTTTTTGCATCTTTATGCTTAGATGCATTTTAACTGATTACATTTTTTTTACAGAACGATATCACTTAAATTTGCTTGATTACTAACATGGAAATGCCTAGGGATCATTTGAAGAAAATCCTGCTTTATCAGTTAAGGGATTGGAAATAAAACTGAGTTCAAATCATACAACTGTTCATCGTCATCTTCAACAACTTGGAAATGTTCCTAAACTTGGAAACTGGGTGCCTCATGAATTGTCTGAAACAATATCACATCCGAGTCGACATATGCTCTTCTCTCCATTCTCGCCAACTTGCTTTTTGGATAGACTCGGGAGTTGTGACGAAAAATGGATTTTTTATCGAAATGTTAAGTGTCGTAGACAATGGCTTGGTAAATCATAGCAGAAAAGAGAACTTCATGGAAATAAGGTTCTTCTTTCAATTTAGTAGGATTTCCAAGGAATAATCCACTTTGAATTGTTACCGCCTAATGCAGCAAATAATGCTCACATCTACTGTTAGCAATTAGAGCGTTTGAACTAAGCTTTGAGGGTAAAAAGACCTGCTCTAGTGAATCGAAAAAGGAGTGATGTTTCATCAGGACAATGCATAACCCCACTCAGCAAGAATCATCTAACAAAAGATCGAAGAACTTGGTTGTGAGAAAATTCGTCAACCACCTTATTCTCTTCACCTGGCTTCTTAAGACTACCATTTGTTTCATAGCTTGCAAAATCATTTGGAAGGAACAACTTTTGTAACGCAGAAAAATGTTGAAACTGACATTTGTGTTCTTCGAATCAAAGCCAAAAGGATGTTATAGTGATGGAATTAATAAGCTTGTAAATAGATGGAAATAAATCATAGATAATCAAGCAAAGTATTAAATCTTTAATAAAATGTAACATTTGGTCACTTTTTTCTTTATTCATAATTCGGACAAAACTTATGGGATTACCTGATAAACTGGCTGAGTGAACCAAGAAAATGGAGAATAAATGTATTATTTAGATTTTTCGAACTACTGTTCCCACCCGGAATGTTATTTTAACAACGTTTCAGTGGTTGTAACCTCCGACCTGTATCAGATGTATCTTGTCAAACTCGGGAACCTTTTTTGTCGAACTCAAGAATCTTTCTGATGAACTCGGGAACCTGCGCAGAATTTCGAAAGCATGTCTTTATTTAATCGTAAGGATGTTCTTATTCTGTCAGCCCTGACAAGGTAGCTATCCTAAGCAATTCATAATTCTATATATAAGTACCATACGCACTGAGGAATGAAGTTTCAACCATTCTAGAAGAGTCTAAACTGCCACTAAAATTTTCCAAAGAACGTTATCTACAAGATCACTGGTTCTTGTAAAGTTCATTGTTTTACTGGCAGAGGGCACAAGGAAACGGGGAAGAAACGGCATTTAGTAAGACTATCCTCAACTAAAAAGTATGGTATTCAATTATTACTACTTGTATGGATTATTATTATTAGACTGGGTTAGTGGTAAGGAGAGATGAACATACAATAATGTATATGGTCTATCCACAACTGCAAATATATGACTTGATAGATTTGTGCTTTTTTAACTTGTGCTCACATAAAATAAATCATTGGACTTGGTTTCGTTGTGAAGGTCAATCGATTAGTTTAGTTCCAACTTCTATACTTTCCAATATTTGTAACTATTTCTGGTGCACCGATACGGCAGTATTTTGTGTATTCCTTTTTTTTTTACTTTTTGAGATGGAGATTCTATCTGTCGGCTAAGAAACCCACTTCCAAATAGCGTCATTCTTTTGTATTTCTATCAGTTTTTGCTGCCTCCTTTCATAATCTGTTTTGTTGTTTACGAGATAGGTGATATTCAGATGTCTAGATCAGTACATCAACTCCTTGAGACTCGGTGTTTATCCACATATTTCCTGCACCACTATCTGATAAATAGTTTGTTCATAATACTATTCCATTTCGTACGTTTTCCTTTCCATTTAATAAATATTCTATTTTTTGGCTATTCATTTCCACACACACACACACGCACACACACACACACACACACACACACATACGCGCGTGCGCATAAACGCGCGTGCATATATATGTATATCTGTAAATTACGAAAAGTCTATGTTTTGTAAGGAATTACGTGTATTAAGGACAAAAACAACAGTAAAAGCAGCAGCAATAATAATAATAATAATAATAATAATAATAGTAACAATAATAATAATAATAATAATAATAATAATAATAATAATAATAATAAGAAGAAGAAGAATAAGGAAAGCCCTTGAATGTGGAGACTAACACCACACATAAACTACACACAAACTGGATACAGAAACAGCTAAAGATGCAAAACACAAAGTAACACTACATGAAATCATAGAAAACAAACTTCATAAATGAAAAATCGACCCACATTTTTCTTCTTCCTCCTGTGAGTGTCGCCATAAACAGGCACCACGCCAAATAATGAGGGTCAAGCATAGGGGAGGACCGAGGAGAGAAAGCACTAGCCAAACCCCCGCTGGAGATGTGCAAAAGGGACTGCAACCTTGGGGAGGCTTTTTTGCCACCCAAATTCCAGTGAAACCAATAGTCGCCGCAAACGAGAAATCAATGGTAAGCGGCTGTTGCGAGAATACAAATTCTTTTGCAAAGGTTATCGACAGAAGTGGAGAGTACTAGAAATCTGGGGAGACTTGTCGCTTAGACAAGCTAATATGATGGCTTGTGTGAATGCTCTTACTGAGTAAAGAAAAATATATTAAAAAAGAAGAAATATTAAAATCCAGATAAGCACAACCCTGTATTAGAGATTTTGTTTTCCTTGTTCTTTTTCATACCAACTTGAATTAATCATCTTAGGGGCTAATCAATACTAGTAAATTAAATATGATATAACACTGAAGCTATGATTATTTTGTTAATGTAATGTTTCAGCTCTTTCTTGTAAGAACGTTCTAAGAGTCCAGGTTTTGTTTCGATTTCCAGTTGTAGTATTCTCTTTATTTATTTATTTTTTTACAATATCCACGATATTTTCTATTTCTTAAGAAATTATTATATTTCGAAATAAACAAATCCGCAATGTACTTAATACGTTTAAAAATTGTTACTGACGTACTGATAGACGACATAATGTAACGATATTAAAAATGTTTATTTGAATATAAATAAAAGTATATATGAGGAGACCGTGCTTACCAAAAAAACTATATATAATTGTTCTACATAACTTCATGTATACCACAAATAAAAAGCACGGATTTCCGAAACGATCGTACAGATAATTGACTTTGTTGTTGTTCCTTCTTATGAAACTGATTTTTAATTTAATTAAAATTTGATTTTTAAATTAAAAATTTTTTAAAAAATTTTTAAATTGTAAATCACATTACTTAATATTAAAAGTATATATATATATATATATATATATATATATATATATATATATATATAAATAATAGTATATATATATATATGTATATATATATTTGGGTATGCGGGTATACCTACTACCTCAGGGAGATGGACGCCTCTGCCTTGCATAGTTTCAGGTCACCCTTGGGCAAGGTGTAATACCTGTTAGCCTCCCTCTCAAGTTCTGGAGGGTTACTATATTGTGAGAACTAGGGATATATATATATATATATATATATATATATATATATAAATATATATATATGCATGTTTGATTGCTTATGTGTATGTGTGTGTGTATGTCCAGCTGCCGGAGAGGTTAAAACTCTGTGATAATAAAACATGCATACTATGCCACTGCTCAGTCATCTCACTATTTCAGTTTGTCACTGTGCAACCAGTGGTAGGGTGCGAGAGGTTACAATATGTGTAGCACAAGCATGTTGTGTCGCGATTGTTATGTGCACATATCTTTCGAAGAAAAAAAGTGAATGTCCTATGGCGATAGGTGAGTAGTGACGTGCACAGGCTTAGCGGGCTGGAAGTGCATAGCTGCAAATCTGCACATAGGCGGCTAGTGATTTATCTAACATCGTCGACTAAATCGCTTACAGGGCGGAAGAAACTTCGGTGGATGATCTGGCGGCTGAGCAGCCTTTTCTAGGGATACACTGCTCACCCATGAATTTGGGAAGTGTCTAGAAAAGGTGACCTATAAATTGTCTACCCTTTTATTAGCTGGCCGGCTTCCTGCGGTCGGCGGCTGCTCTATATTTGCAGGAGAAACAAGATAAAGTTGAAGAAAAATAATAAACAAGGAAAATCAAAATTTTATCTAGATGTCCTGGATAGTGAAAGACCTGTGCGTAGGACAGCTATTGTTGTAAGAGAGCTCGCTAGGTACAGCATAGGCATTGCGACATTGTCTGAAACACGATTGAGTGGTGAGGATCAATTGGTGGAAGTGGGCTCGGGATACACCTTTTTTGGAAAGGAAAACCATCGGGGCTGAGACGAGAAGTTGGAATTGGCTTTGCAGTGCGTTCTGATTTGGTGAAGAGGATTGAACAACCAATCTGTGTAAGTGACAGAATTATGATGATGCGCTTCCCTCTTGCACACAGTAGGTATATGACGATTTTATCTGTGTATGCCCCTATAATGGGTCAAGGTGAAGACACCATCACGCCGTTTTACCGAGATCTCAGTCGTTCCATTTCCTCTATTCCTTTATCTGAGAAGATCTTACTCATGGGTGATTAAAATGTAAGGGATCATCACACCTGGGACTCATTCGGCCGGTTTGGTGTAGGTAGGGTCAAAAGTAATGGGCTGTATCTTCTCCATTTAGTTTGACCTTGCTATCTGTAATACTTTCTTCAGCCACAAAGAGGTCCATAGCTTTACCTGAACCCATCCTCGTTCAAAACAAGGTCACTTGATTGATTACATTATATCCAGGAAGGCAGATTTGCGAGACGTCTGTAGTGTGCGTGTTATGCGTGGAGCTGAATGCGGCACAAATCATTTTTTGGTACGCGGGAAGTTGAAAATCTGTATAAGGATAAGGTGTAGCTTGGGTGGTGTTAGGATTCCCAGGCGGGTTGATGTGTCAAGGCTTGATGATCCAAGTGTACGTGAAAAGCTTCGATCCGTAGTTAATTCTGCTGATTTTGATGGGTCATGGGCGAATTTTAAAAATACAATCTATGAAATAAGTGTAGATGTTCTTGGTTAAACATCAGGAGTGGTTTGATAATAATGATTCTGGAATTACTCAACTCTAGTGCTAAAAACGAGTTGTACCATAAAATGTTGTCTACCTCTCATGGAGGTCGAGTCCCTCCAACAGTCACTTAAAGCAAACAAGGGTATTCTCCAAAAGCGACTCTGCCAAATGAAGTATCAGTGGTGGGCTAAACTCGCCAACAAAATTTAGATGGCTTTTAATTGTAAAGACCTCAAACGCATATACCATTTGCTTAAAAAAGTTTTTGGTCCCCAAACGCCATCTACATCTCCCCTACTCTCAAGTGATAGAATTGCCCTTATAAAGGATCCTAACAAGATTCTCCTTCGTTGGACCGAGCATTATTCTGATCTCTTTAACAACCCCTCTAATGTTGATGAGAACGTCATCAATGGATTTTTATCACAACAGAAGCTTATCCATGAAATGCCTGTGTTACCATCTGAGAATGAAATTAGAGATACAATCAAGGAAGTGAACGTTGGAAGATCTCCAGGGCTTGATGGTATTCCTTTGGAAGTCCTCTTACATGAGGGTGATAAACTTGTTCATGAAATTCTTCATCTACTCACTGATGTCTGGTAGGGTGTTCCCGTCCATCAGGATTGGGTTGATGCAATTCTTATATCACTGTACAAGGGAAAGGGGCCCAGGACCGACTGTGGAAGTTATTGTGGGATAAGTTTGTTGGAAGCAGTTGGAAAAGTATTTTCCAGAGTTCTACTCAATAGATTGTTAAAATATATTTGTCCATCCGTCATTCTAAAAAGCCAAAGTGGCTTTCGTCCGGGCAGAGGAACCACGGATATGATCTTCTCTGCTCGGCAGTTGCAGGAAAATGTACTGGACACCGTGTTCCGCTTCATCAGGTTTTTGTTGATTTGACTAAGGCTTTTGATACGGTGAACAGAAGTGCCCTATGGATAATTCTGGGGAATTCAGAGAGCTCCACACTAATATGAAGGCTCGCCTGAACTTCAACGGATACCTATCGGAACCCATTTACATTTAACGATGACAATGGTGTGAAGCAGGGTGATATCCTAGCACCTACACGTTTTTCCAATTTATTTTGCAACTATGTTATCGTATGCCTTTAGGGAATGTTCTCTAGGTGTATATTTGCGTTTCAGAACGTCAGGTAGGGTCTTTGATCTTCGTCGTTTTTTATGCTTCAACAAGGACCTTTCACACCTGGTTCGTGAATTGCTTTATGCGGATGACGCCGATCTCGTGGCCCACGGTGAGAGGGATATGCAGGGTATCATGGATCTGTTTTCGGGGGCCTATGCGTCTTTTGGGCTCACTATTAATCTTAAGAAGACTAATGTTATGTTCACACCTCTACCCGGTATTTTGTATGTGGAACCAAATATTTTTGTCAACAACCAGAGACTTGCCGTGGTTGACACATTTGTGTATTTGGGTAGTACTCTCGCCAGAGATGGAACCCTGGATGCTGAGGTCAACTATAGGATACAGCGTGCCATTAAGGCTTTTGGTGACTTAGAGAAGCGAGTGTGGTCTGACAGGGGTATAACTATTCATACAAAGGTCAGTGTCTATCAATATTGTATTTTACCATCCCTGCTTTACGCTTCTGGGGCCTGGACAACTTATGGTAGGCACATAAAAGTCATGAATAGAGTGCACCAGAAATTCCTGAGACACATTCTGGGCATCAGGTGGAGCACTTTTTTTTACCTGATATGGATGTTCTCATGCGAGCTGACGTACATTTTATCGAGAAGTTGATTATACGCAACCAGATGAGATGAGCTTGATATCTGACAAGGATGGACGACTATAGATTGCCAAAGCGCCTGGTCTATGGTGAAATTATACAAGGAAAGCATCCACAACATAAGCCGAAGACACGCTTTAAGGATAACATCAAAGACAACCTTAACGATCTTGGTATTGACGTGTTCAGTTGGGAAAGTGCTTCCAATGATCGTAAAAAGTGGCGTTCCTTGGTCTATCATGGCTGTGATAGTTTTGAGAAGAAAAAATACGAATATGCAAAAATGAAGCGTGATATCCGGAAGAAAAATCTGTCAGATATATCAGGTCGATCGGAGGATTTCATGCAGAACCACACCTGTGATTTATGCGGTAAAATGATTTTATCCGGAGCTGGCCTAGCTAGCCACAAGCGTTCACATGGATATCAATCTTTCTTTCATGGAGTAAACATTGCAGGGCAAAGATGTTCTGTTTGCTCTGTGGTCTGTAAATCGAGTGGAGGCCTGAAGCGTCATATGAGCGTCAACAGTAGAGCAGCACCAGTTGCCATCACTCAATCTCAGCTTAGGTGTGACCTTTGCAACAGACTGTGTAAGAGCAGGGCTGGTCTTAAGAGCCACCTTCATTCCCACAGAAAATAGGAATTGATGCATCTTGATCACATCTCCACATGTATATATGTATGTGTGTATAAGTGTATATGTGTGTATATAATAAAAAATAACTAAATATTTCAAAAATACATGAAAATGAATGAGTAATCAACAATCAAGCAAGGGAAAGATGGTCTTCTTCTGTCAAGAAGTGACAATCACCATATATATATGTGCATATATATATGTATATATGCATATATATGTATATATGCTTATATATGTATATATATGCATATATATGTGTATATATATGTGTATATATATGTATTATTTATGTGATTAAATGACTTACTGACTAGATAGTTTTTTAACGAATGATAAAAAGTAATTTTTTATACAGTTTCAAATGTTAACAACTTCAAAGACTATATATGTATATATGTATATATATGTATATAT
>NC_136505.1:37561237-37688737 GCF_053919585.1 Euprymna scolopes | reverse complement strand
CACCTAGTATTATAAAATGGTCACCTATTTTAATACTGACTAGACTCAACGTTGAAGTAAGCAATACGCAGTTACCACCTACATCCCCTCTGAATCGGTACTACTTGATTACAGTTGGTAGAAGCTTAGGGCGATTCGGAACAATGCTGAGATGAACAGACGTCTCACACATACAACGCATAGCGTTTTCAAATAGTAACCCAGTTTTATAGTAACGATACTCAACGTTGCTTAGCGTTGGTGATATAATGGAATCCGTTCTGTGAACGAGATTATGCCAGAAGTATTTTGCGTTAATTCTGCAATATCATATAAAACCACCACATTTTTTTAAATTCTTTATGAGAGTGTCAACAAGTCAGTATTCCGTAAATATAGATTATTTTTTTTAAATCTCCCCCACGGTGTGTGTGTTCTTCCAATATATTTATCTTAGACGAATTCATGCATGCTGATAATGAGTTGGGGATGAAACAATATTCGCCACATTAACCACGTTTTTTTTTCACAGTTCTTCCAGTTTGTTTTAAATCTATTATTAAGCTAGCTAGAATACCTGCCACATGACGGGTTCATAATATGATTGGACCCTCCGAGTTGTTTATTGGTGTAAGAATTAAGATTATGGAGGTTTTGATACATGACTACGTTAGCTGGATCAGTTCTCTTTGATTTCTGTAATGTTTCTTTTTATATATTAATTTATATGTTTACATTAGGTCGATAAATACCTCTTAATTATGCGTATATTGGTTTACAAAGTCGAGGACTTTTTAAATCAATATTTCAGGTGTTCTCACCAGTGTCAAAATGTGTATTGGGCCAGCATATTCAAAGTTCCATCGTTTGCATAATTCTCTGTGGATCACATTTCTCACGCACTTGTGTTAGTTTATGTATATCTTTCAGGCTGGTTTGCTTTATTCACTCATGGGATTTACTGTTTGTTTTTTGTTTTGTTTTTTTGTCTAGAAAGTCTACGTTTAAATTTTCCTGTGTTTTATCTGTCTTATCTATAATATAAATCTCACCTGTCTGATTAAATATACGTATGCAAGTATGTTTCTATGTATGGCAGACACTTTCGACAGAGGCGACGGATCTTGACAAGATCGATATCATTTTGAAGCTCGACCTATCGGACGTCAAATATCGAGAAATTGGCACAAAACATTAATTCCTTCGCCTTAAACTCGGCCGTTTTGTACAAGGAGGGGTCGATTTCTTTCGCCGACATTTTAGCAAATCATCGTCACCGTTGGATTGAATTCGGTTAATTTCAACGCTTTTGACTTCCGGTCCCGTTATGGAGACATCGGCTAAGACGTCAGATTTTTTTCACTTTCTTTTCCGACTTCGCGGCACGGGTTCGAGCCTGCCTGCCTACTACAACTTTTCGTTTTTTGCTCAACACACACCTCCAACCACACGGACAACGCCGAGCACCCAGGCTAGCTTTTTATATAGCTCGTTCAGATTTCAATGTTTGGTGCGGTTTGTAGTAGAGATTTCAATTCTCTGGTCAAACCTCTTTTTCAAAACCGTCTACATGTGTTTTCGTATACCTCTTCTTTGATCAGTATTAAACATTATCCATTTAGTTGCTTCTGCTTCAACGCTTTCTCGTCTTTCATTGTGAAATTTCACTACTCGTTGTATTGTTTATTTTAACGGTACTACTCTGTAGCGGTATTTATATTTTTGTTCATTTAGGTTATGGTTTTTCCTAATTTTTTATAGCATCCTGCACACATTGTGAACTTTAGTTTTATTGTTTAGTTGTTTTTTTTTTTACTGCTTAAAATTTCAAACTACGTCTACTTTTATCAGTGCATATTCGAATGAGAGTCTGCACCATGCGCGTCGCCGGGTACGAATAATGTAAAGAAAAATATAATCTTCACACAGTTATACTGTTGTAATGATGTCGATGTATAAAGAATTGTGTAAGAATTGACATTCAACATTTTAAGCTCCTAATAATTTAAGAGAAGGTAGGTAGTTACAGTATATCAACACATGAGAGTATGTTAAATGTGGTCTGTTTCACCTAAGTCTAGTGTCATGTTTCTCATATGCGGAGATCTTGGGATTAAACAGATTTACCTTAAGAAACGGTGACATTGGACCGGAATTTAAGGTTAGTAAATGTGTTAGTTTTACCACAAGTTTCCCCCATTAACTCTCTGATTCAAAGGTCGCGGTGGTCCAGTGATTTACACACGGACTGAAAAATTGGATGTTCCTAGTTCGACTCCAGTGTTTTTAAATTTTTTTACAAAGTCATCACCACTTATCAAGGCCCAGAGACTACTTGAGGATAAGGGTTAAAAAGTGTACAGTAGACAATTGGACAACAAAGTAATTGTTAGCAATGGAAATTTGGTAAATTTGTTAACTTATATGGAACGGCTCATCAAAAACTTGTTTACGTTAGGCTTGAAGACAACCATATTGCGGTCAGCTGGAAAGCATTAAAAACGGAAGACAATTCCATAGGCGTGCAGTTCTAAGAAAAAAGCTTTGTTCATGGAATCTACGTTTAGGTTTAGGTACAGATAAAGAGTGGGGGAATTATTGATAGTGTTTTCTTCTAGATGGGGTTTTCTTGCGAAAGTTTGGCGAGGGGGGAACACTCAAGATGTTCAAACCTTTACGTTGTTCTTCATGTAAAGTGCTTTATGTTTTTCTACACATAATTCTGGCTCGGAAAATATCGGTAAAACCAAGGCCAACCATAACAGCTTTGGATTCATACGACATGATGATAATGCACTCACTAATTCAACGTTGTGTCAAATCGTGATGGTCAGAAAGAATCCGTCCTCTTTAGTCAAATTTACCTTATATTGTACCCCTTTGTGTACACCCGACAAAGGCGGTTTCCGGAGTTTTTTTTTTTTGCTTTGCTTACTCTTAATGTTTACTTTTCATAGCATTCCGATTGATTTTGTCTTATGACGAATATAATATACATAATATAATACGTTTATTTAAAACAAGAATTGTTCCCGAAATATCAGAAATTAATATCCTCTTTATAAAAGTTCCAGGCCGGGTTTGGGCCCTGTCGGTGGGGCATTAGAATACGCCGACTGCCCCCCCCTGCAGAGGGTAAAAGTCCCTCAATGGGGGTCCTGGATATGACCTTAAACTATATCCAGTGGTCAGGCCCCAGCTTGTGGGCTTTGGGAAGTGTGGAGCCACCCTTTAATTACCATTGCTCCCAGATCCACTCTGACCCGGAGTGGTAGTACCTGTTAGGGTCCCAACTATGGGTTAAATAGAAACGGATTTGAAAACAACAAATATATTCTACTAAAAAAATTTCTTCAAAATCTTTGGATTCGGCATTAAATAATCCGAAAAGGGTTGATATGCCGTAAAACAAAACCAACCAACCAACCAACCAACCAACCAACCAACCAACCAGGCCGGGTTTGTTTATTTATCTCTTTATTTATTTATTGTAGTATAATTATTCCACAAAATAGATGTCATTTTAAATATATCCTGCAATTTAAGTTAAAATATTCCTTGGCCATTTCGAAGTACCTGAAGTTTTAGCAACGGATATTTCACATTTTTTCTCAACAAATCGAAATGGTTTACATGGCAGCTGGTTATGACCTGTATCCTTACTTTATTATCCTGATAATCGCTAGTTGATAATCCGATTGTAGCGTCGGGATTCTAAATCGCAACAATTTTCTTCTTCGTGTTCTATTTTTAATCCTGAATGTTTGATTTTTCTTTCTTTTTTTTTTTTTTTGAGGCTTAAAAAACTGATTATTTTCATTTTCTTTGCTTCGCGTTGGTTTTTTCTTCTGGTTCAACTTTCTCTATTTGCTCACATCTCTTCAAATACTCATATTTTTATTAAGACAAAGATAACACATAAGTTTGTGTATCGTAGGCGTTTGCGTCCTATTTAAAATTCTCCACTTAAAGATGAGTACTTTATTATTCGTCTTTAGAAATTCTGTGTATTGCAATAGTGAAGTGTCTTTCTTTTTTCTGAATGAAAACAGAATGCTTTATGCTTAGAGCCTCTAGTATTCAATTTATGCATGCACCCTGACGTAAAATCTTTTTTGATTAGGATTTTTCCTAGGTTCACTTATATGTAATATGCTAAATGGCCACCCTATATAATAGTAATAATAATATAATAATTTGTAATAATAATACGAGGGTCGTTCAAAAAGTAAAGCCTATTACTTTAATTCAAAAGTTTAAGAGTTATGGAGACGAGAGGGATACTATCAAAACGAGTGACCTTTGTGTTTAGGAATTTTTATTTCTACATAGGCACCACCATTTTCAATGCAGTTTTTTTCCAGCGATTAATGATGATGGTGCATGAGTATCCGAAGCGCGGTTTGTCATCCGAGGATCGATCCAAAAGCAAAGCCTCCTTTTTTAATTCAAAAGCTACGAAGAAAAGTGCTCAAGTATTTATTTTGCTACATAGTCACCACAGTTGTTAGTGCACTTTTGCTAGGAATTCAATGACCCATCTCTGCTTCTGCTCTTTTATTACAGGGGTTGCTTTCCCAGACTCTCAAACGTCAATATATATAAAAGAAAGATGGAATTTTCAGGTCATGAATGCATAAGTTCCGTTATCATAATGCAATTTGCAATCCCATCTTATATATTCATGCAGAATAAAAATATAGGAGACGTGACTTTCGGAACGCCCCTTGTATACTATAGTATGTATTAGTAGTAATATAACAGTTTTAAATGACTTATTTGACACGTTAGGGTTATTCATACCAAATTTGATAAACTTATTGCTAAAGCTTTTAGAGTTTACTAACAAGGAGGCTCGACGTTGATCGGGATAGAATGAGGACGAATTACTATTTCTACACTTTCAATATATTTATTATCATCAACATCGTTGAAAGTGCCCATTTTCCAGTCATATCGATTAATCGCCTTTTCTAGTCAGGAACCCACCAGGGTGTACCAGAAGGAAGCCACACATTCCTCCCCGCAATGATTTACTCCACAATATCTTGTAGCTTGCATTACACTGTAGAGAATCTACTGTTGATTTTATGAAATTATTTTTACATAATAACTCGAATTAAAGTTTAAAATGCACACGCCAAGTATCATTTTGCTCTAAACAGAAAGTATCATTGACCGCTAAACCTAAAGATTGATTTTAAACGCGCCCCAGTCTTATCAAAGAACATACTTTTAGTTTTATACGCCGAACCCTTCTGCTTGTGCATTTATAAAACTTCTCAAATGCATTTGTGATATTAGACTGCATAAAACTGTTTCGTCAAATCGGACTGTTTTCTTTAATAGGATATTTTTCTATTATCGATTTCTGATACTTATCAAAGGTATTCCAATATAAAACCTATCCAAGAACACTCGCAGAGACACGTAAAATATACGGCATAATCACGTTGACACACCGGTTCAAGTCAGATCACCAAAGTTAAGTGACGCTGAGCCTGGTCATTACTAAAATGGGTGACCAATTTGAGAATTTCAGGCGCTGTATCTAGGAGGACACAAAAGAGTCGCAAAAACCTTACCTCGTCATCTCCCCTAAAGGGGATATGCATGCGACTGAGGACGGCTTGTACATCGGCAGATGTCGGTTACACCCAAATAGGGTTAGTGCACTTTCTCTCTCTCTCTCTCTCTCTCACACACACACACACACACACACACACACACACACACACACACACACACACACACACACACACACACACACACAACATTTGTGTAAATTAAAAAAAAATTGACCCAAACATCTTAAACACTATAGGGAACGAACTCGTACACACACAGGCGACGATCCTTTTATATATAGATAAATAGATAAGTATATCTTTATTGCCGTGTTAACAGTAATATCAATATTAATATCTTTATATTCACTTCTACTAAGGGATGAGTTATGCTAAATTTGAAACTCTGATGTCGAGTAGCTAAAAACATAAGTACATGCCAAAAAGCTGACAAACACAAGTGTTAAATCCAGCTAACTTGTATTTCGTTTCCGTGTATAATTGCGGTGTTTTATGAAAACACGTTTTGTTTTGGCGTAGATAGAAACTCACTATTAACAGCTATGTTTCTCAGTCTGTCTCTTTAACTTTATTCTTTACTTAACATTAAGTCATTACGATAAGACTTGAAGAGATCAATTCAGTTGCTATTGTTTGTTTGCGAAGAACAATAGTTATTTTAGTTTAGTTTTGGAGATACATTGCTTAGTTTAATCGATATAATAAAGCAAAAAGGTCTTGGTCTCGATTTTGTCATTGATATATTCCATCCCATATTATTCCCGTTTTATTTTTAATAGAACGCTATTGTGTATCGTGGTAGCACGTTCTTCGAAACAATAAAATTCAAAGTAAATTTCCCCAGAAAATAATTTTATCCGCTCGGATTTTATTTTACGTAGCTACCATTAATTTTCTAAAAAATATAAAAATTGTAACGAAGCGATATTTTGGCTGTTGGTTTTCTACTCCCTCTGGCGAAACTAACGAGAGTTCTTACCTACAAATAGAGAGTGAGAGAGAAAGAGAGAAAGATAGATAGATAGATAGAGAGAGGGAAACATAACTCACTAGAGACTCGTTCGTCGCGAAGATCCGCAAATATAATCTCGACGCCACAACCCGCAAGCATACAATCGACACGACATACTCAACTCGACGACTCGCAAAGTAACACAATAAACAACAACTAACTTATCACAAGATAATTCTGATTTTTTTTTATTAATATTTACTTTTCTTTGATTTGAAGCGAGAAATATAATTTGAGAAAATAGGATTGGTTATGTTTCTGTATCTTACAGACTTACTTCCTTTTGTTTAGAAGATAAACATATAATTTGGAAAAAAGAAATGCCATTATGCACTTCTTGCAGGAATTCTTTCCTTTGTTTAAAAGTGGATATTATTTTTTAGAAAAGGACAAATTGGCACGTTTTCTTACATTACAGATTCTTTTACATCTTTGGAAAACAAGTGAAGCATGCATAGTCCCTCGTGAGTGCTTAGTAAACGAGGCATAAAAAATAACTAAGTTCAGCATTTGCCCACCCCCACTTAGTCGCAAAAGTCCTCAGGGAACGTCAAATTCTGGTGAAAATTAAAAAAAAAAACGATGCGGTTTTAGGCTGTAACATATGTGAGTTTGAATTCTGCACCATGCAAAATAAGAAATAACCAAGTCAATCATTTGTCCCCCTCCCTATTAAGCCCCAAAAGACCTCAGGGTCTTAACATATTAAAATTTGAGTTCAGCACTATGCAAAACTACTAAAAAGACATACACAGAAAATTTGGGACAAATATGGTAAAATAGTCCCCAAAATGGAGTGTTTTTACTAGCCCTAAAAGAGACCCTGGGTACATCCAAGAGTTATCGCGAAGTATAGACAAACGAAATGATATAGAAATCAGTTAGTTACAACTTTTCAGAAAGCTCTCTCCTCTGATCTCGAGCGCGTGGTTCAGTGGGTGAAGAGGTGGCTGGTTACCTTTAATGCATCCAAAACCAAACTCCTATCCTTACATCATCAACGCTCTGATCCCCATCTGGCATCAATTGTGATGGATGGCTCTCGTCTGGGTGAGGCCCCGTGTTTTGACAAGCTTCTGGGTTTGACCTTTACTCCTGATCTGAAATGGAACGTACACCAAGTCTGTTGCCAAGGTCGCTGGAAAGATGGTGGGATCCTTCTACCGCTCCAGTAGATATCTCACTACTGATGCAATTCTCTATCTATATAAAAGCCAAGTACGTCCAAGGATTGAATACTGTTGCCATCTCTGGGCAGGAGCTGCTAAAAACAGCCTATCCTGCCTTGACAAAGTACAAAATAGACTTCGTGGCTTAGTGGGAGATGATGCCCTTTCCTCTACCCTGCAACCTCTCTCCCACAGAAGAGACGTTGCGAGCCTATCCTTGTTTTATCGTTATTTCCATGGCAGGTGCTCGTCTGAACTCCAATCTCTGGCCCCCCCTTGCCAATCTTTCACGAAAAACACCCGTCTAGCTGAATCCACTGTGAAAAATTTCCCCCACTCTATATCTGTGCCTAAATCAAAACGCGGATTCCATGAACAAAGCTTCTTTCTTAGAACTGCACGCCTGTGGAACTCTGTTCCGTCTGCCTGCTTCCCACCGGACTACAACTTGGATGTGTTCAAGTCCAACGTTAACAAATTCCTAATGAACCGCCCCCTTAAGTAAACACTTCATCAAATCTCCACACTAACGCTATGTACTTGCAATAACCCTTATCCCTGAGTTGTTTCCGGGCCTTGGTAAGTGGTGATCACTGTGTAAAAAAAAAGGTAAAAAAATGCGAGGTATTCATTTTTTATAATACGCACAAAACTGTCAATTTTAGCCATTTAAACACGAAAGGCACCCCTTAGGGGTCAACAAGAGTTTTCCCGGAAAATCTGTTCTGTTACTTTTTTACTCATATCATGTTTAATGTTTCTGCAAAATTTCTGTTGTGTCTGCACAAATAATTAACAAGTACACGGAAAGTAAAGGTATACAATAATATGTTAGGAAGAAAAGTTATATACATATTTACATGTCTTCAGATATACTTCAGTTGGAGATATTCCGGCAGGTGGCGTGTTGGATGTGTTATGGAGGCAGCATAGGCGTCTTGCCTATTTGGCGGTCGTTGCCGAACTCTCCTGGTAGTGGTGATTGATACCTTAATATATCTCACTCACCCGCCTATGTTAATTAGTGGGCGTCTCCACAACAATTTCAAAAAAATTCCAAGGCGTAGTTATTGAGAAAATGCAGACAGAATAACGGACGAATGGACAAGGGGGGATTTTTCAGATCCCTCCCCCTTTTGTCGGGGTCTAATAAAAACTAAGCAAATAAAAAAAAATCACTCACACAGACAACGTTACTTATGTATATATATAGTAGATAGATAGAGAAATCGGTAGAAAGATAAATAAATAAATAGATAGATAAGTGTTTCTGCAATGTATTGTCAACAGTAATATCAATAATCCTATTTTATATTCACATCTACTAAGGAAAAAGTAATGCTCAACTTGAAACTTCTATGTAAAGTCGTTTAAAACATATAAGTAAATGCCAGGCAGCTGACAGCAGAGCAGCACAAATGTTAAATCCAGCTAACATGTATTTCGTTTTCGTGAATAATTGAGATGTTTTACGAGAACACGTTTTTTTGATGTGGGTCGAATAAAACGATTAACAGCTTCTTTGGAAAATATAAAATATAGGCAATAAAAAAAAGCTGTATAATTTCATGAAACAGAATTGCAAACAAATTGCAAGCCGATAAAGTATAGACAGTTTATATGAAAATTATATTTAAAAGACATACAAACTATGAAGTAAAAAAAACCTTTCAAGAGATAGTTTGGCTGTTTACGTTTTACGACCTATAAAAGATTTTCGGTTTTTAAATGTCAAATCCAGTAATTTTGTAAAAGAAAGAAAATGATGCTTAAAATTATTTATAACTTCAAATATTTATTGTAAGTATTTTATTTTGTGCGATATCGACTGTTTTCGAGATTATTTACTGCGGAATCTAGTAAAAAATAAAAAGTTCTTTATATCTTCAAATATTTGTTCATGATGTTTGGTGTTGTTGTTTTCTAGAAGAAAATTGTTTTTTTTTCTTTTTGACGTTCCAGAACATGATTGAGCTTTGCGAAGTGAAAGACTAAGGAAGTAGCACGTCAATGTTTGGTGCATTTTTGATCAGAAAGGCAGGATTTTAAGACTGCCTGATGTGGTCGCACAGGCGTTTGATAGTCATTTTCCATCTCCAATGCTACGATACAAAATTATTTCGTTATTTCCATGGCAGGTGCTCATCTGAACTCCAATCTCTGGTACCCCTCGCCAATCGTTCACGAAAAACACCCGTCTAGCTGAAACCACTTTGAAAAATCTTCCCCACTCTTTATCTGTGCCTAAATCAAAACGTAGATTCCATGAACAAAGCTTCTTTCTTAGAACTGCACGCCTGTGGAACTCTGTTCTGTCTGCCTGCTTCCCACCTGACTACAACCTGGATGTCTTCAAGTCCAACGTTAACAAATTCCTAATGAACCGCCCCCTTAAGTAAACACTTCATTAAATCTCCACACTAACGTACTATACTTGCAATAACCCTTATCCCTGAGTGGCTTCCGGGCCTTGATAAGTGGTGGCCACCGTGTAAAAAAATTCTGAGCATTTGTAGAAGCTTTAATGATTTATCACTGCATTAACAAGACTTGAACTGCACCAGGTTACACCATGTGTCAATCAATATCTCCAAATGTGTAATCTTCTGTTTTACATATTTTTTTGATTAGTAGTATTTCTAAATAATACTTGTGACGATCGTCGATCCCCAAATATTCTTACCATTGTGTTCACTTCGTCTTAATTTCCTTGTTCTGACCGTATATTTACTCGCACTGGCTATCGGCTACGGCGCAAGCACTAGCTCACACGCTGTGTTAAAAAAAGACAAAATAACTCTTCTCTGTAACATCTGCTTGTGTGCGGTTTTGTGTGTTTATGCTTATGTATTATTGAGGATCTAACTCCTTACGTTTACCTTTTTTTTACTAATCTTCACTATTAACAAGTTGAATTGCCACTTGCACGTAAAAGGATAATACTTAAGATTATTCCTAAGAACGTGATTGTAAGGAGTTAAATAGCGGGATGTTTGCTCACATTACATGTAAATATCTGCATATCAGAGAAAGAGTAAACAAGAAGGAGAATTTCAAAATCTAGCAGTCTGAGAGGGAGAAACCATTAGAGTAGTAGGATTTTCGTAAACTAGAAACCTCACTAGTGAAGAGATAAGATTTTGCTGCTTGTCACGTTAGTCAGGAGTATGTGCTTCGAGGATCACAAGTGTTACGACTTCATGAGAGCGTATTGCATTATAGTATTTGTAAAATAAGTGCGGGGATGCAACATCGTGGCGATTAACTACGGTTAAAATTTTGACCGATAATTCGGGAGCGATGGGATTTGAGACTATTTTTTGGAGCTTAGCTATGAGGGAAATGCAAGTGGTGCAAGTCCAGATGATGCAACAAAACTCCAGACATAAGAAAATTATGCTTTGTAAAGGTTTAAGTACCATTCTTTTCAAATTCATAAGACCAAATCTAAATCATTTACCTCTAGAAACATATCCTTGTCCAATCGAGGTTATCTGCTCTTCAGCTTATCTCATCATCGTAGGATAGATTCAATCGAAATCTCTGATGAACGTTCACTCGAACTCTGACCTCAATTTTTCCCGAACCGAACTTTTATCAACTCTTCGGGTCTACATGATGCAATCCCTTCCAAACGCTGGCTCTAATGCCATCTAATTTATCCAGCCTTTTCCCTCGGCCCCAAATCACAGATGTCTGACATCCTTTTCAGTTGATTTCACTGGTCATCTAAAAGACTAAATTCATTTCTTCTCAGTCTATCGTTTTACGATCAACCAAAAGAAAAGTAAGGGCAAGGACGTCATCCACTGTGAACCCGAGTCTCGTCATTGACAACGCTTATTTTATATCGTAATCATGCTTTGTTTTAAGTTAGTCATTTCAGAGCTCAGCATTCTTAGTTGTGTATATGTGGGGGACATTCCATATGCGACTTATACTGCAGTTACAAACATGACAGACATTGCCTAAATGAGATTTTATAATTAACTTAGTATAAGAAAATGAATTAGTCAATGCAGGTATTGTTAATAACATCTTATTTCAATGTAAAATAGAGCAGGAAAGTGCGCCGAATGAAACGTACAAAACCGTAGTTGCTGTAGAAAGATCACGTGAAAGTCAAGGTGATAATAAAGCAAACCTTTATGTGTTAAAAGGATATTCTAAATAAAATCCAGGCTTTTCGTCATGAAACCTTGGTTTTATTTGGAATATCCTTTTAACCCATACACTTTTGCATTATTATCATCTTTCATGAAAATATGACTTCTTGAATAATTTGCGGTTTTTAATTTATGTGCAAACCATCAAAATTTATAGCCTGCCTATGGATATCATTTTGCTAACTACTTTCCTCTGTAGATAAGAGATATTCTTTTAAACTCCATGGAATATGAAACGTTTTGAAGCTTTTATATTCCTTGTAAAATAATAAATTATTGTAAAGTCTAATTTACAGAGTTTATATTGAATTATTTATATCAATGTGCTCTATCTCGAAAATTAAACTTTTTCTTCTGGTTAGGATTGTCATATAACGTTAATATTTACACCTGTATTAAATATACAGAATTATTCAATTTGTAAACTTGAACATATATATATATATATATATACACACATATATATATATAAGAAAGAGTGTTATAGGTATTTTCATAGAAGGATTAAATAATAAAAACCACAATAATGGGGACACTCAAAAATAAAATTGCGAATTACTTCAGAATTGTACACGGTCATGGCTGACGGAACAGGCAAAATGCTACCTTCCCTGGATTAAATAAAGAGTTTTTTTTTTTATAACAGAGTCACCACTTATCAAAGCCTGGAGGCCACTTGAGGATAAGGATTAATGAATGTGCAGTAGTAAATGGGAAGATGTAGTAATCATTAGTAGTGGAAATTTGGTAAATTTGATTACTTAACGGGATAGCTCATGAATAACTTGTTTACGTTGGACTTGAAGACGACCATAGTGTAGTTAGTTGGAAAACAGGAAAATGAAAGTTAGTTCCACGTGTGTACCGTTCTAAGAAAGAATCTTTGTTCATGGAATCTACGTTTAGCCTAAGACACAGATAATAAGTGTGGGAAATAATTGATATTGCTTTCAGATAGACGAGTGTTTTTTTGTGAAAGTCAGGCCAGAGAGAACCATAGATAGGAGCCCAGTTCTCTTCGATATTCTGTGCAAAATTCTTGGTTCTACAGAAAGATTCCCGAGTTCTACAATATAAAAATGAAGAAGGTCGGAGGTTTAATCAACTGAACCGTTGTGCAAAAAAAAATACAAAATGAGAACAGTTAACTGGAGAATGAAAACAATATAAATGAAAACCATCAACACGACAAGAATCCATAATGGGAAAGAGCAACGATAATGCAAGTCATGATAAAACCTGTCAGGAACGTATAAAGCCACCAATCGTAG
The DNA here is from genome assembly GCF_053919585.1 of Euprymna scolopes. Taxonomy (NCBI): domain Eukaryota; kingdom Metazoa; phylum Mollusca; class Cephalopoda; order Sepiida; family Sepiolidae; genus Euprymna; species Euprymna scolopes. Next base: position 37,675,552 of record NC_136505.1, on the reverse strand, counting down.
ATTCTTAATTATTGGCTAGTTATTTTACTTGAAATAGTATTTCTTTTTACCTTCTTACATAAAGTGTCTTCTTGAATTGTCTGGATCGATTTTCATATAAAATAAATCTATTATCTCGTTGTCAATGTGAGAATCAATAGAAACTACAATAACATAATCGTTTATGTTTTATTTTCATTCAAGTTCAATCCATGCTATGAATATAGACGGAGGCGTGAAGCCTGTTTTGTCGGAAGAAGAATATGTTTTAAAATAAATGTATATTGTCGATATAGGTTTTATTCTTAAGTTCTAAATTGATTTGCCGACGTGCTTTATTTTTTTTTCTTCCATAAAAAAATGAAATCAATAGTTGTACAATGCAAATATTTAAGGATTTCTCAGGGTGTACTTATCACGATGCTGAACGCTTTCCAACAATTTGTTTATGAAAATTCTATTTTCAATAAATGGGAAGATTTCAGAGGTATCTATCTCCAACACTGTCTGCAGAACCAATAGATGAATGTCTACAAGACGATTTCGTAAATTTCAAGAGAGGGTATATTCGTATCATTTAAAGTGTACATCTGAAATTGTTTCAGAAATACACTTGGAAAATGCTAATTTGAAAAAGCGATACCATAGTGGAGCATAAACCAAAAGCACTTCTGCTTCATATTATGGTACATACACATTGTGTACAGTATATGTACACACACACACACACACACACATATATATATATAAACGTATATACATATATTTATATCTATATCTCTCTCTATATATATAAATACATATATACATACATACATATAAGTAGGTATATACATAAATATAAATACGTATATCCATACATACATACATACATACATACATACATACAAATACGTATATGCATACATACATATAAATACGTATATACATACATACATACATACATATAAATACGTATATACATACATATATACAAATACGTATATACATACATAGATATAAATACGTATATGCATACATAAATATAAATGCATATATACATACATAGATATAAATACGTACATACATACACACATACATACATACATACACACATACACACACACATATATATATATTAATACATACGTACACGGTTGCTTATCACGATACTGAACGTTTCCAACAACTTATTTGTTTATGAAAATCCTATTTTTACCCAGTGAAAGCCCAATTCACAAAATAGTTGTATTGGCTTTACCAGATCATGAACATAAGCGCTGTCTAAATATACTAAACCAGCACTGAAAATCATATATACATACAACATTAATATAATTTCCAAGTCTTTATTTTTAGTTCATTTTTGGATTGTTTCTTTATAGTGGTAATGCATTTCCTCTGTTAGCTTTTTCTCAGTCACAATTTCCATCATAATTTGTATCCAACGCATTTATACAAGTCTGTCCGAGGCAATATGTTATATTCTATGCATAAACATTTATTCTCGCTACCGATTTGGTTGCAAGCAACTGTTCCAGAATTCAGATAAAATAAATGTAAAATAGTCGGTTGTTTAGGTTAAATTTTACCGTCGGATTCTCATGATTTATGATTAATTAGATGACTATTTTATATGGTTTAAATAGGATAATCGAACTGGAGTGATAGAGAATACATATTAGGCATTTGGTATCATCTGCAACTATACAATCTACTTTCTATGAATGAATGCAGTAATGTTATCAGACTAAGGTAGCATTTGGAAGAGGTGAGGTTATTTAATGTCATTTCGTAACTATAAAATAATAATTATCACATGTATTCATTAGTGATAGAAACACATTTTTGTAATTTGATTTATCCGTAATTAAAAAAAAGATTTTTGTAATTATGTTCCTGTTTTCATTTTTAGATTAGAAAATATACATATTATTTGGATTATTCGGACTACTGTTTGGATCTTGAGTACCATTCGCACAACATTTCGGTCGATGTAAACCTCGGCCTTCTTTAAGTGTGTGTTGTCGAACTCGGGAATTATTCTTTCAGGTAAAATCCAGTTTTAAATGACAATCTTCTGGGCCAGAGGAATAGTTGGCCGAAACGTTGTGAATAAACAAACCAATAAAAGATGAAAAACAACTAATAAAGATGAAAATAATAGTCCGAAATGAAAATAAATTAATATATATAATGATCATCTCAAAAATGAATTCCATTGGGAGATTAAATGTTGAATCATCAACGCTGGCAATACGTAAAATACAATTACCAATTACCTGAGACTTCTAGTGGTCATGGCTGACGGAGCGAAATCATTCTTGGGTCTGGTTTAATAAGTGGTCGCGTTATACATCATGTGGATATTCTCGAGTTTGAAAGTTGGATTTCTGAAGCAGGTTGGAGATTACACCGGCCTAAACGTTGTGCGAGAAGCACTCAGTTCGAGAACAGTAGTTAGAATAATACAAATAAGGCTGATGTGCGTAAATTAGTTATTTTGTCAGATTGTGGTAGTGGTCAGGCAAGAGAAAGAAAGGTAGTAAGTATTTTACTACATTCTTGTATCATTAAACTACGCTGGGTGCCCGGTGTTGTCCGGGTGTTTGGAGGTGTGTGTTGAGCAAAACAACAAAAGTGGTAGTAGACAGGCAAGGTCGAATCCGTACCTTAAAGAGGGAAAAACTGGGGAAAAACGTGACGTCTTTGCCATTGCGTTCATCTCCAAACCGAAAATGGCGAAGGCTAGTCAATCGCAAAGAGTGGATGACTTTCGAAAATATCGGCGAAAAGAGCAACCCCCCTTGTAGAAAATTGTCTAGTTGAGGGTGAAGCAATTTATGTTTTTAGCCACTTTTTTTTTATATTTATCGTCCGAAGGGGCGAGCTTTAAAACGTTACAGATGTTGTGAAAATCCGTCGCCTCTGCCAAAAGTTTAAGGCAACCATACATACATACATATATACATACATACATGCATACATACATTTAAACAGACAAGTGAGATTTATATTATAAAAGGTTGCTTTTTAAAAAATAAGTGAATGATTCAAGTAAGATGATACCATCAGTTTTTAGTATCTACTCTCTTTTCACTTAGTAACGATTATCAATCGATAATGATTTGCATATTTTGATCAAAGGCCCCATCTTTATGGTGGATAATCGATCTTTTTTCTCGTCACCATGAAAGAGATTTTTATCGGACATTGATCCCATCCGCATCATTTTGTCATTATGCTAAACAAACAACTCTTCGCAATGAATATATTTTTCAGGTGTTTGATATTTCTAAAATACGTTATACGAGGTGCCTTCAATAAGTTTCCAAACCTTCTTTGTACAGGCATGTACAATTGTCGTTGACCCTTAAAAATTCAGTATGTTATTGCTATACATCTTAGAAGATGACTGACCAATTTTTATGATTTCAGGTTCAAATGAACAGCTACAACATGAATTGGAATACACTCTTCTAAAGCCTGATTGTCACAGCTGGTGAATTTTAAAAAATACAATCTGGGCAGAAAGACACTTTAGTAGAACGATATGCAATAAAATTATGTTTTTAACTTGAGACAAATGCCACAGAAACATATGAAATGCTTAAGACTAGTTTTAGACGATCTTGCATGAATCGAGCATCAGTTTTTGAGTGGCATAAGAGACTCAAGGACGGCAGGCAGTTTTGGGGGGATTATGAAAGGTGTGAAAAAGTGTACAGAAGTCAGAAGAATATCAGAGTTGATAATGAAATAAAAAAAATTCATGGATAAGGACTGTTGTGTGTTTATAGAGATGATGTCAGGGTCAGAACTGTATACACAATTATTTGTGAAGAATTGAAGATTTGCGCAAAGTTTATCAATATAGTGCTCAGAGAAGATCAGATTATTTGACCAAGCTGTACATCAAGACAGTTCATCACCCTCCTTATAATCCAGACCTTGCTCCCTCTGACTTTTGGTTATTCGCTCAAGAAAAAAACTCAGAATTGAGGAGATGAAAGAGGTTGCAACGAGGGTCATTGACACGCTCACACTAGAGGACTTCCATTCGGCTTTCCAGGATTTGTTGGAACGATTAAACAATGCATAGTAGAGATTACTTAGAAGAGGGCTAGAGTTTCATGTGTGTACTATCAGTAAAAGCGCCAATACGAAAAAAGTCGGGAAACTTATTAAAGGCACCTAGTACTGTTACGATATTTTCACTGTCATAGTTTAAATAAATAAGTTAGCTAACAACTTATATACTTAAGGTTTTATGCAATACAAAGTAAGACTATGTATATAATTCGAATATAAAAATTATCGTTATACATACACACACATATATATAAAGTATACATATATATATACATATATATACATATAAATATATATATATATACATATATATACATATAAATATATATATACATATAAATACATATATATATACATATAAATATATATATACATATAAATACATATAAATATATATATACATATAAATATATATATACATATACATATAAATATATATAGAGATATAAATATATATATACATATAAATATATATATATACATATAAATATATATATACATATACATATAAATATATATACATATAAATATATATATATATACATATAAATATATATATATACATATAAATATATATATACATATAAATATATATATATACATATAAATATATATATACATAAATATATATACATATACATATAAATATATATATACATATAAATATATATATACATATAAATATATATATACATATAAATATATATATACATATAAATATATATATATACATATAAATATATATACATATAAATATATATACATATATATACATATAAATATATATATACATATAAATATATATATATAAATATATATATACATATAAATATATATATATATACATATAAATATATATATACATATAAATATATATATATACATATAAATATATATATATACATATAAATATATATATACATATAAATATATATATATATACATATAAATATATATATACATATATATATATACAAATATATATATACATACATCTAAATATATATATACATATAAATATATATATACATATAAATATATATATATACATATAAATATATATAAAAATATATATATATATACATATAAATATATATGAAAATATATATATACATATAAATATATATATATATATATATATTGTGACTTTCAGCACTGATGCTTCTCGAAATGATGAAACATCAGTGTTTGTAGGTATTAAAATAATTATAGTATTACTAATTGATATTCTCGCATTAAATATATATTTAATTTAACAAAACCATTTCAGGCGAAGAGATTTATTAAAATCGAAAACCGATACAAATTACATTTACTTGATTCCATATATTCCTTATCGCTTTAAGGTTCAGAAGACAAAGAATGAGAGAGAGTGAGAATTGATTTTTGTAAGCCCATACCTTACCATGTTTTAATTGTTAAACTATTTTTATTACGTTTTTCATCATTTATAATCCTCTAAACTTCGTGAAACCATAATTTTTTAGACCATGTTCATGATGTCTTATCTCGTGGACGTTCACTCAGACTCCCCAGAAGGCAAAGCCGACAATACTTTTTGTTAGTTATGAGAAATAATATGGGCTACATAAGTTAAGAATGTAGTTTATAAAATCATGTAAAACCACTTGATTATTTATACCTGTTTTTCACAGAAAACCCTGCCCAATCGCGTATATTATATCGATGCAAAAGGATTTGCCGATATAAAATATCACTTTGAAAAAATATTGTTATTTTGAAAAGCTTTATTCATTACAACTTGATTTCATCCCCCAATGAGTTTTAAAAATTCCCTAGAAATTGATGTGAAATGTAAATCTGACTCCTACTTCGACTCCTCTCGTGATGATAACCTAAGGCCATCTAAATGGTTTTATATTTCGTCGAAATAAGTGATAATCCGAGGGAGCTAGCTCAGCAGAATATAAAAGATGGAGTAAGATTTTCCATCAAAATACTTCCTAGAAATGTCTGTTCAGTAGTAATATGTGAGGACTTCCTTCTTGTGAACTCAAGAGGATCGTTTTCATGTCAATGTAGGTGAGAATACAGCAAAAATATGCATGCCACTATAATTAACTTGAAAATAAAATTAATCATGATGATATGTCTACATAACAACAATATGCATTACATTTAAATACCTCTTCTGCAATACTACAAACACTTTTGCACGATCTGATATATTCTAGTTAATATATCTGCTATTCAACTTGACCAATCTGATAGACCTTTAACACTCTCTCTATTTTACTGTTTATTTCTGGTACCCTGTCGGCAACGGGTTAATTAATTGTAATGAGAGGTGACGATCACCAAGTCGTAACGACAAGGACTGGCAACTTGGGTATTCCAAGTTCCACAAAAAATTACTTTCACTTAAGATGTTGGCAACCTTCACTTTAGCCAGTCTGGAAGTACCCAATGTCTTTCAAGAAGAAAGAATTTTGACTATGGAAAATATCGGGGTAACCGATGCCAACAATATAATCGGATTCGTACGTTATTCTGGTAATGGCTACGTCTAATGTTATCCAATTTTATTATAATGAAAATATTCCTATAATTTATTCTTTCATTTTTTTAATTACAGTGTTGAACAATAAAGTTCTCGCTCCGAAGAAAACAGTACGGCTTTATTTTAAAAGATCTATTGAAAAAATCAATTCAGGCAATTTGGTCGTGTAATTGAGCTGACATCTATTCAATGTTCTCGTCTTCAGCCTCAATTACCGCCTCGATACGAGTCCGAAACTGGGATCGTGCCTTCTCAATAATCGCCGGCGGGAACTCGGTGAATACTCGGCGGATGGTGGCGATTAGGCTAACTTTGGTGTTGTAGGAGGACACTACGGTGATGTTTTTGACGTATGACCAAAAGAAGTAGTCCAGCGAGTTTAGGTCGAGAGAGGAAGGGATCCGGTGAGAGAAGGTATAAAGTCGTAGAACTCTTTCTGAATCCAAGTTTGGGACTTTCTGGACTTGTGGACCAGTGCTGAGTTTGTTACCACACCCAGGGTCTGCCAGTGGCCACCTGATTGCACCAGAGGATCAGCAAACTCTTTAGCACATTCAGATACAGATAGTGCTGACTTATAAGCTGACTCCGAAGATGGGAAATAACATGATGTGGCCCTATCTTGAAACCACACCAAATGCTATAACCGTGGTTGAAAATTATTTTCATCACCATGGCCACGCCCGTGATATTCATGGTAATCCCGCGAAGCATTTTAAGGGTGGGCATGTTGTCGTAACTTGGATCGGCAGAGAGCATGAGTTGTACAGCGGCGCATCTCCGATCTCGCTTGTTAAACATTGTGTTACTCTCAGACATGATAGAAGACTTCTATCGCTTTTGGGCTTTGCACATAACTGGTCAACTGGTAGATGGTCTGCAACAAAAAACATCTATTTTCATCAAACAGATATGAAATCATGTCTTTCGTAGGACAATTTTATTGTTCTACCGTGTAGATTCAACTTTTAATTAATATAAAATAAGAGGAGAAAAAAGAAAGAAAGTAAACAGAGGTGACAATGATAATAATGCTATAAGAACAGAAGTCAGCGTCAAGCCATATAAAATGAGAAGGTGATATTTTATAGAAAAGTATGAACTATTTGTTAAAACTAATTAATAAATGATAACATTAACGAAATCTAAAATTACAGCCTATTTTACTGTGTACTAAAGAATTTGGGTATATGAAACAGCTATAAGATAACAAACGTAGATAAACTCTTTTGTGTTATAATAGTAATCTCACTCTCTGTCTCTCTGTCTATATATATACACAGAGAGAGAGAGAGAGAGAGAGAGAGAGAGAGAGAGAGAGAGAGAGAGAGTGGCTCCAAAAAAAATCCACATTTGTTATTTTTTTTAAAAAACCACGTTTGAACGTTTAAACAACCTATACCTCATTTGATTCGCATTTTATTTCTCTATAATTTTACCCGTTAATATTTGACTTTTAATTGAAGTAACCTAGTGGTCACGCCAATAAAAATAAATAGCTTCAAATTGAGAAGGCAAAAAGGAACTCTGCAGCAACAAATGAGCTTAAAACCAGCTTAAAATATATACCTTATTAGAAAAAAAGTATCTCTAATCGTAATTGTTATTGTCTCACGTTATACAACGTAACATTTAGTTCATATACTTCAACTGTTTCTTAGTGATCTTCAGGAGCTAATTGATCTCCACCTTCCAGGTTCATCCAATCGAGAAACAGCCGCAAATTAAGATGTGATGACAAAACAGTATAAATGATTATTCAAAAGCGCCAATGTTCGTGATGCCGCTAAATGTGGTCGTCCTAGAGTTACTTCTGACAGGGAAGACGACGCTATCAAGATTCGCAGCCTAAGAAACAGATTTGAAACAGCTCCTCAAATTCGATAACAGTGTACTCTTGTTAAAAAGTGCTCTCTTTCCACAGTTAATCAGAGATTGAGTTTAATTTGGGAGGCTGTGTTCCACAACGCAAGCCAATGATTATTGTAAAGAACAGAAAGCGCCGTTTGGACTTCGTCAAGTGCAATTGAAAATCATGACTCTTCATAGTAGTCGAAAGTAATTTTTAGCGACGAAAGCAAGTTCAATATGCTATGCAGTGATTGTAGAAAGTACATCGGGCGATAGAAGAATGAGGAATTTAATTCTAGGTGTACAGTTTCAACGTTGCAAGGTGATGGAGGTTCAGTTTTGGTGTGGGGCTTACTAGAGCCAATGGTCCAGGGCTTACAGGTCGCTTGCAATGGTCAAATTAATTCGACCAATTACATTAATATGTTGACTACGCATTTTCTACCCCACTTTAGCCGGAATTTGGATAAAAATCCTATCTTCATACAAGAAGATGCTCCTATTCACACAGATGGCAATTTTAAAGGGTTACTTCAGCATTATGATATCCCATGTTTAGATAAGCCTGCACACTTTCAGACCTCACAACCTATCGAAAACGTATGGCATTACATCAGTCAACAGCTATGCAATGATAACATTTCAAAGTTGAATAATCTTTATAAAAATAAAAAAGAAGTGGGCTGCCGTTTCATCAAAATATTGCCGTAGACAACCCAAAAGACTGCAGGCTGTAAATATTGCAGAAATACTATGCTCCTAATTATTAACTTGTTCATTGTGTTCCTGTTGTATTTGTGTTGGATTAATGTTCTAAAGTTACATTTACATAACAATTTTGGATTGTGCGGAGTTTCTTTTTGCCTTCTTGATTTGAAGTTATTTTTTTTAAATTGACGTGAACTCTAGGATACTTCAGTTAAAAGCCAAATATCTACAAGTAAAATTATAGGAGAAGGAAACGTGTATCAAATGAGGTATAGGTTGTTTAAACAGTAGCATTCAATTAAGCTTAAATCTGTGTTTTTGAAAAAATGACAAGTGCGGATCGTCATTTTATCAAAAACCACAAATTTAAGCTTAATTGAATGCTACTGTTTAAACAGCCTATACCTCATTTGATACACGTTTTATTCTTCTTATAATGTCAATCAGAGTGGACAATCTTGTTTGTAACGCAAGCTACATCGTTGTTTACTAAACGAAATTTCAAACTAATTTTGTTTATGCTTTCCTTTATTCATAAGATTTTTCCTTGAGCAAAAATTCCACAGTTAAATATTTAACAGAAATATTTAAACTAACATTCTTTTTTTTTTGTATAGTTTTTCTGTAAAATTTTTCAAACTAAATAATTTAACAATTAATCATAATTGTCCTTAGTCTTCGTATTGACCGTCACAACATAACACAGACACTATGATATTATCATAGCCAAAAGGTTACGACATAACACTGAGTGAGATAGAGATTATCCATATTGTTTTTAGAGAATTGGATTTTCCCACATTACAAAGTGGCGTTATGTCTTAGCTCTCGTGGGGAGTCAAGCAAATTAATATCAAGTTTATGCTGCGCCATTCGGCGTCATCATCATTATCATCATCGTCGTCGCCGTAGTCATCGTCATCATCATCAATGTATTCTTCCAGTCTTACACACATTTTTTCAAATGTTCTTTGTTTGTTTTTTTATTTTAATTTTTCTGTTTTTCTACCGCGTTGTTTTATGTTTAAAATAGGATTTTGATAGTGAAATATGTTATTTTTAATTGAATTTAATTTCTACTAAGTTTTATGCTTTTTAATCTCTCCATGTATAATATCGAGTGAATTTAGCTTTAAAAAGATTCAAACTATAAATTATAACGAGTAAGTGTAAACCTTAAATGATAGAAATGTTGTCGGTTCAAATGTTTGGAAACGAATTTAATATACGCACAAAGCTTCAAAATAGTTTACCTGTCTTTAAAAAAGGGAAACGCATGGTAGTAGATAATATTGGGTACTTAATTTATCTTTTATTTTTTTTTAAATTTATCTTTTATTTTTTTTTAATTTATCTTTTATTTTTTTTTAATTTATCTTTTATTTTTTTTTAAATTTATCTTTTATTTTTTTAATTTATCTTTTATTTTTTTAATTTATCTTTTATTTTTTTTTAAATTTATCTTTTATTTTTTTATTTATCTTTTATTCTTTTTAATTTATCTTTTATTTTTTTTTAATTTATCTTTTATTTTTTTAAAATTTATCTTTTATTTTTTTTAATTTATCTTTTATTTTTTGTTAAATTTATCTTTTATTTTTTTATTTATCTTTTATTTTTGTAATTTATCTTTTATTTTTTTTTAATTTATCTTTTATTTTTTTTAAATTTATCTTTTATTTTTTTTATTTATCTTTTATTTTTGTAATTTATCTTTTATTTTTTTTTAATTTATCTTTTATTTTTTTTTAATTTATCTTTTATTTTTTTAAATTTATCTTTTATTTTTTTATTTAGCTTTTATTTTTTTAAATTTATCTTTTAGTTATTTTAAATTTATCTTTTATTTTTTTATTTATCTTTTATTTTTTTTTAATTTATCTTTTATTTTTTTAATTTATCTTTTATTTTTTTTTAAATTTATCTTTTATTTTTTTTAATTTATCTTTTATTTTTTTTAATTTATCTTTTATTTTTTTATTTATCTTTTATTTTTTTAAAATTTATCTTTTATTTTTTTAAATTTATCTTTTATTTTTTTTAATTTATCTTTTAGTTATTTTAAATTTATCTTTTATTTTTTTTATTTATCTTTTATTTTTTTTAAATGTATCTTTTATTTTTTTATTTATATTTTATTCTATTTAATTTATCTTTTATTTTTTTTTAAATTTATCTTTTATTTTTTTATTTATCTTTTATTCTTTTTAATTTATCTTTTATTTTTTTTTAATTTATCTTTTATTTTTTTAAAATTTATCTTTTATTTTTTTTAATTTATCTTTTATTTTTTGTTAAATTTATCTTTCATTTTTTTTAATTTATCTTTTATCTTTTTAAATTTATCTTTTATTTCTTTTAATTTATCTTTTATTTTTTTTAAATTTATCTTTTATTTTTTTTATTTATCTTTTATTTTTGTAATTTATCTTTTATTTTTTTTTAATTTATCTTTTATTTTTTTTTAATTTATCTTTTATTTTTTTAAATTCATCTTTTATTTTTTTATTTAGCTTTTATTTTTTTAAATTTATCTTTTAGTTATTTTAAATTTATCTTTTATTTTTTTATTTATCTTTTATTTTTTTTTAAATTTATCTTTTATTTTTTATTTATCTTTTATTTTTTTTAATTTATCTTTTATTTTTTTTAAATTTATCTTTTATTTTTTTTTAATTTATCTTTTATTTTTTTAATTTATCTTTTATTTTTTTTTAAATTTATCTTTTATTTTTTTTAAATTTATCTTTTAATTTTTTTTTAATTTATCTTTTATTTTTTTTTAATTTATCTTTTATTTTTTTTTAATTTATCTTTTATTTTTTTTAATTTATCTTTTACTTTTTTTAATTTATTTTTTATTTTTTTTTAAATTTATCTTTTATTTTTTTTTAAATTTATCTTTTATTTTTTTAATTTATCTTTTATTTTTTTTAATTTATCTTTTATTTTTTTAATTAATCTTTTATTTTTTTTAAATTTATCTTTTATTTTTTTAAATTTATCTTTTATTTTTTTTTAATTTATTTTTTTTTTAAATTTATCTTTTAGTTTATTTAATTTATCTTTTATTTTTTTTAAATTTATCTTTTATTTTTTTTTCATTTATCTTTTATTTTTTTTTAATTCATCTTTTATTTTTTTAATTCATCTTTTATGTTTTTTAATTCATCTTTTATTTTTTTAATTTACCTTTTTTTAATTTATCTTTTATTTTTTTAAAATTTATCTTTTATTTTTTTTCAAAATCTCGTTTTATTTTGCGGTGTTAGATTTTAAGTCAATAAATATTCGATTAAAAATAAATGCAACTCATCATATCGTATTGCATCCGAAGATTCTATTGTTGGCATTGGTTTCCCCGATATATTTGCTAGTCTGAATTCTTTGTAGAAAGATATCAAGTACTTACAGGAGTGTCTACGTGAAGGTTGCCAACGTCCTAAGTGAAAGTGAGTTTTGTAAAAAAGAACAAAAAACAAAACAAAAAAAACTGTATATATTATTCCTTAATTGGAATTCATTTTTTTATTTGAGATGAGCATTATATATATTAATTTATTTAAAAAAAATGAATTCCAATTAAGGAATAATATATATACCAATCGGTACGGACCCGACTATGGAAGATCAGATAATAAATAAACGTGGATTTATAAGATCAAAGAATCCAACCTTGATCGCCCTTCGGGGCCCGTGGCGCAGTTGATAGAGACGTTGAATCTCTATAGTTCCAGATGAACATTGTCTGAAGATAGCGGTTTCAATCCCACCCAAAGCGTGCCAGAGGTTTACTTGACCAAAATGTGGTGAGGCGACAACTACGGATGGCAGTGATTGCTAAGAATGCAGTTAGGAGATTCGAAGTTCCTATCCGTCGCGGTTACCACCTGGCGAAGGCCAGAGGAATAGTTGGCCGAAATGTTGTGAATAAACAAACCAATAAAAGATGAAAAGCAACAACTAATAAAGATGAGAATAATAGTCCGAAATAAAAATAAACGAATAAAAAAAACTGGATTAAACTTAACACACCTACGTTGTCAGTCCGTATCGTTAACCACTTAGCCACCGTCAAAATATGTAAATTACATTGGCGCGAGAAATACACACATGTGTTGTGATATAACATTTATTAATATAGCTTTTGTTTATATAATTGCATGAATTAGTTCTGCGCAAAAAAAAAAAAAAAAAAGAAAACGCCTGCTTAAAATTCGAATGTTTAGTTTCATTTTTATCACCTTTACTCGCCAATGAAATAATAAAAAACTTGTGTAAAAATTATTCATATGTTTTTATTTGGAAATCCGTTGAGATCCCAATTTCTTGCTAGAGAACTTACAATTTTCCCCACATGACAATTTGTACGAAACGCAATGCAACAAATGAAACTCGGTCGACTATACTAATTCGTCTGGCACAGCGCCATAAAAATGGGGCGATTTTGTAAAAAGGAGCTTGCAAATGAAGGAAAGAGGCAAGATTTATTGTTTCTGGGGAAACAATGCATCATATACGGAGATGCGGAAAGAAAGAAATATCGATCTAAATACGAAATAATACATTTTCAGTTTGACTTTGATTGATTGCGTTGTTTTACGGCATATCAATTCGTTGGGGTTATTTAATGCAAACTTTAGTTTAACTTTCAACAAAATAACCATTTTCTGTGATATTTCGTTTACTTGTTTTGCAGACAAAATTCTTCTTATTTTTTTCCATATCAGATTAAAATGTCTTTTAAACGCGAACTTAACACCTTGAATGATGTATACCATATTTCCGATCTTTTTTTGTCTATCGTGCCCAGTTCCTAGAAGGACGTGTTGTTTTCATAAGCCTTGTAGAATATTTTCTACTGTGTCATAGCATTTCTTAGACACAATAAACGCCTTTCTTCATTTTTTTTTATTGTGGCGTCAGATTTTTCAAATACGGATCTTCTTTTTTGCTGGAACATAGTCCTCGCTAAGGGATATTGCTGATCGTGTGATAGGATTAGTTGTGATCATATAGACCTGTAGAAACGGTTGCAGTGCCGTTTTTGTGAGTGTGTAGCATTTTTTTAGGGCTCATTTTCAATTGTCGAAGAAGTGGTCAATTTGCTCGTTTAATTGCTGGTAGTATTGAGGAGTCGTGGTATGATTAATTTGGAAAGCCTCACACAACTCGTTGAATTCCGATGTTGACGACGAAACGCTATCTAAATATCAAAGTTAATTACATTCCCAGCTTCACCTTGAAAAAATTAAATTATAAATTGTAAATGAAACAAAAAAAACAGTAATGACGTTCTACGCAAATGGGGAAAATAAAATAAAAATTCTCATTCAATCTACGGTAACGTTTGGACCTTTAATATTTCGAAACGACTAGATAAACAAAAAATACTTTAATTTGATAAAACATAAATACAGATTTCAATAACAGCTACTTCACATTTAAATCAACATTTATAAAGATACCACTTGGAAAAATTGGAATTGGAATGTTGTAGTTGCTGTGGTTGTTGCTGTTACTTTTGTAGTTGCTGCTGCTATTATAGTTGCTGTTGTTGTTTCTGTTTTGTTGTTGCCGTTTTGTTACTATTGCTGTTGTTGTCATTGTTGTTGCTTAGGTACTCTGTTGTTGTTATCATGTATGTTGTTGTTGTTATTGTAAGGTACTTTGTTGTTGTTGATTGTGTTGTTGTTGATATTCTGTTGATGTATTTGTTGCCTTAGTTGTTGTTGTCGCCGTTGTTGTTTTTGCTCTTCCTGCTGCAATTGTTTTTTTTGTTTAGGTTGTTTCTGTTGTTGTTGTTGTTGTTGCTACTGCTTTTGTTGTTTTTGTTGTTGCTGTTGTTGTTTGTTTTTTATTAGCATTATTCATGATGTTGATCCTTTTTTTGCATTCGTTTCCCCGATATTATTTTATTAAGAATTCTTTCCAGAGGAAGAGAGGAAGTGAAGGTTGCCAAAGTTTCTGTAAGACTGTTTTTAAACTTTGCGCAAGGTTTTCAGACCGCTTCGTAAACAACTAAGCCATAATCATCTTTTCGTTGTTGTTAAGCGTCAGTTTCATTTCGCATGAATCAGAAGATTGTTATCATTTGTTCCTCTGATATCTTTCTTTTTTAGAATTCTTTCTAGAAAGACATAGGATTCTTACCGTTGAGACCGCGATTTAATTGCCAACATCTCTAAGTAAAACGAACAAAATTTATGGAGAATCGCAAATATGTGTAACAACTAGTTTGTAAAAGTTCTGTTGCCAGTTTTTACTTTAAACAAACAATACAAACATATATAACATTCGATACGTTGCTACACTATCAAGTCCATGATTATTGGAGTATTTTTATCCCAAATATATAAATAAAATGTATAATGAATCTTTGAAAAATATATCGTATAAAATACTCTATTCTATTAATAAATGATTAAATACATAGTCCAAAGGCATTCTATACTACGAAAAACCAAGTGAAGCATGCATAGTCCCCCATGAGTGAACAGTGAACGAGGCATGAAAAATGACTAAATTCAGCATTTGCCCTCTCCCTCATTTAGCCCCAAAATTCCCCAGGGGACGTCAACCCCTGGTAGAAAATGAACAAACGTACACTTTTAGACCTTAACATATGTAAATTTGAGCTCTGCAACTTGCAAAAACAGATATGACTAAGTCCATCATTTGCCCCTCCTCATTTAGCCCCAAAAGTTCAAAAGGCCGTAAAATATTTAAATTTGAGTTCAGCACCATGCAAAACTGCTAAATATACATACACAAAAAATCTTGGACAAATATGGTAAAAAAATCCCCCAAAATGGGGTGTTTTTATTAGCCCTAAAAGAACCCCTGAGGCACACCCGAAATTTATCGCGAAGTATGGAAAAACAAAATTATATAGAGACCAGTAAGTTACAATTTTTCAGAAAGTTTTATAAAAATCCAAAGCAACACATTTCTTTTAATAAGCCCAAAATTTGATGAACGATATTATCTTATCCGAATTTATTTTGTAAAATCTAATGATTTTTAACAAAATCTTTTCATCTCACACCTTTCAAGTTTTTATATTGTTCGTTAATTCAAAATTTGCTGAAAGTTACTTATAAAAGTTAACTTTTAACAAATCTCATTACAAGATTGCGACCACATGCTGAAAAAGTTTAAATAAAAGAGATTTCTTCCACTTATAACCGTGCACAAAATCTGATCATAGTCTCATTACTAACACAAAATAAAGACAATTGCAGCATGGAATAGATTTTATAGCTGGGCAAAATCGATTTCTTTGTATGCTATTAACTTTAAGTTTATATATATATATATATATATATATATATATATATATATATATATATATTATATATTTGTTATATAGATGCAACTTTAAGTTATATATATGAATAAACACTCGTCTAGCTGAATCCACTGTGAAAAATTTCCCCCGCTCTTTCTCTGTGCCTAAATCAAAACGTGGATTCCATGAACAAAGCTTCTTTCTTAGAACTGCACGCTTGTGGAACTCTGTTCCGTCTGCCTCCTTCCCACCTGACTACAACTTGGATGTCTTCAAGTCCAACGTTAACAAATTCCTAATCTGCCACCCCCTTAAGTAAACACTTCACCAAATCTCCACACTAACGTAATGTACTTGCAATAACCCTTATCCCTGAGTGGCTTCCGGGCCTTGATAAATGGTGACCATTGTGTAAAAAAAAAACAAAAAAACTTTGAAGTTATATATATACAGGCTGACACCCCCCCCAAAAAAAACGGATCCCAACTCTAATTAGGCCCCGTTTCTTAGTGTTTTGTCCGAATGAAATGAGACTGTGTTCATAACTAGTTTATTATATTCAAAACATCACATCAAAACACTAGGGTCTTTGGCCTTTTTTTTCTCCGTTCTACATATGTTCTAGATGGCCTCCATTTAGATTTTGTTTTTTTGGGGAGGTCACCATGTATAACGTAAAGTAATATATATATATATATATATATATATATATATATATATATATATATATATATATATATATATATATATATATAACTTTAAGCAACGTTGAGCCTAGCGCGGTCCATCCTTCTCTTGTCGGTAGATAGGACGCTCTTTAACCGTGGTAGGCAACCCGTCTAGTGATGGCGTCATAATGAAAATGGCCTTGATATCCCTGGGGAAGCATCAAGTATTCAGCTATCCACAAGATTTGAATTACACTACAAACTCCTTTAGTGAAGTGGATGGATGCATATATATATATATATATATATATATATATATATATATATATATATATGTGTGTGTGTGTATGTGTGTGTGTGTGTTTGTGTATGCATACATGTACTTATATATAATTGATTAAACATATGAAGTATTATACTTTCATTTATTGTATATATATATATATATATATATATATATATATATATATATATATATATATATATATATATATGATGACAATGATATAAATAATTAAAAAGGAAATTTTAATCATACCACTCCCGCCTTCGTAATTCTTCAATTTATTGTGTTAAAAAATAGGATGCTATACTTTTCCAACGATCCTCTTATGACAAAGTGTGCTCAGGACACCCATGCGCAGCAACCGTTTATCGCTGACGAAAATGCATTGAAAATTGAGAATAGGCGTGATTATATATAAAAAAAAAAATTCTGGAACACAAAAACATTGCTCGTTTTAATAATATCGTCTGTATAGTTTTTAAACTTATTGATTTTAAAATATAGGCGGCTTACCTTTTAGAACTACGCTCATATATAAATCGATCATATATTCATAGAGGATCATCATAACTCATTACAGATATAAAATGCAGTGTTGTGGATATATTTCAGAAAGGAAGCGTAGTTATTTCTTGCAAGATTCCCAAATGGCTAAATATTTGCATGATTAGGTAGCGAGATTTGTAGCCAACAGCAATATCGACTTGACATTTTTCGAAGAGTCTTAACATCGTATACGTTCCAAGGAGTCATACGCAAGCGTGATAATTTCCCCTCAATTACCTCCTTCCCCCCTACTACTACTACTACTACTACTACTACTACTACTACTACTAATAATAATAATAATAATAATAATAATAATATTAATATCCTAATCTCAAAATACTATTGCCCTTTAAAAAATGTGTCTACACCGGATGGCGTCAAACAAAAGAGTAGTGAATGTGCCCCTTCGGTGTAGCTAGTCCATAAAGAGTCAACCTCCAGGCCAAGCTAATTGCCATATTACTTACGAGCCCTGGCTACATTAGCAATATATCAACTAGCAAATATTATTGCTGGTATACGTGTGTTTGGCTGGATGATAAAATGACGTAATATCCATGCGAAAATGACAAATATTAATTGTTTTTTAAAGATATTTTCGCACAGGAGGGTAGGTGTTGATTCGCTTCGGGATTCCAACTGATGTGCATGTTTGAAGGTTACGTAATAGAATTGAACCCACCGGCCACCTAGAACTATATATAATAGTTGTTTAGTTTAAAGCTTTAATTCTGAGTAAAAAATGTTATAAGCCAGCGTGCACTGAATAAGGATAACCTGGCAGCGCCTGGTCTTCTCCTGGCTTCATAACAAACACAGAATGCGGTAATTATTCACCTATTTTAGTACTCTCTTGGCCCACTGTAACATAACTTCGAGGACATTAATGTTTTTCTTATTTATAGAGTAAAAGGCAATTACAAACCACCGCACTCCAAAAATAAAGATGGCGGAAATAAATAAGATTAATGTAAACAGGGAACGAAAGTCACTAAACGCGAGACAAAATACGAAACCATATGGAAATATAATTTTTACATGCCTATGAATAGATTTTCTATAAGTATTTTGACTTAGTAATTTAAAAATACATATTAACATGGAGATAATTTATTTTAAAATATTAATTTAGTTTTAACACTTCTTGTTTTACGATGAAAGAAAGAACATACATTATTTTTATTTGTAGAAATTCAATAAATAATTTTTTGTTATATATTTTTAAATTTTTAGATAGAATATCATTTACAATGTTTATCACATAATTTTGTCATAAACAATATATCAAAAACAAGGTAGCTATTTTCAAGTGAATAACGAAACCAAAACTTCCTTCCTATTTCACCAAACAACCTCAACAGTACATCTTAGGGATTAATAAGGAATGTCAGTACCAGTGTTAAAACTAAAATACTTTATTCAAAGAAATATCAAAAAATAAGTTTATTATTTTTGTTATTGTTTCGTGATAATACAAGAACTGTTAAAACTAGAATAATTATTTGAAATAAAATAGTTTTAATGCTTTAATATTTCGTCTCATGCTTAGTGACTTCCGTTCCTTTCTGTAATTATAGCAACCGTATCCATGTCGCCATCTTTATTTTGGGAGCGCTCTGGTTGGAGATTGAATGGTGTCTCGTAAGTTTCTCTGAATGTTCTAATTCTTCCAGTTCAAGAAGAACAAAAATAAAATGATATTTTTCAAAGCTATTAAATTTTAATAATTAAAACTTGAATATTTCAGCTGTCACTTCGGTTTACGTGGGTTATCTCTTCAACTTCATCGCATCGTGCAATAAATATACCTTTTAAACATTTATAATTCTGGACCATGCTTAAAAAAGTTGGTTCTGATCAATTTGAATTTCTTGCCTCCAAATATTGCAGGTGTTTTCTTATGGGGGGGTCACGTTTTGAATTCGCTTATTCTATGCTAATAAAACAAGCTTTAAAGATTCAACTTCAACTGTTCAAATGAAATAGCGCGACTCGTGTAAATTCAGCAAAATTGTATTCTCCGTCGGTTGCATTTTGTTATTTGCTTCGAAGAGTGAACGGAGAACAAGTATGTGTAAAAAAATCAGGTCAGTGCAAAAGATTAAATTCAATTTTTTAAATGAATAACTGTAATTTTGAAAGCCTTTATTCTTTAAAATCACGAACTTTGCTTCCTATAAGTTGATTCTAATAATCAGTAGATTTTTTTAAATGTTTCGCTTGTAAAGCTCTTCAACTTTTGATATGAAATATGAATCTAACTCATTGTTAATCCTCTCTGACAGATTTTAACCAACAGCCATCTAAATAGTTCCGTAATACTCGAAATAAGTGATTATCAAAAGTAACCAGTTAAGAATACGCAGGATTAGACAAGGTTTCCTAACCAAAGTTTCCTAGATTATTGGTCAGTAAGGACGAGCATTATCATCATGGAAGATGATTCATTTTCTGTTGACAAAATAAAGTCGTTTTTGAATCAACAAGCGTAAGAATATCCTCGAAGAAAATATGAATGATGTTTTAAATATCTGGAAGCAAAAAAAGTTACAAATTAATAATGGTGATAGATTTAAGTAATAACAATACGCAAAAAATAAATTATAATGATTTAACATACCATTTCTAAAAACAGACGAGACATTTTCACGAACTTGACATAATGGTCTGGACTAATTATTTTATTGGTTGTGGCGAACGTATAAAGCTTGGGCAGACAGTGCATAATATTATTATGTCACTTTTGTTCAAACTTAAATATTCGTATCTAAATTCTATGATCAATGACATTTCAGAATATATCTCGTTTTATAAGTTCTGGTTTAGGATGTATCCCCAAAATCCCTGTAGGAGTTTGGGATATACTTTCATTCTATAGATTTCTGACGTAAACATGAACTCCACGATATTGTACTGCCTTTGTCCAAACTGAAAAACAAATTATCTATCTAAATACTCTAATGAATGTAGTTTCAAAATAAAGGCTGCGGTAGAAATATCTCCCACCTTTTAAACTATGTTGCTATGTTTTTATTTTGCGAATAACTTGCCATTTATTTGTCAGGTACTTTCATCAAACAATATCGTTTGAACTAGTGCACAGCTTGCTTTTACTGTAGAACTGTTTTTGAAGAATGGTGAATCAGTATCTGCAACACAGAGCTTTCCGAGTCCATTACTACAAGTTACGATGGCATGATGCTGTCCCAGAAAGGAAATCAATACAGTTATGGGTTGCAAATTTCAGAGTTACAGAGTTTGTCATTTGAAAGAAAGCCATCTGGCAGGCATCGAAGCGCTCTAAGCCAGACAGTATTCGAGCTGCGAGATATTCTGTTACTGAGTCTCCTACACATTAAGCTCGCAGATTTTTTCTTTGGCTTTGTCTGACCGAAAAATCAGAAGAATTCTACACACTGATATGCAGTTCCATCCATACAAATTAATGATTATATGAGTACGATTGGGAAGATTGTTTGTGAAAATGAGGGAGATATTTCTGCCGTACCCTGTATATCTGCTTATGGGAGCGTATCTCCCAACTCATTGTAAGAGTTTATGACATATTTCCATTCTGTTGGCGTCCGGTGCGAACGCAGACTACCCGTCATTATTGTATGATATTTATATGGAATAGATTAGTGTAGAAAGTATACTTTTGTTCGTGCTTCATGTTATATACAACGGTGGCATCAGATAAAAATTTAATAAGTACTTTGCTTCGTATCTGTAGCAATCGCGCAATGACCTAAAAATATATATCCGATGGTGAGGCCCCACCTTGCGGGCCTTGGGGAGTGTGCAGCCACCCTTTAATTGCCATTGCTCCCAGGTCCACTCTGATCCGGAGTGGTAGTACCTGTTAGGGTCCCAACTATGGGTTAAATAGAATCAGACTTAAAAAACAAATATAATCCATTAAAAATCATTCCTCAAAATAACTAGATTCGGCATTAAATAACCTGGAAAAAGTTGATATGCCGTAAAACAAAAACAACCAACCAACAACCATCGTTTAGCAAGTAATACTCGCTTTGAAAATTTAACTTCAACTATTCAATGACGCATGTAAATTCCACAGATGCATTCTTCATCTGTTGCTTATCAAGGCCCAAGTATCACTCAGGGATAACGGTTAATGAGTTTCAGATAGTCGGTGATACAACATCGTACCGATTGATAATGGTCATAATTGTGTAGAATTTGATTTTAATAAGATTTTATTTACGTAAAACTTAAAAAAAAACAGCCGTGTTATAGTAACCTGGGGAATAATCTAAAAGAAACGTGTTCCATAAACGGGTAGTTCTAAGAATGAATCTTTGCACATGGAATTTGTTTAATTTTGAGTACAGATAAGGAGTAAAGGAAGTTGTTGATAGTGGTTGTAGAAAGACGAGTGTTTGTTGTGAATGTTTTACAAGGGAACATAGATTGTATGTGTCAATTAATTCGTATGGAAAGCGCACAAGAACTTTTTATTCACGAACCCAAAAGAAGCTAAATCGTAACTATAAAAAAAGGTGGGACAATATTAACACATACGTTGGCAGTTCAACATCAATTTATTGACGGTTATAAAAATAAATTGCTTTTTTCGCTAACTGCACCGAGTAGATAACCAAGAGAATTAGTGAAAACGGACATCACTGTCACCAACTTCTTCCATGTGCTTTACTCGGCTTCAATCTATGCTCTCCTTGTAAATATTCACAGTAAACACTGGCCTAAATACAACCATTAGAGACAATATCCTTTACTTTCTATCTGTACGTAAAACTAAAGTTAAATTCAAAATAGTGTTTTCCATCTGTGGAACACGATACCGTAGGACTACTTCTCAGCTTACTATAACAGTCGATTTCATGCTCAACGTAAATAAATTCTTGAGGAACAGTCTTCATAAAACAATCAATTCCTACCTAATTTCCACCATTATCGTTTATCACGGTGTCCCTTCATTAACTCCTATACTCGAGTGCCCTCTGTGCCTTGACAAGCGGGTACTCCGTTGTAAAAAAAAGATTGTAAGTCATACGTTACTACTTTTAATAATCTAACCCAATGATCTTATGACAATTTAGATGTAACACGGTTTCCCTACTCTATCTGTGCCTAAATCTAAACGCAGATTCCATGAAGCTTTTTTTCCCAGAATTTTCCGCATTTGGAACACTGTTCCACTGGCCTGCTTCCCGTTTGTATACAACTTGTTTACCTATTTTATGACCTTCAAATCCAATGTAAACAAGTTCTTGTTGAGCCGTCCACATAAATAATCAAACTCTACCCAATTTACACTATTTATGATTACTATATTATCAACTTACATTCATTAACCTTTATCCTTGAGAGGCCTCCGGGGCTTGATAAGTGGTGACTCTCAAGTAAAATAAGGTCACTAACTACAAATAAGTTCCCTTTAACGATCAGAAACAAAGCATAACAAGGTCAGTACACCACCTACTTTCACATAGTTAACTTAAGTTATGGTGAAAAACCGGCTTGGGACATTTAACAACTTTACAACCAATATTTTCTTTTTTCACCACCAACGCTCAGATCCTCGTTTTGCACCAGTTTAAATTAATGTATATCTTTTCGAGAAAATCCCTCTGTTCCTAAGATTGACTTTAAGTTCAAATCTGGAATAAAAAATGCTATATCAGATCGGTTATATCAGGAGAGTTGAGAAATGTTTGGATTATTCTAATGTTCCAAAAAGCATCTACTCCTAACACAATGCTCTACATCTACAATTCAGGCAGGTCAATAGATAGAATGCTGCTATCATATTTAGGTTTGTATTGCTTCTTTTGTTTTACGACATATCAACCCTTTTCGGGTTATTTAATGCCGAATCCGATTATTTTGGAAACAGTTTTTTTTATGCTTCAAGTACTTCATATCTTAAAATATTTCTTTGTAGAGTTTGGATTGGTTGTTTTACGACATATCAGCCCATTTGGGGCATTTAATGCCGAATCCAGTTATTTTGGAAATAGTATTCATGTGGCATCCAGTTATTTTGTAGAAGTTTTTTATTCTTCAATCTCTTTGTATCTTTCAATCGCTAGTTTGTAGCGTTTTGTTTGGTTGTTTTATAGTGGATTTTATCGTTTTTGTTCCCTCTACTGCAGAACGTGAATGTGTTTTGGAATGGAAGAAGCGAAATGGGTACAGTATTTATGTTTGGTCCATTTTAAGTTAGGAAACCAGTCAGGAAGAAAAGGGGAAGGGGGGAAAGGTGGTTAGTTGTTTTTGTTTTTGTTTTTTTCAGAACATAATTAACTTTTACAAAAGGAAGTAAAAAAAAACAAAAACCATCAGTGTTAGGTGCAGTTCTAGCAGTATCAGAATTTTGGGGACATTCGCAGGCGAAGTCGCCATTTGGAATATACACCTATCTTTCTATCAGATTTTAATAATAGTAAAACGTAATTTAAACCCGTAAATTTTATTTCAATAAAACGAGCAAAGACCAAATTTTAATATCATAAAAGCTTTAATAGAGAAATAAACAATTTTATTTATTTTTCCGTCGATTTCTTCACTTAACATTCGAACAATAACATTACTTGAATCTTACGATAATTATTTTAACGGCAAAATAAAGAACTTACCTGGTTAATGAGTAAGATATGCTTTCTTTTAATCTTCCTGTATGAGAATTTATTCATATTTATGTATTATAATCCATGTATTTTTAAATGGAAGGATTTTTCCAACACACGGCGACGACGGCGTGTCTTTAAAGCAAGTTGTAACGACACCGGAAGTGAAAAATTATCTCTTACTTATGTACGGAGGCCTATAAGTGTAAAAAAACCCACTAATTCAGAAACCTTAATAATCTCGATATTGGATTATATTCCTCCAAATTTTCCACTTTTAAAGGTTTTCGGAGGCGCTGAAAACATAAATAACCATTTATATATACGGCAAACGAAACTAGTAGTTTCCAAGATAAAAAATTTTACAAATGGTCACAAAGTGGGGGGTCACTTTTCTATAATGATGTGACGTCAAATGGGCACCCACTTTATGGCCACATTGCAATGAACAGATTGACGGTAGCAGTACGTTTTTTCCTGACTTAAGGGAGATAACTTGTCCGTTTTTTTTATTTTTGTGCCTTGACGCTATCGTAGACAAAATCTGATAGTTTTCATTTTTTCATTAACACGAATTACTATATGACGCAGATGTGCAATGGTATTTTTCTTTTTTTAATATCTTAAAGAAATACCTGAATATTTTTTTTATTATACTATAAATCTGTATTATCCGAATTCGTCTTTTTTTTATATATCGAAAAAAAGGAAACCAGGAATTAAATATAATTATATAAACTGATCGACAATTAATTACTGGAACATTCTAAACAAAAATTAAGCTTCCACGTAAAAAAAAAAAACAAAAAAAAACACGTGGTTATCGAAAAAAGAAGGATTTAAATTTTGGACTTTACCGGTAAATTACCAGATAAGTGATATTTTTTGTTGTTTTAAATTTGAGTATTTTATTTATTCATGTTTTATCTTCAATTTGTGATATATAAAACGTTTCAAGCAAAATTAATTATTAAATTTCTCATAGACATTCCAAAATGGGGGGGGTGAATTTATAAAACAACGTTTGTCTAAAATATTATATTTAGTTTATCGGAAAGAGCATAAAATTTTACATTCACCCTGAAAAAAACGTAACAATTGAACGAATAGGAAAATTTTGATAGATTTTTAAAGTTTAAAAATTGAAAAATATTCATCTCATAAAAATCAATTGATTTCATTACGTAACAAAATGGCTCCCTAGAGCGCACGCACGCACTTTGTAAACAATGTTTTTTAAACAATGAAAAATAATATTTCTATTATTTTTTAAACAACTTAAATAGTTTATTTCGGAAGCATATTCTATAAAGAAAATAAATAACCCACTTTAGAAAGAGAAATTACGAGTTTTCTATATTTTAATCGCAGTTTTCTGTTAGGGGTGTCAAAAATTCCCCCAAAATTCTGATACTGCTAGTGCAGTTCATCTCAAGAAACCAATATCTTCAGACAGCCTGGTCTGGTAGCACCAGAATTATATTTAGGAACATGCTGCTTTAAGCAATCATTATTGCTCTGTCACAGCACGAAATCGACTTTGAAATCTAAAACACTCCCATCACAGAAACAGCGTTACGAGACTTTGCTTTTTACTCTATCGCTATTTTTATGGTTGAGGTTCGACTGAGCTTTAATATATTACTCCTATAAAACATTCAGAGCACGAACTCATTTTCTTATAATAACTAACAAGTAATTTCCTTTCTACTAAAGTTTACATAAAATTAAACGGTACTGCCATGTACAATATGTTTTTATGGAATTTAACATGTGGAATCCAAGTTGACTATAAAGTGACCGTTTTTAAGTTCAATATTAGAAAACACTTGAGCTATTCTTACGTAATCAATTGTTTTTTCCATTTAGCATATCTGTATATCCTTCATAATATTGATAAATGGTGACGCTTAAGTATTAATTAGTGTAAGCAAGCCGTCCATGCTTACACACATTGCCGTGAAGAAGGGAGGTGACGGCGGTCAAGTAGTTAACGGCACGGACTGTAAATCCGCGTGTTTCAAGTTCGAATTCAATTCGTTCTACATGATATCTTTCACGTAGGATGTTTGTGATCCACACATCGTCCCTTCTGTAAATCCCCAATGTCTTTCTAGAAAAATTTTGTAAAAAAAAACATCGAGAAAACCAATGCCAACAATAGAACCTTCAGATTCATACAAAATGATGATGATGATGATGATGATAATAATGATGATATTGAAAATAGAGACAAAGAAATTTGAGTCCAGTGATCCCTCATCCAATTTTAAACACTAGAATTTAGGACAGTTGAATTCAACAAGATATCATCAAGGACAGTTAAAAAAAAGGTCATTTTTTAAAAATTTTGCCCCCTATTATGACCCCTTAACATTTATTGTTTTGGGCTCAAATC
This sequence comes from Euprymna scolopes, assembly GCF_053919585.1. Taxonomy (NCBI): domain Eukaryota; kingdom Metazoa; phylum Mollusca; class Cephalopoda; order Sepiida; family Sepiolidae; genus Euprymna; species Euprymna scolopes. The sequence continues at coordinate 37,648,616 of NC_136505.1, read as the reverse complement.
AAGTTATTAAGTTAGATCCATGTCCAAGGAACCTATATCTAAAATTTCAAGTGTTTCGACCCAAAATTGAGTTCTCAAAGGTCAAATCGTTAAACTTTGACCCCTTAATCGCCAAATTTCTGGCCGAAAACCGATGACATAGATTTTCCCAAACCTCAGTTCCTGTATATCAAATTTCGAGTCTATAGGCTGAAAATTGACAGAGTTATTGCGAAAGAAAACTGTACACAGACACACACACAGGCAGACAGACACACAGACACGTTCACTTTTATATATATATATATATATATATATATATATATATATATATATATATATATATATATAGATAGATAGATTTGGAGAAAGTGTTACATATAGAATGGATGTGATATTAGTCGAACTCATAGATATTAATTTACAACTAATCAGTAACCTCAAGTTTTTGCATCATGTAAAATTATTTTTAAAATAAGAGTAGATTAGCGACTTTGATTCTGCAATAATTTAGATGCATGCCGACTTCCTATATAACAAGCTGCATAGAAGACAAATGTTATTCGCCGTTGGGATCATTCTTTTTAAATTACTCCCCGAAATTTTCTACGAAGGAAATTCAAAAAGTACTGCATTCTATTTATTAAATCCGTCAGAATTAATCATATAGAGATTGCCAATTGCATTTTTTATCATGATTAAACTAATGTATTCATGACCTGAAAGTTTCATCAATCTGTTGCGGATATTGGTGGTGAGAGGTTTTTAGAAGGCAACCTCTTTAATGGACGCGCGTCAGAAATGAAGATGCGTCATTAGATCCTCCAATGCACCCCCCCCACAAAATAAAATAAAAATGAACCGACCAACATTCATCGGCGCCTGTTAAGCGTTTACACATCCGATGCAGTTGATATCAGCACAGTCAAGAGATGGGTTCGTCGATTTCAATCTGTTGAGAGATAGAGTACGCAACAGAACGCGCTATGAACTTTGATAACCGAGGCATGAAAAGAGGCTGGCAAAAGTGGACTGAGAATGATGGTTCCCATGTAGAAAAATAAATCCCGAGGCAGAAAAAGACGCTCGTTTTAATGGTATTAAATATGTAGAGCTTGAGAAATAGGAGACAATAGATGTTTACTATGAGAAGAGCATTAGTACAAAAACCATGTGAGAATGTAAAACCGATATTTGTTTGAATTTATATCATATAAAACTTTCATAAAAATTGTCAATAGTTAATCATTGTAACAGCAAAGAACAGCAAAAAAGAATAATGCTTTCATTTTAATTTACTTTTCTCGTAAGAACAGAAATAGTTTTGTTTTTATTGCAAGAATTGGCTAATGTTTGCGCGAAAAAAATCACGAAACTTTCATTCAGTACATTCAGATGTTTTACGAAAACTGCGCAGAACATTCCAACAATACCACGGTTCTTATTCTATATAAATACGTTAAAGTATATAGAAAAAGTGTAAGGAAAACAAACGTCTATGAATTCACATTTAGTATCAACTAGTAACTCGGCGTTGCACGGGATTGAATAATAATCAACGAATTTTTCACACTCCCCTATTTTCATTGTCTTCAAAATCGGTGAAATCGCTCATTTTATAATCCAAATTGATTGTCTGTTCAAGTTGGGGACCCATCGTGGTGCACCGAGAGAAAGCTTCACATGCCTCCTCGTAGTGACTTAGTTTACAATACGTTGTAGTCAACATTGCACTGTAGAGAACCTACTGTTGAGTTTATAAAATTATTGTTTATATATAATAGCTTGAATTAAAGTTTAAAATGAAAAGGTTAAGTATCATGCTTAAGTTAGGCTCTAAACAGACATTTTTAGTTCGAACGCGTCCCTGTTTTATCAAAGGACCGACTATTGGTTTTATATGCCTGGCCTTACTGCTTGTGCGGTGATAATTGCTTGAATTTAAGTTTAAGATGAAAAAGTAAAATATCATGGTGCAATTGTGGTTTAAACAGAAACATTCATTTTTATCGAGCACCTGTCATATCAAAGAACCTACTGTTGATTTTATATACCAATCCTTTCGGCTTTTGTCGCAATAAAACTTCTCAAATGCACTTGTGGTGTAAGGGTTAACTTTAAAAAAAAATAGCCTATTCCTTCTTTCATCGAATTACTTTGATAATCGATTATCGATTATCGATACTTATCGAAAATATTTCGATACAAAACACATCTAACAACACTGCCAGGCACGTAAAATAAATTTTTGTGAAATTTCATAAAAGTTGGTCCAGCTGTTTTCGAGTTCATAGAGAACGGACTCACACACAGGCAATGATCCTTTAATATAATAGTATATTACGATATCTATTTATTATAATATATTATAATCAATTAATCTATGATAATCTAGAAGTATAGATTTCAATTACGAAGATTCACTTGCGAGCTCGAATCAAATTCTTTCCAATACTTCCTTAGGAGACGACATGAGTTTTATTTGAACTCACGCAGATTTCAATCTATGCCATCAATTCTTGTATATTCTTTGTTTAAACAAAGAAGGTCTCTACAGAGTTCCCCCTCCTCACACTTATAGTTAGGATCTGACTCTGCAAGAGATAAATCCATCTCAGCGTTATTTCCCTGTTATCATCCATCTTAGTTTCGAGAAATGTTCACCCGGACACTAGAAGAAGCAATAGAATTAGACGGAAAGCTGACCAAAGTACAAAAAAGAAAAAAAAGAAAGGAAAAAAAAAAGAAAAAAAGAAAGAAAAAAAAGCAATAGCATCTACATTAAGAGCACACGAATGATTCCTTCGATGTTGCGGAAATAAATTGCCTTTTCTTGCGGGCTGTACACCCTTAATAAAGTAGATAAAAAACATGTTCAATGCTGTGAACAGCTCTTGGTTTGAAGGAGGAGAGGAATCAAGAGTTACGTTTTACGATTAAAGTAATCACATGCACTTGTGGAGTGATACGTTGTTTAATTCTCCCTCACTGCAAGAACTTCCACACCAGGGTCGAAAATGAAATTGAGCAGTCAGCGCCACCCCCATCAGGAGGGGAAATCTGACCTGCAAAAAGTTCCTGGGCAATTCCGTCGTCATTCCCCATTAAAGGCGCCTCAGTCGATTAGAAATAAACTAACTCCTTTCCAAAAGAGAAAAGGCAAAGCCTGGGATGGTGGATGTCCTAGAATTACACATAACTAAACTTGCACCGCAAAATCAACAGGAACTGGATCATTACAAAAATGGTCTCATCCATGTTGATTTTGGGGACCGGGCATAAAAACCGAAGCCGTGTAGTGTAATACAATTAACCACGTGAGAAATAAAGTTTGGCCCCCACAAACACGCTTCATTTTTTTATTAAAATATTTGTGGAGCAAAATAAATTTTTAGACACTTTACTTAGAAAAAAAAAACTTTGATTTTCGCTCATAGTTGTTTTCATGTTTTTCTTATTAATAAAACCGAAACAAAAAAACAACTTCTATTATTCAATTGGAATTCATTATTGAGATGAGTATTATTCATTAATTTTATTTATTGCGGGCTATTCTCCTCCTCTTATTTTAGTTGTTTCACGCCGTTTTGGCCAACTACTCCTCTGGCCTTCGTCAGTTCCTATCGTGAAAACTAAGAAAAGATAATAGTCCTCAACAAATAAAATTAATGAATAATACTCATCTTAATAATGAATTCCAATTAAAATAATATATATACCATTCGATACGGATCCGACCATGGAAGATCAGATAACAAATAAACGTGGCGCAGTTGATAGAGACGTGGCATCTCTCCGGTTAGAATTGTCTAAAGATAGCGGTTCAATCCAACCCAAAGCCGGCCAGAGGCTTACTTGGCCATCATGTAGTGAGACGATAACAACTACGGAAGGCAGTAATTGCAATGAATGCAGTCAGGAGATTCAGAGTTCCTATCCGAAGGCCAGCGAAATAGTTGGTCGGAACGTCGTGAAACAACTAAGAGAAGATGAGAATAATAGTCCGCAATAAATAAAATAAAAAAAACAACCTGTTTCTTTTAAATTTTGTTTAGAAAATATACTTTTCTTTAAAATACATTTCTTTCATAATATAAAGATTAAGAGAACTCTTATATTCTTATGTTAAGATTTTGTTTTCAGCATTTTTAATTAATCGTCAAATTACTCACGTCGGCTTTTTTCCTGGTACTTTTTTCCGGCTGCTTAGCGAAACTGACAGAAGATGCCATCGCGAGTTGGGGTCAGACTCTGCATCAGAACTGAATTTTCTAGTATTGTTGTAACGATGATAAATCCATGTTGATATAACGTGCAAAATTGTCACCAATCCTAATGCATTCCTCTATATGCATTTTGCTAATTTTCGTTGTAAATGGACTCTTACAATGTAGGAATTTTATGGGGATTGCTTGGATAGACAATAACTGAGTTAAACTTACATATCGAAATTTGAAACTTTAAGGTCTTGTGTTTGTGACAACCATTTAGGCCATTGAAGTCCAGTCATCAAATAGTCTCTGCTATCATTTCTACGTGTTGTTTCAAGTGTGAGGCTTGTTCCATTCTGTGGAAACCACTGTTTATTCTTAAGTACCCTTTGTTTACCCACTGGTGTTACTGGCCTTCTGACATAAAATGGACCAAACAATGATAGTATTTTTTTAATCCTTTCCACAACGCAATAATATTCTGCAAAGTAAAAAATACAAAAAAAAAAACAAAAAAAAAAACAACGGAAGAAAAGTACTATACACATTTTTTTTTACGTATATGTTTTGGTTCCCCGACAAAAGGACGGTGAACCTGTAAATTCACCCTTGTCTGTTTGTCTGTCTGCATTTTTCTCAATAACTACGCCTTGGAATTTTTTGACATTTTGCACAAACATTAAACATGATATGAATAAAAAAGTAACAGAATGTATTTTCCGGGAAAACTTCGGTTACCCCCCCCCCAGAAATGCCTTTCCGTTAAAGTGTTTAAAATTGACACTTTTGTACTTATTTAAAAAAAAAATGGAGGCCTTCGATTTTATAACACTTTCTGAAAAGTTGTAACTAACTGATTTCTGTATAATTTTTTTTTGTCTATACTTCGTGATAACTCTTGGGTGTGTCCCAGTGGCTCGTTTAGCGCTAATAAAAACACCCCATTTTTGGGATCGATTTACCATATTAGCCCACATTTTTTAGCAATTTTGCATGGTGCTGAACTCAAATTTAAATATATGACAGCCTTGTGGACTTTTGGGACTAAATGATTAACTTAGTCATTTATTTGTTTGCATGGTGGAGAACTCAAATGTACATACGTTAAAGGCTAAAACTGCAGCGTTTGTTCACCAGAATTTTCACCAGGATTTGACGTTTCCTTGAGACATTTGGGGCTAAATAAGGAGGGGCAAATGCTGAACTTAGTAATATTTTGATGCATTATTCACTCTGCAATCACAGTGGGACCGTGCATGTGTCACTTGTTTTTCCCATAAGTTAATGAATTTAGCATAAATTAACCTGAAAAAGTGTGATACGCCGTAAAATAAACAACAAAACCAACTTCGTTTGCTCAAGGCTAGTCAAACCAACTTAACGGCCATTAGTGACGTTTTTGTTTGGAGAAGGTCAGTTAGTATACAACACAACTATTTATTAATCATAGCAGTATAAATATAAGTATTAAAACTTAGTAGCACCATATCTATTTAAACGAAATTATACCATCCTATACAAACCAATGTTTATCGCTTACGCCACTCCTTTGTCCTAAGTAATGATCAACTCATCAACTCATGTTAAAGTTTGGAGGATAGAATTGAAAGGCATTAAACAAAGATTATTAGATATTAATAGATGAAACTTGGACGCCAAGTAAACACTCCGTTAACGTTTACTTGAATTGCAAGCAAAATTGTAAATTTTATTAATGGTGTAATGGAAGGTATTCTTATGTGGTCATCTATAATATAAGTATCACCTGTCTGTTTAAATGTATGTGTGCATGTTTGTATGTTTGTCTGTATGTTTATACGTATGATTGTATGCATGTTTGTATGTATGTTTGTATTTCTGCTAAAACTTCGACAGACGCGACGGATTTTCACGAGATCGATATCGACAAATATCGAACAATTGACTAAAACCATTAAATTCCTTCGCCCTCAACCGAGCATTTTTCTACAAGAAGGGGTCGCTTTTATCGCCGATATTTTCAAGAGTCATCCCCTCTTTTCTATTGACTATCCTTAATTTAAACGTTTGCAACTTCTGATTTGGCGATGGACGCAACGGCAAAGACATCACGTTTTTCTTTTCACGTTCTTTTCCTTCTTCGCGGTAAGGGCTCGAGCCTTCCAGCCTGCCTGCCTGCCTGCCTGCCTCCTACCACTTTTTTTTGTGCTCAACACACACCTCCAAACACCCGGGCAACGCCGGGCACCCAGGCTACTCCTGTATAAACACTAGTAAAGACTCACACATCTATCATAATGGCTGTACGGCATAACGAAGTAAATGTAATTTTATTTGTCATGTTTTCTATTTTTCGAGCGAAATCTATTAAGGAAATTCATTTTATAAAGTTGCGTTGCAGTCTTTTCGTATTTACCGACAACCTGAGTGGATAACGGATATCAATTTTAACGTGAAGCAGGCAAAAAGCGACAACAAAACAATATATAATTGAAACATTAAAACTATTTAAAAAAAAAACAATGGCGTCGAAGATTTATCATTATTATTTTTCTAAATGTGGTAAAATAAATAAAATATTTTAGTCGATATCCGAATTTTTATAAGTGAATTATAAAGATATTTTCCCACACTCTGAGTCGGTAATGGCGAATACCGGCGACTGACGACACGAGTTCTTTTGTTGTAAATAAAGTTGATATTTTTTAATATCTGTTACATGCGTAGATTCAAATTGCAGTAAAATTGTACAACAGTAGAAACGTCAAGCAGCATGAAAATCAGAGAAAAATAAACCAATATATTGTCGACCAAATCTGGATGACGTCTATCATTTCCTGACACATTACCCCCATTGTTATTCTTAGAATTCTGGCCAACTTCTTCGCTCCAACTAGAAATCTAAGCCAAATCTAATTTATTAAATGCAGTATGTCTGTCTGTATGTCTGTCTGTATGTCTGTCTTCATATTTTCAAACTATCTCTTCCGAAACTAAAAGTCGCAGGCGCTAAGTGCCTCAAATTATTGGATTTTTATAGACCGTTTTTTTAAATCGGTCTTTAGCCGGTTAAAATAGTTTTTAAGGGGTCAAAAAGAGGTAAAATTGAAAAAAATATTGTTATACAGCTTGTACATTTATCTTAGTTTATGCTAAATTAGTTTATATGCGTGTCACGTTGGTAGAGTAGTAACGTCACCGACTTTGAATGCTACAGTTTTACTTCGGTTTCGATTCTAGCTTATGGCACCAAATATATTTTTTTATTATCTTTTGAAATCACGATTCTATAATAATACATACGAAATCTGGACAAATTAAAATACCATATTCAAGCGTATTTTACGACCAGGTAAATATCAAGCGCCTCTCCCCCCTCGCTAGTGATATATTCTTTATCTACGAATTGTCATCGGCTTAATCTACATTTATGTAAAAAATTCGTTATTTATTTGTAAACATCGTTTAAACTATCTGTATATTTCAACGGCTGCATATTTCCTAGTTGCAACAAGTTTTCTTTTCTCCATAGTTGCCTTCTTTGTCGTCATGGTGCCTGTAACTGTTGTAGCAATTAAAAGTTAACAATAATCTTTGCTCTGTGGCATCATATTATTTTAGTATTAATTATTAAAAAATTTTAGTCACTTGTGTTTTTCGGGAGCAAAAGATCAAATTTTATTAAACAAGTAGAAATCGTACTCAGGTATTACTATCATTCAATAGCAAAAAGTTTAATATGTTGTTTATTTTCAATTATTTTACACTTATAATAGAAAATCAAAATGAAGATTTTAATTAAGTAAATTACTAATATACCCTGATGAGTGCGTTTCATTTTTGTATGTATATGGAAAGAGTAATATAATTTTTTCTTGTATATATTAATACATTATATCATTACTTGAAAAAAAAAACACTACCGCTGTAATTAAGAAATTTAACAAAGTAACTACGGTTTTACAATCTCCGTTCTATACACATGCTGAGCATGTGTTACATAAATAGAAGTTTTAGTTCAATCATTAAAGGCATGTTTCTACGTAAAGTCGCATGTATCATCCGTTCACTTTATTTGTCCGTAATTATGTTATCTAAAAATACATAAATTATCATTCGAACACAGTAGTGTTATTGAATATACTGTTAGCGGCAGTTTTAGTCATTTAGAACTGCTTTAAAGCTTCCCCGCTCACACATTTTTCGTTAGTATATAGGAACTATACAGCACGCACAGTTAGATATAATTATCATACATCATACTATTCAACAATTTAAATATAAAATCCTAAGATTATCTTAAGATAATATCATGAATATTAATATTAATTGGGAAATAATATAATGTAAAATTAAAGGATAAAGTATAAATTATATTTTAACGAACAAATTAATTAAGAAACTGTAGAAACCACATTAAATTATTAAACGAAACAGAAATCTTTTACGAAATGTAAACGTACACAACAATATTTGCTTTATTTTTAATAAGCATATTTTCAAGTAAACAGACGACGTCGTGACATATCTATATATTAATACGGTACTAGTGCACTTATTAATCCGTGCCGAAATAATAACGTTATTATTTAGAAAGCCATTCTTGACATAGGGAGGAGGGGGTTTTGTACCTATTCTGTACTTTATCCATACAATTTAATAACAGATATCATAAAACTTTAAGCTTGAAGATACTATGTAAAAAATAGCGCGGATCAATGAGGTCACTCGAACTATTAATACCATAGTATAGGCACCGCCAAAAATGGCCGAAAAATCAAGTTGTTGTTTTTTAAAACGAAATTACATTTATTAAAATCCATTATTTCTGAGTAACATTTTTTACCAGAGAGATAAAACACTGAATTTTATCATATAGGAAACAGAATAATGTAAAACTTTTTCTACTATTTTTAATTAAATTTTAAATTTTCCCCAAAAGTTAACAATTGACATTTTTTGTCTTGCACAAAAAACGTACATAAATATTAAAAAAAAAAAGGTATTTGAAAAAAAAAATTATTTGTTGTCTAACTAAGATTTAGGATGATTTCTAAGAGAATATGAAAAATATTATAATATAAGTACCTGGATTTCAAATAATTCCACTTATTCATATAGGCAACCAGTTACTTCGCGTCGATCTAGAGTCTAGATCGACAATGTTTACGTTTGCATTTGATAAAAAGCAAACTATGGAAGACCAAACAGGCAAAAAAAAACAACTCATTTTTCAGTGACAAAAATTTCAATGTATTATTAACGCTGAGACTGGCCAGTACCAGATGGGTGACCATTTGTATGAGTTTGGTTTTTAATGTGTATGTGTGTGGGGGCGAGGCTCCCCAAAATGGGGGGGGGGTGTAATTTAAATCAGAATAAAAAATATATTTCAGCGCGTTTGGTCCAGCGTAGTCGAAAGGCGGCAAACGTTTTCAAACGGGATCGAAAAAAGAATGCTATTTTTAACACAAAGGGCACAATATTTATCGAATTTTTTTTGTATCGATTCTTCAAAGCATGCCCTGTTTAATAATGGTCATGCATTATTCGGCTCGCTAAAAAAAATGTTAATTTATTTATCAAAGATTTTAAAATGGCTTTTTTCGTATAAATATTTAAAAAAAAATGTTTTTGTTTTGCTTAACTTAAATTAATTATTTTACTTAACATATTCACCGAATTTCACACTTCAAAACTCAAAAGCGGGAAATTAAACACAATCGAAGTTCTGATATTCAGACGTCAAAATAAGGTATGCAAACAATTTTTTTAAATCTATAATTCTATCCCTTACAACAACACAATATGTTGTGTTCAGTTTCAGATGATTATTTTAAGCATATTTGTACCCCCCCAAAAAAAACAAGGGGGGTTTGTAAGCAAATATATATATATATATATATATATATATATATATATATATATATATCGTTTATGAAAAATAAGTACACAGTTATAAAGTTCATTCTCTTAATAATCGCTGAAAATGTCGTATTGATCGGATAATTACCTGATTTTTGGTAGATTTTTAAAAAGACGGTCCGTCAAAAAGTACTTACTTAAAAAAAAAAAATTAAATAAAAATATGATGCTGATTTTTTTTTACTATTCATTAAACTAAAATATACATTCTTGGTCTTCTGGCTAGGATCCAAGAGTAGTTTCTGTTCTGCGTAAGATGGTATAATGATATCGCACAATTTCCGTTCGTGTCGGGCTTCAATGCAATGGAAATATGTCACAAACTCATACGGATATTGGAGATAAACTTTTTTTTTTACATGGAGTTCACCACTTATCAAGGCCCAATGGCCACTCAGGGATAAGGGTTATTGTGTGTACAGTAATCAAAGGGATAGTGTAGCAATAGTATTGGAGAATTGGTAAGGTGTCATTACTTAGGGGGCGGTTCATCAGGAATTTGTTTGTGTTGGACTTGAAGACATCCAGGTTGAAGTCGGGAGGGAAACAGCAAGCGGAACAGAGTTCCACAGGCGTGCATAATAACCAGATATATTCTGACACTATATTAACCAGATTACTTAGATAAATAAATTTACAGTTTAAACAAAAAGGCTACAATACCATCGCGGGGTTCTCATTTACACTGAACGTCCACAGCATACCCCGCAGCAATATATTATATATGAAAGATGCCGCCGTGGAATTTCCACATATCCCGCTTGTATAGTGAAATATTGTTAAATTTCGTTTATATTTTATATGCTTGGTGCCGAATGCAATTTTTTCTAGCAAATCCAATTATTTATATTTTTTTAGATTTCTACGAATTTCGAGTGCATTAAATTAATTTCGAGCTATATGTCGAATGGCGAAAGCAGACTGAAACACTTTGAAGGAAATATACAAGTCAGTACGGAATGTTATGCTAAATTTATCTCAAAGTGTATTCATTGGAGAACCTTGTACACGGTTGCAATTAAAGAATGCATATTAAATATTATTGCAAGATAAAACATTTCAGAATATTATTATGACACTTACGATTTATTATATGTTAATATATCAAAATAAATCCCTAGTTTATCTACTCTGGAGATTTCATTCCGCACAGCTAAAAGAATCATGAAAGAGAATTCACAATTAAAATTATTCACCTTGAATCTTGCATCGTCCAAACGTCCTCAGTTGCAAAAATGATTGCGAGTAAAACGAGGCTCCAAGTACCACTTGTGGTTTTCTTTCTTTATGCTGTGGATGACTAAAAGTCATGTAGTTAGGTGATTTCTTTTAGGTGAAAGCTGAAAAGTTAAATTAAGATATTGATGGATATGATTGCCATCCTTCAGTAAAGTTATCAACGAAGTCCTTCTAGACTGAGGAAGTAAGTGATGTACGAATCTTGATGAATTATAATTAATTATTGCGGCAAGCTGAACGGAGAATAAAGTTCAGAAAAAATTTCCAAACTGTATTAATATAAATCAAAATAGCAGATGCGTAGTTTCGTTTATGCCTTCTACATAAATACCATGGGAGAGTAACTGTCCCTAAAATGGATTTTATCCGATGCAAATAACTACGTGTTGACACAGCTAAAGATGTCCTGGCATTGAGAATAACGCAATTCAAGTTTGCGCCTTTTATTAAAATCACGTTCGAAATAACGTTCACGCGTTATTTCGTGTAAAACAGAAGAAAGGTTTTTAATGCAACTCCCATAATGCCAAAGTGATATTCTCATTGCGAATTCCAGCACTAGCTAAATGTATTTGAAATAGACGCCCAGTAGTTTCTTCCACAAATGATGGACAAACACATACTTCCTCAACTCATACATTAAATTCATTGATTCTTACATATATATAACTTTATTACTTTCAGACGTCTTAACAATTGAAATCTTAATATTCAGTTTTGCCAAGCTGTATATTTAAAATCGATGGCAACTGTTATTATAGGCTAATGTATTTAATTCAGCTCATAGGGGCGTGGATCATTTGTATTAGAAAATTATAGACATCAGATATCTCGCTTCAAATTTGCAGTTAGAAGCTGTTAATTGCGCACTGAACCTGCAGTAATCATTGCCAACCTGTTAGATGAAAGTTCATTTTCCTGTGTCTTGAAGATAACTAGAACTGTAGCAATCATGCAGACGTAATCAAAACGGAAGGTAATCATATAGTACAGTATTCCCTCTCGACTCAAAAGAGTTGAACAATTAAAGTAACGAAGCAAAATAGGTCGACTCTCTTGATCCTATGTACTATGTAATTCAGTAAGATGCGCCAAGATATCAGATCAATATTCAAAACCAATTTGTATCAATTCGGTTGATCTGACTGATGCTTATATCTGAAGAATGTTGATCCGTAAGGAATTATGGTATCAATCCGAATTTGACAATGAAAACTAACTTTGGGAGGGATTAGAAAAGAAAAGCCTGCAGTAAAAATGAAATATATAAGTATAATATTTAAATTTCACATTGTAATGAATCTATACAAAAGTGAATGCCACTATATGATAATAAACTAAAGAAATCTCGTGTTTGTATGCACGTTCTCAGTCTCTACTCTATATATTATTCGAGCACTAATGTGTTTGAATATATGGTTAAGTGTTAGTTTTACTCATTTCGAACTGTCTTAAAGCTTCACCGCTCATTAATTTTGCAACTAAATTTCAAACAATTCTTACAGTTAATAGATCACTTCCTCTGCTATATTTCTAAAAAAAGAATCAATTTTCGTTCAGTAAAACAAAAGTTATAATAAAATTACTGTTAAAATATTCTCAGAATCTGTAAGGGACAGAGAGGCTTTTTTATTGGCTGTTGGTTACCATAGCAACCGAATTCTGGTATGCTACCTCATATCGTCTGGGAACGGCAGAGATGATGACGTAACAGGATATAAAAAATGTCGCTAATAATTCACCGCTGTCCCGATCTGGCGCTCAGGTGTTCTGTCGCTAATAATTCACAGGTAACAAGTGAAACAGAGAGAGAATTTTTTATTTCAAAGTAAAGTCTGAAAATATCATGGATTACATAGAAAATTGCGAGCATGAAAAATAATATGATTAAGATTAAAACACGGGAAAGTAAAAGGACTAGTTGTTAAAACTGAAAAAGAAAAGCACAAGATATTCCAGTAAAAATATAATAAAATTCAAACTTAAAATATTGCAGCATCAATTAAGAATTGATTATATAATGTTAAATTGAATTTAAAAAAAATCTTCATGCTGCAATGTTTTAATTTATAAATTTATTATATTTTGTGCTAGAATATCTTGTCCTTTACTTTTCCAGATATTACAACTAGCCCTTTTACTTTTCCATGTTTAAATCTTAAACATATTACTTTTCATGCTCGCATTGTAATAAAAATATATTATCGCTCCTTCGCCCAAAATAAAATGCCAAAAACTGAATTTAAAAAATTTATATAAAAATGCAATTGTGTCGAAGATCCGCCCTGGCTTGGGCTGGTGTGTTCCGGGCATCAAAGATCAAAGTGTAGCATCTGTTCCAGCAGATGCGGCAAGCAAAGATCATTGCCCTTGTGACAATCAGTTTTTGGTCCATGTAGAGGCAACCCTATATACCAAAAGCCACCACTACCCCCCTTCTTTCCTTCGGGGGAGCTGATCCTCCTTTCCCTTCCTCTCCCCATATTAAAAATCGGCCTTGTGCCTAATTTGCTCAGTAGGGTAGCAAATAAATACAAGATCAGACTCGAAATAAAATGTTCTCCTGGTATTTAGCCCAGGGAAAATGTGTAACGCATGTTTTGTTCAAAGATAATATCACGAGATCTACGTTCGCGCCGGACTAATAAATAGAATAGAAATATATGACAAAGGTTTTAAGGGTGGGCAACAGAAGAAGGATGTAACTTTGAATTTTTACGAGTCGCTTTAAGTTCATATACGCGAAAGAACAAGAGCACCAAATATTTTGACCGTATCGTCATCATATGCTCAAATGAATCATCACCAAGGGAGATAATTCTAGTACTAATACGGTAATGCCAGATACAGGATCCCATAATATTCTATTCTTTTGTTTTCATAAAACATGATAGCAATAAGAACTTGGATATTTTATTGTATTTCATACTATTTTTTTTAGACACTTTTACTTATTTCTGTAAAATATGAATACGAAAAGAAATCTACTGACATGTCAGCTGCCTTCGGTTGGAACTTTGCCAAGGATCTATTCAAAGTGCCTAACACTTATACAGGTTTTTTAGTTTATTATTATATCGAAAATATCAGACGGAAGAAGTTTTTGTCATTTTTAATCTGGTAACTGTTTGTATATCCTGCCGTCATTTTTCTGGTATCTATTTTTATATACTAGCCGATATATCCTCCCTTCCACTTGCATATGTTTGAAATAGTTATATAATTCTGAAAAGAAAATTTATGTAACGTTTTCAACAACGAAATAAAGTTTTTGTAAATACTGTGGTGTTTATACGGAGTCCTTTTTGTAGTTGCCTCTTTTCGTCGTGGCGTTATCGTCTAGTGGTTATTATAGAAATAAACTTCTTCCATGTTGATATTTCGATATTAGGTTTAATAATTTAGACTCTGAATTCTTCATTTAATTTTCATCATCTAAACGACCCTGTTTTGAGGCATTCTGCATTTTCTCCGTTTATCCATTTTTGTTCATTTTAGCTCTTTATAAAAAGTGGCTTTTTGCATTGTCTGGAAAATCTTCCTCGAAAAAAAAAAAACAAAAACAATATCATTGCATATCTTTGAAAGGATTATATATTCTGGAAATAATTATTAACGCTATCAAAAACGAAATAAAATCTTTATACATAAGCTTTATCCTCGAGTAGAACCCGGGCCTTTATATTAGTAAAAAATGTATCTTAAAATTATTTTTCTTTCCATACCCCTATACATCTTTCGTTCTTTTCAACTCCTTATATCACTTGGCTTTATGCCTTGTCCGAAGCGAAAAACATAAAAATACAATATTCATTATACACTCTTTACTATATTTACATCGTAATGATAGATTGAAAATGCTCTCGTGTAACATTTTTAATAACAAAAAAAAAAAGAAAGTTTATTTAGACATAGGTGTGGGGTTTTATACGCGCCGATTCTTAATGCGCGTTTTGCTTCTTTTAATGCTAGTGTTTCTTCATCGTAACCGTTGCGTCTAGGGCTTGCTATAGAAATAACTTTTCTTTTCATGAATTAAAAGGACAAAAGGAGACGTTCGCTAAGTTTCGTTTAAGGTGTTTATTAAGAAAGAATGAACTCTGGAGAGAGGAAGACTAATGTTATCTTAGCTAATTACTTACTTCTTACTTTCTAACTTAACTGGTTGAAAGAAACATAAGTAAAATTCACTAGGATTATCAATTATATTACATCATTGACAGTGTCCCATTCGTATGACTTCCACTGATTTGAAAATCTGACTTTTCTCTCAGCTGGAAAAACCTGACTTCATTCAGGATCTGTTCTTGTTCGTTTGTGGCATTCACCAAAGATAGGTTGAATCGGCTTCTTCAATAGCACTCACAGCATCCCAAACAAACGCAGACTACACACATCAATTCACAGAAACCAAGAAAAGTATAGGAAGCCTGTTCCTGAGACCAACTGATAACACTGTAGAACGTCAGTTTTTATGGTGTGTAACTACGTCATCAGCTGGCCTCCCGAGTGTATTTGACAATCTTGAAGTGTTTTGGAACTGTTTCTTCGTGAATAAACTCTTCTGTATTAAGGCGCGCAGATAGCCGAACTAACGAAGTCTTTTTAAAAACTGCACTGTTAAAAGGGGGGGGGTGATCTTGCTTTGTGTATTGGGGTAACCAGCTTTGTGTATTGGAGGCAAAATGGTGCTAGCGGATTTGCTGAATTTGGCGGAGGCAGTATAGGTTAAACATTACCAATTTTTTTTTTTTTAAATCTGCGCTACTTATTGGCACGGTCTTGTAACTGTAGGATTCTCCGAACAAGTTTCTGATAAATTTGAACTTTCGTGCATATTGTGATCTGAGGACGAGTCCCCAGACATCATTGTTGATTTGGACGTCGATATCACTGTCCCATGATCCCTAGAGATATACATTGAGTCGAGGTATTTGAAGCGACTGATATCTTGGATTTTATTAGGAGGAACTGTACTTTTCTTCGAGGATAAGAATCCCACGGAAAAGATTTTTGTTTTAGTAGCATTTACCTTCATAACAATCTTAGTTGCGAAGTTGTGCATTTTGTCTATGGCTGATTCGATGCGGCAAAGTTTTGGGTGGCCAATATGTACCACCTGCCTCGTATTATCATGGTGCATTATAACAGAATGTACGTATTCATGAATAACACACATTCTTCAGAATAAATTGTATCATTGTCTACGAGCGATAAACAATCTGCAGGATTTAGGATTCTATCGCTTTAGTATTGTAAGTAATTTATAGAATCTTTAGTTTTATTTATTTATTTATTTACATGGGTCTCACTATCTATGAAGACCTGAAAGCAACGCGAGGATAACAATTAATTAAGGTGATCCTTGAGACAATAGTGTAGTGATCGTGATAGTGAAGTAGAGAAATTGAGTAGGATTTGATTATTTAATAAAATGATTGAACAAGAACTTGTTTATATTAGACTTGAAAACAATCACTTTGTTGTCAGCTAAAAAGCAACTGTGCAGTGTAGAGTTCCACAGGCGGCAGTTCTAGGAAAGACCCTCTTTTCATGGAATTTGTATTTAGATTAAGGCACAGATCGAGAATAGGGGAAATTGTTGATATTGATTATATCTAGACGAGTGTTGTTGTAAATGCTAAGATTAAAGTGCTAGGGAAATAATGATAGAGCAAGAGGTTGCAAGGAGGAAAAGTAGAATCACCTTCGTGATGTCGAAGCTGTTTTTAACCCGCCAAGGCAGGAAATGATGTTTTGAGCACCCACCAGTCAGATGTGGAAATATATATTTTTTTACACGGAGGTCACCACTTATAAAGGCCCGGAAGCCACTCAGGGATAAGGGTTATTGCAAGTACAGTACGTTAGTGTGGAGATTTGATGAAGTGTTTACTTAAGGGGGCGGTTCATTAGGAATTTGTTAACGTTGGACTTGAAGACATCCAAGTTGTAGTCAGGTGGGAAGCAGGCAGACGGAACAGAGTTCCACAAGCGTGCAGTTCTAAGAAAGAAACTTTGTTCATGGAATCCACGTTTTGATTTAGGCACAGATAAAGAGTGGGGGAGATTTTTCACAGTGAATTCAGCTAGACGGGTGTTTTTCGTGAAATATTGGCGAGGGGGGACCAGAGATCTATTTTACGGTGTGTTTGGTCTTTATACAGGTTTGCTTCGGATACGAGATGCCTTCTGGAGTGGTAGAATGATCCAATAGTGTTTCCGGTGACTTTGGCAACGGATTTAATGTAAATCCTTACTATGAAGTCAGTAATAAAGGCCAGAAGCTTGTCGAGAGGAGAGCCATTTTATTCAGTTGGAGCCAAGTAAGGATCAGAGCGCAGGTGGTGGAAAGATAGTTGTTTTTGGATGCATTAAAATTTTTAAAAAAAGTTCAATTTTATCCCGTTGCACTACGTTTTATCAAGTCAAATAAACAAAACTTCATGAGAATCTGCGTTATGCTAGGAAAAACAAGAACAAGATTGAAAGAATCGAATGGTATTACAGTTGTAACGAATTAGACTACAATTAATGGCGGCTTTCTGAATGCTTGTCAATTTTCTTTTGTTAACGAAGCCGGTCAAGAATTTCTCAATTTGGAGTCGAATGATTGATACAAGTGAATAAAATCTGAAAGCTTGGAATTCATTTGGCAGGTTGTCGTGAATAACAAACACTTTTAGCCAGAGGAAACGTCTATTCAAAATTATAAACATTTTGTAAATATTAAAATGAATAAATCTCTAAAAAGTGTTTCATTCATTTGTAATAAAAAGAAACACATATCCAAATTTATGACAATATTCGATATAGGCTATGGGCTCACTGGTATGCTATAGCTAACAAACAAAACAAAATAACAAGCCATTGTTTACTGTGAGATTTGCAGCCTGACAGATAGCATCAACTATTGCAACTGATTGCAAATGCTTTAGCCAGATGGTAACCAATCAAACATACATATAATGTATTGTTAACCGATGTAAACGGTTTTGAAAACCTTTAAACTTAAACGAGACAAATTGCCGCCAAAATGTAAGGGGCAACTATTTGGGATCGTTTTTACCAGGGGACTATGAGGAGTTGAGCGGCAATATATCTATTCACATTGCATTTAAATTTCTGCAGTTAAGTACAACCAGGAAAACAGAAACAGGGATGGGATTCTAAAGTCTAACAGTCTGAAGGAAGAAACTATTAGATTATAAGACTTTCTGCATATAGGTTCATCAAAAATGAAGGGGTGGAATCTTGCTGTTTGTCTGGTTAGTGGGGAGTATGTACATCGAGAAGTGCACAAGTGCTATAAGTTCATCGGAGCACATTCCATTCAAATACTTGTAAAACAACTACAGGGATTCAAGATTGCGTCGATAGGACAAGAGTTGGAGCTTGGGAGATAGTGGTGAACACATTAGATTTTTGTACTCCATTACGGAGGGAGAGGCTAGTGGTAGATGCACCAACCTAGGTGTGGCTACTATACTCCATAGAGTACTTTCTAGTGTGAACAATTTTTTAGCACGATAAAGAGAAAAGCAACCTTCTATTGCAGAAGACTTGGTAATATCTCCAATGTATTTCAGGAGTTTGGTGTATAGCTACAAAATAAAAACAAATCTGTCTCCCCGCTTTGCATAGATCTAAAATAATGGAACATAAAGAACCATGAAAAAAATATTGAAATAAAAGATAACAAAACTTTTCCTTTTTCATGAAAAACTGATAGAAATTATCTCTAAAAAACATCTAAAACTTTTACGATAGCTTAACGCATAAATATAAAACATTCATACATAAAGGTTTATACATAAAATACTTCTTTGGCTTATAGTTTACCTTAGCATATTTATTTTTTTAATTGTAGTTAAAAAGTCAAGATAATTATAAGTATGTAATATTAAACAAAACTAGAAAGTACAAAGCTTTTTTATTCGAACTGCACGCCTGTGGAATTGTCTTCCGTTTTCCTGCTTTCCGGCTGACTACAATATGGTTGTCTTCAAGTCTAACGTAAATAAGTTCTTGATGAGCCGTTCCATATAAGTTATCAAATTTAACAAATTTTCATTACTAATGATTATTATATTGTCCAATTTCTACTGTACACTCTTTAACCCTTATCCTTGAGTTGCCTCTTTGACCTTGATAATGAGTTGATACCTATGAAAAAAAAAAGAAAAAGTCCAATGTGAACAAGTTCTAATTGAATCGTCCCCCTAAGTAATCCAAGTTTCAAAATTCCCACTGTTTACTATGCTAAAATCACAATGACTACTGTATACCTATTAACCCTTATCCTTGAGTGGCCTCTGGGCCTTGATAAGTGGTGACACCCTTGTAAAAAAAAAGTAAACGGTAAAATATCGTAACAATTGTTTCGAATGTTTTGCCTACATCTAATTTAGAATTATCAGATTTGCAGAAATGTTTAAAACGTCTTACTTCATCAAGGATGTTGGGTCGAATCTGCTGATTGTAAATCTGAGGTTAGTTGGGATATAAATGTGAGGTCGAGACACATACACTTTTACTTTATAATATAGATGAAACATTTTTTTCTTTTGTTGGCCATAATAAAGTTTTATTCAATGTAAAGAAAAAACAGTTAAAAACTTCTCTCTCTCTCTCATATATATAAATGAGTAAATGAAGTAGTTATATATATATATATGTATATATATATATATATATATATAACTACTTCATTTACTCACATAAAAGTAATATACGAAAGCATAAATTTATGCGTAAACTTTAAGTATTTACTTCAACAGTGCTCAATACGTAGGTAGAGCTAGTTAGTAAGCTATCAAATATATATGACGGTTAAGCTACACTGAATATTCCGCGTTTCATCCACTCTAGGATTCTGCAGGCTTATGCATAGGTCTGAAGAGTCCTAGAGTGGATGAAACGCGGAATATTCAGTGTAGCTTTATCGCCATATATATTTTATAACTTTATATATATATATATATATATATTATTATTATTATTTGAGGGTAAACAATGACATATGGTCGCTACGAATAGCCATCTGTTTCAGTCAAAGAGACTTCCTCAGGCGACCCATAACCTCTCAACGCCAAAAATAAAAATGGGAAAGATTGGAAAGAAATTTAAATTTCCTTTTCAATTTCTTGGAATTTCTTTAATTGAATTTCAATTGAATTTTATTTTTCGACATATCCATCATTTTTTTAAATCACTTAAAACAACCTTTTGTCCACGAGGAAGTCAATTCTTTGATTTTAAAAGGAGTTATGGGTCTAGCAATATCAACTATGTTCCTCCATAAGGCATTCTTTTAAGTAAATTGCTATTATCCCTAAAAAACTCCTCTTTTTAATATTGACCAGCTATATTCAATTGGGTTAAGGCCTGGAGAACACGGTTGTCAGGTCATAAGAGTTTCCCAAACGAATTCCATAGATTCAAGAAAGGGCGCAATCGCCCCAAGCAGAATGGGATGGTGCATTATCATGTATAAAAATCATCTGAAAGCGACGTGATAATGGTAGGTCATCTAGCCATGTCGACAAATGATTATCCAAAAAGGCCGCGTACGAATTGCTGTTAAGCGTTACACCCTCTAGCGCTTAGAATGGTCAAACCAACTTATTCGCAATTATTCCCGGCCAAAACATGATGCCTCCACCTCCTTTTTGGCGATGAACTCTGTAATGTGTCGGAGTTTCGTTTGGGTTTCAAACTTTAGTCCATTTATCCAGACCGTCAAGAGTAGCGTGGGCCTAATCCCTAAATTGGACCTGTTGGAAATCCATTTCCATGTAATTCTGTGTCCAAGACATTCGTTTTGCCCTACGTTGTTTGCTCAGTGAAGGCATTGGAAGAGGTTCGATGTTCCTTGCAATATCATTCAACACATTGTATCGGGACTGCCTGAATCTTGGAGCGATTCCATCTTTTGCTAAAACAAAAACACTGCTGCTGTTTGTGTTTCGGTTGACTTCTCTACGAATTTTCCGAATATTACGATCTAAAAGCTTTCTTGTGATGCCATCATTTTTCTTCATTTGGTATTCGGGTATTTCAGGAATGCAACCAAGGTTTTTGGATCCCATTCCAGCTCTGTGGCTAAATTTGTATGGACCATCCTTCTGCGAGTGTAGCAACTATCCTTTGCTTTTTGATGACCTTTATTCGCCTGATTTTTTGGCATTGTAAGAGATCTGCAATAAAGCGATAGAGAGTAAAATTTATTTGATAATAAAATGCCATAACTTGGTGAATATAGCATGAATTTGCATAACATTTTGGGAAACATCTAAACCTAAAGCAACCCTTTGATGGTACAATTTTCATTATATATATATATATACTAGCAGGGAGATAACGTCGCCTGGGATTGAACGGTGATCAACGAATATTTCACACTCTTATATTTTTATTGCCATCGAAATTCGTGAAATCGTCGGGAGGAAGCTTCTCATGCCTCCATGCAGTAACTGAGTCCAAACAAATATGTCGCACTCTACATTAGACTCTAGAGAATCTACTGTTGCTTTTATAAATTTATTTTACAAAAACTTCTTTCAAGTTAACGAAAAAAATACATTAAGAAATTTACGTGCAGAATTTGAACCTACAGATCACGTCATGCAAAGAAAAACGAAAAACACGCAATTTTTCAATTCTTATAAAATTCTTTGCAGTTAATGAATAAAATTTAACAAATTTCCGTGCGGAGTTTGAACCTACAGACCACATAATGTAAAAATAAAAAGTTTTAAAAAAATTAAAAAAAAGAAAAGAAAACACGCTATCAATTTACCCACAGAAGGACTTTCATTGCCCGTTGGAAAAAGTGCTTTGCGGATAATAGACAAATTAAAATAAAGGTTTAGATTTTCGATTATCGGGGGTACTCTGAGACAACACTCAACTAAGATCGCTCCCAGACTTATACACTAAAGCTCTGTAAATGTTAAGAAAATCTGTTCAGCCGTTTTGCAGTCTATAAGGAACGAACTCAAACACACACAGAGAAAAAAAGTTGCATATATATATATATATATATATATATAAATAACATTTTATATATTCGCATAAAATGTAATAAGGAGATATAATTTATGCATCCATTTTCAGAATTTACTTCGACATTGACCAATACGAAGGTACAAATAGGTATGAAGTTATGAAAAAAAATATATGCCACTTAAGCTATACAGAGGTGTCCGCTTTTTATCCCTGGTGATGCCTTACTCGGATGAAACGTAGAAGCGTTTGAGTGGCTTGGTATTATTCACCATATCCTATTCACGTTGGGCAAATTAGTATGAAACAATATTTAATGGAAACAATAACTCAGACGTAATAATAAAGGATAAGAAAATGTTTTGAGCAAGAAAAAAGTAAACAATTCAAAGAAAAAAATGTGATTCAAGGCTATGGGAGTCCATTTTGAAATAACACAATTGAGCACAGCATAATTGACGGCATATTCCCATTTAGCTGATGAACGTTAAATATCACAAAATTGTTTCTAACATTTGAGGCATCGTAATCAACACAAAACCACTTTATCTCTGGTATTTCGCCAATTTCAAAACTCGTGCAACGTCTTAAATATCCAAATGTCTGTCTATTTTAAAACATTCTGTTTTATGTAACATAAATACGCGTATAGAGAAATACCTTTTGTGTGTCTATATTTTATTCCTGTATGATTAAGACGAAGAGTCGTAGACATTTTTAGAAGCTATGCTATGTAAACGTTCCTAAATAATAAATAGGGCCAGGACAAAAGCATATTCTTTTCAATGTTTGGACTCTCGAGTATATATCCGGTAATATCTTATATGTCTTTTATATAGAGTGATATGGTTCTCGGTTGATTAACTGTGTCTGTGTCGGATATATAATCGAGAGTAAAAACAATGAAAAGAATATTCTGTTGTCCTTGCCCTAGTAATAAACAAGTTAGAAAAGCATTTCATCAAAGGCATGAAAATTGTTAAACAAAGTGTTTTTACTATTGGCTTTAAAAATAAAGGTACAAGATTCAATTTGAAATTTATTTATATTCAAAGTGCAGTTTTATAACTTTTACAAAGTAAGGTATAAAAATTTAATTTAAATTGAATAAAAAAATCACCCTATTATTTTATGTAATGAACATTCTGTTGCACTTTAAATAATCATTGAAAATTTTATATCTATATATGTAATTGCGAGATGAAAGATAATGTTTTTAAATTGCAACAAAATGTACATTACATACACAAACACACACACATACACGCACACACGCACACACCCTACCCCACCCTAAAGGAAAAGAAAAAAAAACACTAACAGAAAGAGAGAGTGACTACAGCCAGGTCAGCGGCCCCGACAAGCCCAATAAAAGAGTAATAAAAATTGAACATTCCAATGAATAATAAACACTTACAAGCCCCCACCCCTTGGAAACACTTCAAATGAACTACGAAAATTGCCATTTTTACATCTCCAACACATTTGAAAATAATTTCTGACGACGTCTGAAACGCGCGTAAAAACGATTTCAATGACTTAAAAACATTATTACAATGATCCAAACATAATTCTCAATGAAAACCCAAGACACGGAATAATAAAATAATGTTAAAAAATACACATTGTTGGTGACTACTCCCTTATTTAAATATACATCTTTCTTTCGTTGAAATTTCTTAACCCATTTTATATATATATATATATATATATATATATATATATATATATATATATATATATATATATATAGGGCGGCTAATGAAAATTAAATCGTAGGGTATAACTGGGCGCATACTAAGTATAATTAGATCTTTCTAAGAAAATAGGACCATCCAGGTTGTCATTGATGAATGCACACCCAAGCAGCATAACATTAATGGGATAATGTCTCTGGGGTCGATCCGTGGACCACTATTATTCTAGATGTTCATTAACCATCCTCCCTATAATATTCTGTCCGAGATGTGTATATTTACTGATGATACAACGCTCTATTAGATGCACGAAGGAAGAACGAATGTACACAAATCTAATACAATGGCAGAATTGTTACAAAATGACCACCAAACTGCAGTGAAATGGGATCGTAAATTTAATGCTAGTAGGACTCACCTGCTCTTTTAATAATTACAAGACGCCTCTTCAACTTTCGATATCCACAACAAATAACAACCTACCTGAAAATTCCCCCTTCAAACTCCTCAACTTAATATTCACGGGCAATATGAAATGAAACAAATACATTGAGGACATTGCGAACGCTGCTTCAAAGAATGTGGACTCTATCTCTCGTGCTAGAAGACTAATTACACCTGTGAATATCCTGTACCTCTACAAGGCCAACATTCGCACATGTATGGAGTATTGTTGCCACATCTGGGCTGGTCCATTTACCACCAGTCACTATCTTTTTGATAGGTTTCAAAAAAGAGTTTTTGATCTAATAGATCCCACTTTGTCAACAAGCTCCAACCCCTGTCATATCGCTGCAATGCTATATCTCACTGGCTGTTTTACAAGTATTTTAATGAACTGTGCTCTGATGAAATCGTTACACCTGTGCTCCATCGACGTACATATTCCTGAAAAACACGCTTAGCAACAAAATATCACCCCTTCACTGTTGAATTCGCTAAATTCCAGAAAGCTTTCTACTCTAATAGTTTGTTCTTTCGAACAGCGAAACGTTGAAATTCCCTTCATGCTACCTGCTTCCCTGCTGTACTGATATGCAGAAATTTAAATGTAAAATAAACCAACATATTGCTAATCTTTCCTAGGCATGACATCAAATAGTAGTTCCTAACATCCAAGTAGAGATGTGCCTTGTTGGGGTTGGATGCTTGTTAAAAAGAATCACATTAAAGTTTGCTCTATTCTCACTCGCACCGTGTTTCGAAGCGAGGGCTTAGTTCACAAGCCGAATCGCTGGCGAATCTAGTTGAAGAAACCACGATAAATTCGAACGATAATTTCATCACATTATGACATCCGCCATTCACCGAGGCAACATTCTGACCTTACACATACCCCTCAATTATATAGTGTGTTCTTCGCTTATTCCGAGACACACCCTTTTGTTTCCAGTGATTCAGGCTTTAAATACGTAACATCTACATTCACATCCAACATTCTCATGTTATGACACACGGTATTTTATTTCATATATAAATAACTATTTTTAGGAAGAGTCTAAAATAACAGCAAGTGATCTTGGTTAAATCTGGATATCCGTAAATCGTGAATATATTTTAATGTAATTCATTTAATTCTTATATTAATAATTATAGAAAAAATAAATAAAATAAGTGAATTTATTCATGATTATGATCAGGAGTAATCAGGGATCCTAGTAAATTACTCTTTGTGATAGAAGTGATGAGACCGAAAATTACGAACCCGGCTTTTACCTAAAAAATCAATGCAACAATATTCAACAATAATAGAAACTCTTTTCCTCTCATATTTTAAGGTAAACACAAATATTATGTTATGGCCATATGCTTGTCGTTTTCAAAACAGGTTTTTAAAACGTTAAATATATTCTGTTCTCTTACCGTGCTGTATTTATACGGCGCAATCACATTGAGACACCGGTTCTCGCCAGATCACCGAAGTTGACACACCAGTTTCCGACAGATCACCGGAATTAAGCAACGTCGAGCCTGACAAGTACCAGAGGGATGACCATTTGGGAAGGCGAGGCCCTGTATGTATCGCGAGGTAAAATACCAGGTTGAGAAACTGGCGAAGTCTATCCTTATCTCGTGAGTAGATGGGACTCTCTTAAGCCATGGTAGGCATCCCGTCTAGTGATGGCATCACGATAAAAAATACCCGAAGCATGAAGTATTCAGTTATCGACAAGATTTGAATTACACTACAAACTCGTGCAGTGAGTTCAATCTCGGTTACGGCCGCGCTGAATCGATGGTTCTCTTAGTATAAAACATAATTTTCAGCAAAATTACCTTCAAACCAACAAAAAAACGACACATTTTGAAATTTGTTTATTTAAAATTCCACTGTTTTAGTTAATGAGATACGATATGATCTAAGTTTTGGAATATTCATGAAAAATTGCTAAAATCGAAATTGTTTACCATGGCGACATCACATTAATCACCTTAAGTGATCAGTGGATTTCATATTTCAATAAGTGTGATCGGTGATAACGTAGCACGAGCATGTTCTTCTATCGATCTAAATGTTTCTACATCATATAAACTTTATTTGTATCGAAGAAATTCTCTTCCAATGCAGAATATTGTTTAGAAGCTAATAAATAGTTTTCTTTAACAATACAATGCAATATTTACCGAGAAATTGGATGATAATATTTTTTTTTCATTGAGGAGAACTCCATTATAGTCAAATGGTTTGTCGATTTACTGATAAATATATTGAACGGGGCATATTAATTCAGTCTCGTCCTATTGCAAATATAATGTTCATGTCTAATAATCTGTTTCCCATCATTCCTTTTTTGTCTGCATTTTTCGTAGAGTTTGTGCAATAAGTGAGTGATACAAGTACATTTCTGTATGAAAAAAACCCGTACATATACTGATAAAAGCTTCCCGTTTTCCTCATTTGTACCCATATTCATGGC
Organism: Euprymna scolopes; assembly: GCF_053919585.1. NCBI lineage: Eukaryota > Metazoa > Mollusca > Cephalopoda > Sepiida > Sepiolidae > Euprymna > Euprymna scolopes. The sequence continues at coordinate 37,621,661 of NC_136505.1, read as the reverse complement.
AGATATATTCGTTATATATATATATATATATATATATATATATATATATATATATATATATATATATATGTATATATATGTGTATGTGTGTGTGTGGGTGGGTGGGTGTGTATATATACATGAACACATATACACACATATATGCACACACACAATGTCTGTAGCTTTTTAAATCCCTATTGACACTAAAACTGCAAACAATTGCGCTTAAATAGACGATTAGAATATTGAAAATATATCTCGATCGAAATTTATAAGATAGAGGGCGAATGTCTGCCATCCGTTAGGATGCTCTATCCCGAGTTAGCTCATAATTAGAACATAACTTAAAAAAATACAAAAAAAAAAGAAAAAATCACACATATAGATTCATATATGCATTAAAAGGGGACCCGGCGTTGCTCTGTCGTAACATACGCATACATATTTTTATTCACTTATTTATTATTATACAACCAATATTTTTATTCACTTACTTATTATTATACAACCAATTCTCCATTGATTATTATATTATAATAAAGATGGATACGAAAAGTCCAAAATTTACTTACTTTGAGCTATAAATGTTTAATTTTGCGCAAGAGCAAAAGTAACAGCATGGGTTATGTTTTATTCGATTTGCCTGCTATAGCAAACTGGTTTGTTAGCAATTTTTACCCCTTAGCAATTTTTGTTTGCGAAAAACCAAATCTAAAGTGATCTGCAGGTCTAAATACTTGATATAAAAAGCTTGACCAATCCAGGCTTATTAGATAATTAATGTTTGGGTTTTAAACGTTTGCATGGGATAAGCATGGAAATAATGAGACAAAATAAGACGTTGGTTAATCCTTACGTCGTGAAGCAGACGTGTCTGAGGTTACTGTTCTGAAAAAAAATGTCTTTAGCCGACTAAATGATGCTGTGCTTCCTTGAGGAAATTCTGAATCTCCTAATTTAGTGAGCAAGTGTTAGACATTACGCTCTCCAGATATTTGAACAGCAATCTCAGACTCCACACCAAACGGCTAATATACAGAGCAGTGTGCATCACTACGCTACTGTATGTATGTATGTGTGTCTTGGACAATCTATAACCGCCATATAAGAAGTCTGGAGAGCTTCCTTATAAAATTCTACAAAAGATCCTTGGCATCGCACGGAGGAAGAGAGTGCCGTACACGGAGTTGTTAATGAAAGCAGTCAACTGCAGTGTGGAGTCCATTATGATCCAAGCCAACTTAGTTGGCTGGGAATCATCGTTCGAATGCCCAGTCACAAACTGCATAGAATCATCGATGGTCATTTACTCACAAACTGCGTAGTCACAAACTGCGTAGAATCATCGATGGTCAATTACTCCAACGTTGATGTACTGCCGGTGGGAAGAGAACGCGTTTCAAAGACCACATCAAGATATCTTTGAAGACGTGTCGAATAAAACCCTCTTCCCTAGAGGAACTTGCTTCCTCTTGGGAACTTTTTGCATTCCCTCTGCTCACATATTGAGCAGCAGTGAATACAGGATTGTACAGGGAAGCGTGCCATCCCAGCTCCACTCGACACGTGATCTACCTTTGGGTTCAAGATTAAAATATGAAAACATCAGCAGACTCGCAAGAAGAAGAAGACCGTTATTATTAGATAACGATGAACAACCAAGAAGAATATGCAGAGGTATACAATCTAACACATGACACATTTTCTTTCTTTATTTATTATTAATACTATCGGGGGTACCCAGCGTTGCCCGGCGTTGCCCTGGTTTTTATAGGCGTGTGTGGTTGGGGGGTCGTAAAATGAAAACAAAGCGAAGTCATAACCCTGTTTAAATATTATAAAAACAAACAATCTTAAAACTAAAAAAAAAAAGAATTGTGTAAAAAAAAAAAAAATTAAAAAATGAACGTGAGGCAATACGAACGGTCCGGCGGTGCCCGTGTCTTTGAAAAATCCGAAAAAAGTTTGAAGGGGGAGGTCGAATGCGAATCATGGAGGCGAAAGCGCCCCACAAACAAAAAACAAAATCAAAAACTAAAAATTTATGAATTAAGTAAAAAGTGAATTAGGTCAAATATCAATTCCGTAGTGAAGTTTGTTTTTGGTTTAGTTTCAGTAGTCACATCACTCTCGAATTCTAAATGAATTTTTTTGTTTTAATTTTAATTTAAGTGTAATGCAAGTGAATTCACGATATCTTTGCGTTGTAATCTTTGTGTAAAAATAAATGTTGAGTTGAAAGTACTAATAAAAAAGGTCATAGTTAAATTTCACGGTTAGATTCGTTAAAACCGGAAGTAAAATCCGGTTAGCCTTTCAGATTGCGTCTTACACTAACGAAAAAAAAAAAACCCAAAAAGAAAGCAATAATAGTAATCGCGTTTTCAGGTTTTTTTTTTTTTTTGTAAATTTTATTTGTATTTTATTATGGAAAAAAACAGAAAGCATAAATCAGGGAAAAAGGATTAAAAAAAAAGAAACAGCATAAGTAACGTTGTACGATTCCAAACCGATGTGTTTCATCGTAGTGTTCTTGTGAACGCATTAGCTGCGGTGTAAATGGGAAAAGGGTAAAGGATGAATCTAATAGAGAGAAAAGATGTTGCAACTTCCATTGAATGTAAGCGATTTTAGCAGTGGACTCTCACCGGAAAAATATAGGAATGTACCATTGTCGAGGAACTGTAGAAGTAATAGGCCTATAGCAAACCTCAGATAATGTGCTACAGTCTGTACGCATTACATTTGCATGTAATGTCATGATTTTTAATCCTATTAAGGTCAAAGTTGGAGGGAAAAAATTAGTTACTTTTATTTATATAGATAGAAGAATAGAAGAATAGAAGAAAGATAGATAGAAGGAAAAGAAGATATAAGAAGATAGAAGAAGAAGATAGAATAGATAGAAGAGAAGATAGAAGATAGAAGATAGAAGAAGAATAGATAGAATAGAAGAAAGATAGATTGAAGATAGAAAGGAGACAGATAGAAGAGATGATAATCTTTTAAACCAATACTGCAAGTAACTCTTGGTATTTTGACTAGTAACAAGGAGTAGTATCTGTTCAGATTCTACACTTAATCTATTCTGTCTTTGTGAAGGAGACGTTTTTTTCTAGACGGGCAATTTGTATTTTTATTCCAATACAGAGTGCTCCACTTTTTAAGAGCTAAAATGTCCCCACCTTATAACCCGACCTTGTGACTCACTTTGTTCTCGTAAAGGGGGCAATTAAATAAGAACTAAAATACGCACTTCATTATCTAATGCATATAAGAAAGGATTTAATTACGAAATTAAATTCACTAGAATACATTTCAGGTTCTAATGAAACAAGTCAAATATGACAATCTTTCTTAATAGTTATACAAACCGAATTATTTGTGACTCTTTGAAATGTTAAATAATTTAGTAGCATTTAAAGTTATTTAATGCCTTAACAATTCTTAGCAAATGCTCATGTATTAAAAGTTTTCTTTAAAAAACCTTTTCTTTTAAAACACTTTTATAAATAGGAAAATTTTCACGAAAAACACTCGTCTAGCCAAAACCACTATCAATAATTTCACACACTCTTTATCTCTGCTTAAGCCTAAATGTAGATTCCATGAACAAAGCTTCTTTTTTAGAATTGCACGCCTGTGGAACTCTCTTTCTATTGCCTGCTTTTTAGCTGACTACAATCTGATTGTCTTCAAGTCCAACGTAAACAAGTTCTTGATGAACCGTCCCCCTAAGTAATCAAATTTACAAAATTCCCACTACTTATGTTTACTACGCTATAATCACATTGACTAATGTATACCCACTAACCCTTATCCTCGAGTGACCCCCGGGTCTTGGTAAGTGGTGATCACTTTGTAAAAAAAAAGAAGAGATAAACATAATTAAGAAAAATATTGGCATGTTAAAAACACGTTTTTTGTATTGTCGTATAGCCGGAGTCTATATATACTTGTGTCTTATATGTATGTGGGCTTATGCTTCATCTAGTGCTTATAATATTCCTCTTTTTTGTACGTATACCTTGAGTTTTGCTAGTGTATAGTACACGTATGTGTTGTATATATAATCTAAAATGTATATGTTATATAATTCTGTGTATATAAAGTGTTTATCTAAATGATGTGTAATGTTCATATTCAGGAAAGGGGATATATATACTTATTCAATTACAGAGTCCACAAACATACCTTTTTATTTAGTTCTTTTTTTCTAGGCGTTTTTTTTTTTTACCGTGAAGTCATGTAATTGAAGATATATTTCTCCTAGGAAAACTCATAACAACGAGTTATATTTTTATATAACCTTTATTCGTTTTCTTGAATGATCCCTTTTCTCGAAGTCGGCCCGCTGTTGGAATGCTTCCGTAAACTTACCTGTCTGTTATCTCCAACTCGTTCGCTATAAACTCCCCGACTAACTACTAAATGATTACGTGTCATTTTTCTAACTATCTCGTTAGATCATTAAATTCACGTGCCCAACGACTCAAATCGGATAATCCACCTTCGTCGCGTATTTTGTTTAAGTTATTTAACAGTCTTTTCACTAAGTTAACGTTTGTGAACTATTTTAACTGAAATTCTTTTATCTTTAAATATTTATTTCGCTTTGATAACATTCTTTCTTTTTCTATTTACAATTTTATCAATAACAATCATAACAATAATCCTCAACTAACTTGGCGTTTTCCGGAACAACTATATTACAGTATTTGAATTATATTATAGAAATTAGAAAGCCAAATTACTATATATTTTGTTGTGTTTAATTTATTTAATCAGAAATCATCTATTTAACATTAATAAAACAAACTAAATATTGTGAAAGCGGAGCATATCATGAGAAGCCGAAAAGCAAGTATGTCAAACAAAGGAAAGATCTTCAATGAATATATACTACCTGTGGTGATCTACGGCAGTGAAACATGGGCTCTGACAACTGGCCAAAGTGAAATCTTGTCAGTGGCACAAAGGAAGATCGAAAGGATAATGATAGGCATCGCTCTACAAGACAGAAAGACAAACATCTGGATCCGCCAACAAATAAAGTTATCAACATCAATACATTCAAACACAGATGGGCAGAGCACGTAGCCAGACAACATGATAACATATTGTAAATCAGGACGACGGAATGGACATCTCGTGAATATAAAAGACCAAAGGGAAGACTAAGATAGAGGAACGATCTGATATTACACATGGGTCCCACATGGCAGCGGACAGCTCGGGACAGAGATAGATGGCTAAAGTTAAGGGAGGGATTTCTCATTGAGTGATAAAACCCTTAAAAGGTGATTGAAACAAAATTACCATTTGTTTTAAAACAACTAGGTTCGATTAGTAATTTAATGACGAAACCATACCATAATGATCAAATTTAACTTTAAAATACTGTGAAATTAATAATAGAACGATGGCATGATACTTAAAATTATTTTTTAAATCTCATTTAAAAATAAATTCGCAATAAATAAGGCTACGTAATTAAAAAGTGAAATTAATATGAAATAAAATGAATCCGGGGGATTGTTGTTATGTTAGCTGGACTTCTATATAGTGCTTAGTACTCACAAAGATCGTGCCCCAGGGTTGTCTGGTCCGTACAATATCATACTCTTTGATCGCAGCTATTCATTAATGTAATATTTGCAAGTTCTTAATTCGACACCAAGAGTTGCAAGGTTGTATGAGAAGTCCAGGAAGATTCGGCCTGAAACAAGCAAAAGGAATGTCGCAGAATCAACATTGTCACTTTTAATCAATTGATTTTTAGATTTTGTGTTTTTTTTTTGCGATATGTAGCCGGTTCCTCACGGATTTTCGACAGAGCTTTGTTAGTCGGGTAGCATTGAGATGATCATATATTGCTATACTACCTACCACTGTGAACAAAAGGTTTCACTTTAGAAAAAACTATAGGTAATGGTAAATAGATTTCGGAACTTAGTAGGTGATGCACTTTTCTCTTCCCTGCAACCCCTATCTCACAGAGAAGATGTTGTTAGTCTGGCTTTGTTTTAATGGTTTTTTCATAACAAGTGCTCGTCTGAGCTTACATCTCTGGCCCCTTTCCAAAGTAAAAAAAAAAACACTTGACTAGCTACAATCACTATCAACAATTTCCCCATTTTCTATCTGTATTAAAATCTAAACGAAAATTTCACAGAACACAGTTTCTTTCTTAAAACCGCCCAGATATGGGACTGTGTTCCGTTGGCCTGCTTCCTGGCCGTCTGCAGTATTGCAGCCTTCAATATATTATTCCTTAATTGGAATTCATTTTTGACATGAGCATTATATATTAGTTTCTTTTTATTTCGGACAATTATTCTCATCTTTATTAGTTGTTATTTTTTATCTTTTATTGGTTTTGTTTATTCACGACGTTTCGGCCAACTATTCCTCTGGCCTTCGTCAGGTGGTAACCGCGACGTATAGGAACTTCGAATCTCCTAACTGCATTCTCAGCCATCACTGCCATCCGTAGTTGTTGTCGTCTCACCACATTTTGGCCAATTAACCTTTGGCACGCTTTGGGTGGGATTGAAACCGCTATCTTCAGACAATGTTCATCTGGAACTGTAGAAATTCCACGTCTCTATCAACTGCGCCACGGGCCCCGAAGGGCGATCAAGGTTGGATTCTTTGATCTTATAAATCCACGTTTATTATTCTTCCATAGTCGGGTCCGTACCGATTGGTATATATATTATTCCTTAATTGGAATTCATAGAAATATTGATACGAAAATAGTAACTGGAAAACTTTAATTGGTTAATTGGCCAAAATGTGGTGAGACGACAACAACAACGGATGGCAGTGATGGCTGAAAATGCAGTTAGGAGATTCGAAGTTCCTATACGTCGCGGTTACCACCTGACGAAGGCCAGAGGAATAATTGGCCGAAACGTGTGAATAAATAAAACCAATAAAAGATTAAAAAAAACAACTAATAAAGATGAGAATAATAGTCCGAAATAAAAATAAATTAATATGCAGCCTTCAAGTCTAATATAAAATGAAAACTCTTATTAGATCTTTAAGAATATAGTTGTGCCCAATTTACACCACTAACGATTACTACACTACTACCTTACATCCATTAACTCTTATCCTTGAGTGGCTTTCGGGCTTTTATTAGTGGTGACTTCCCTGTAAAAAAATAGTAGAACGTTTTTATATATTTCTGATGGCGTCAAGCAAAGTGTCCATGATTATAATGATCTTCCTAAACTATATCTCCTATGCGATTAAAACTATTAAATATTACCACCCAGTCGTTTGGAATATATTTACAAATTAGAAACACCTGCAAATTGAAATAGTCTTTCCATAAAATATAAGCAGCTGTTTTCATCGAGATTTTGCAATGTTATTTCGTAATCGAAATGGATGCTACCATGAAAAAAAAAATCATCGCACTTAATTTTAGTAGCTCATAACAGAAAACTACTTTCCCTCTTCCCCAATCCACAATATAGAAAGAATCCGTTAATCATTATCGATTTCTTTTTTTCTCAAAACACGTGCCGTATTGACTGAAATTGGTGATTTTCCTATTTTCCTTTTTCTTTTCATATTCATCATAATTCATTTTTCAACAAACGCCTATAATCATTATCAGAACGACTCTGCAGACGTCAAAGTTTTCCAGTTACTATTTTCGTATCAATATTTCTATAAATAGAAATAATCATATTATTATTATATTACAATACTATATAAGATATGTCTTTTATTATTTGTATGCTTAAGTCTTAACGAATTGGAATATTTTTAGTCGAAAATCTTATTTCGAAATGAGTGATGATAATAATGCTTATATAAGAAAAAACTAGTTGTTGAACACATTCTATTTAGGTTTTTCAACTTTTTTAGTCAAGATTAATAGTCAAGAAAAGCTTTTAAATATTTTATATCCGTATTATTTGGATTCGTTGGACAATTGTTCAATATTGAGTGTTATTTCATAACATTTCGGTTGATGTAATCTCCGATATTCTTCGGGTGTTTCATGTTAGAAACGGGAACCATTCTGTCGAATTCAGAAATCTGCATGGAATTTAGAACATAATTCTTTATTTCATCCATGGGGATGGGTAGAATGCTCTCGTCCCGTCAGTTATTACTGTGTATATGCCACCAATAATTCACACTTATATTTTGAGTTTCACTCGCAATTGTATTTTGAGTACTTTACTCACTAACGCCAAGGCCCCATGGCTTTGTGGCTAAAATACTTGTTATTATTCAGTTGTAAAATTACACCATTTTGTCGGTTGAATGTTCAATCTTCAGTGCGAATTATTAACAAGTCACAGCCGACCGACAGAACGAGAACATATTATCTCTGTGGATTAACAAAAAGAATACCGTTCGAAATTTCGTGTGGGTTCCAGAGTTCGACAGACAGATTCCTGTGTTCGGCATGATACACCTGAAGAAGATCAGAGGTTACATTCACTGAAACCTTGTGAAAATAACACCGAAGGCAAGAACTGTAGGTCCGAAAAATCTAAATAGCGCAAAGATTTAATCCATATCTATGAAATTCTTTCATTCGTACTTCATGTTATGATGATGATCGATATAGGATAGGAAAATAAATGGGACGATAAAGTCAAAACAAAATTGTCTTGCGTGAGATTCGAAACCACGTTGTAATACAATATTGGAGCCGACGGCGAACGCTTTATTTAACGATCAAATATAACTATTGTCTTTAAAACCTATTTACAGTCCGACGCAAGAGTACAAAATGAAAGAAAATATCTGTTGCGTCTCCACATAGATATAAAAGAGTTCGATTGTGTAAAATAAATAAAGACACATAAATATCAAGAAGTTAGTGTCCCTAATCATGCTATGTTTAAAGAAAGCTTAGAATGAAAGATAACGAAATACAAAATCTTATGCAGGGCAAGAAAAGAAACTGGAATCTTCGGAAATATCTCCCACTCCAGTAATTAGATGAGCAATCGGGCACGCAAAAAAACAAAACATTTTAAAAAACTATCTGGTAAATATACCCGGTGCTCAAAGTGCAAGAAATTTAAAACAATTGCACTTAAAGGTGCGGTAAGATTGTAAAAAAAAGATTTCTTGGTTGGAACGTCTAAGGTAGTGGATGAATGTCTGATATCCGAAAGAATGTTCCTTCCCCATATGAAACAACATGATAAATTGAAAAAAAATATAAATATAAATGAACAGTTATGAAATGCTCCATGCATTTTAATAATACAAATATAAATGTTTTCTCTTCAAATTAAAATACATGTCAAATATGTTCGATGGTTTAAAAAGTATACACACTTATTATGTGTTGTTCGACTCACTAATAATAGCAAATATTAAATAAGCACGAAAATCATAAAAATGGCTTAATATTGATTTTAATGTAATTTTAATTTTAAATAACTAGTTAAAAACGCTTAAGATTTTTTTTATATTAATAACTCTGACAAGATGCCGGAAACACATAACGCATTTAAGGTTATTAAAGCGCTAGTGTGCAACTGGAAACTACGCCGGAAGAATTATGAGAATCGAGTGTAACGAAAAAATATTGCTTATATTTTATGACCAGGTGAGATATTGTTTGGCTAGATGCACAAGTCTAAAACTACGAAAGGTCAGCGGCCAGTTTAAGAGGTCACTGCTTTTAAAGAGTGACAGATGTCGAGGCCAAGATGAAGTTTACTGCAGGAGGAATTTCTCCTGCACCAAAAGAAGGCATAGTAATCGCATATCTAGAGGTAGCCCAGCAAACAATCTGCTTCTTTCCGGTTGAAACAAGTCTAGGCCGCTGCGAAGAAGGTGGGCCTATCTATCATGTTCGAAAGCTACTTACGCCTGAAAGTATCCTTTATCTCTATAAGGCTAGCATTCGCCCATGTATAGAGTATTGTCACATTTGATCTGGTGCATCGGCTACTAGTCTCTCACTCCTCGACAGGGTTTAAAAGAGAGTCGCAAACTTGATAGGTCCTGAACTGCCATATAAGCTTCCGTTGTCACATCGACGAAATGTTGCATCCCTCTGCCTGTTTTACAAGTATTTTAATGGTAAATACTCTATGGCACAATGACAGAGCTCACATTTTGGGAGATATGGGAGCTTCTACATTAATAAACCTTGTGCCTAACTTGTGATGAAGTTGAACCGTGTCATGCAGGTATTTTGTGATTTTGAAAATGTTAGAATATATCAACTAGCTCTGACTTAGAAGTAATTATGAAAATTTGACGGTGTCAAAATAATTCGTTAAAGGTCAGGCTTGCATGCGGGTAGCTCAATTTGAAAAAAAAAACACAAACCATTTAGTTAAAAACGCATTTTTCTTTCTCTCTTTCTCTCGTTCTCTCTCTCTTTCTCTATTTCTCTCTTCTAATCTATTCCTCTCCCTCTCTCTCTCTCTCTCTCTCTCTTTCAATGAAGAACGAGAGAAATTGAATATGATTGTATTGTTTTAAACAATTGAAGCTTGGATTCTGGGCGCGACGGACGCAACATTGCAGTTTAGTTGCACGCGTCTGATTTCAACTCGTCTTTATTTAAATATGCTCCGCCAGTATTAAACGCAAAATGAATTATATATTTTTACATAAATGCATTTGTTCGCTATTTTTTGTACAAGCGTTAAATTTCAGCATGCGGCCCCTGCCATTAATGCCGACGATGGAAATGCTGAGTGTAACGACGCAGTGAAGACTCAATAATCGACCCATGCCAGCCGGCTATAGCCAACGACATCTGAACCTGTTGCTATTTCCATGTGTCTATCGTTTTATATCGTTTATTCATAAAGGAAGCTGGTTGCGTTCCTAGGACGTTCTTAAGAAAGTAGCTCTCCCCGACAAACGATAGTGTTATACTCTGACGAACTACAAGCACTTTTACCCCCTCAACGTAAATACCCTCGACTTACCCGACAATCAGCTAAATCCCACCCCAACACAGCAGATATATTTACTCGTTTCTTCCTTCGAGCCGCTAGACTTTGGAAATCCTTTCCGGGATTCTGCTTTCTCAACTGTACTGACATGCAGAAGTTCAGGTGTAATTTAATAGACATCTTGCTGCTCATCTCCCCTCATAATATGTCTGCAACTTATGTCCCCGATAGTAGCCCCCTACTTTAAAGTGGCAATGTGCCTTGTTTAGGGTGAAAGTTTAATAAAAATGTGGTTTTGCCTAATTTTATAAACCGTTGCAGAGAGCGATACAAACAGATCTTCATCTTATATCGAATGAATTATATTATTAAATCCGGAAAATAGTTTTATCGTCTCGGTCGTATACTAAAATTTGGAGTTGCACATTCAAAGTTTACGATATCCAAGTCACATGTAGAGGCATATATATATATATATATATATATATATATATATATATAATACCGTCTTCTTACAAAATACTTGAGATGCTGTATATGTATGATTTAGAAGAGATATCATATTTGCATATAGGAACTGTTTTTTTAAACGTATTTTGTTCCTTTATGATGACCTAGTGTCACTGATAAAGTTGGAAGTTTTCATAATCTTTAAAGCATAATATTAGTCGAAGTTAAATGATCACGGTATCGTCAGTTTTGCATGAACATCGAAATAAAATTCTGAAATTTAAAAAAAAAAAAATTCAAAAAAGATAATAGAGAAATGCAGGGCATTTAAACAATCGTGTTTTAGATCAATTATTTTTATTATTTTTTTTTATTGTATATAAGCAACCAGATTGACAAACATGTGAAAATTCTTCGTGGCAAATTAAATTATTGTCAGTGTATTTATTTCACATTTGCCGTTAAAAAATACGTTTAGCCGAGTAAATTTGCGAGGAACGCTCTGTTTTTACGGTTGTTTTAAAAATTTAATTTCGTTCCGTTTTATTTTTTTTTAATTGCTCATGTGCCTAAAAATCGAAAGTAAATGATAAAATGATAAAAATTAATTAAAATAATGAATAGTACAACCATCGATATGTGCACAAGTTACAAATATAAGAATTTTAATGCAATATTAAAATTTTAGGAAGAAAAATATTTTAGTAGAAGGTTTCTCATTGAACATGGTGTATTACCCAAAACGACCATATGTCAGAAGTGCAAAATTCCGAAAGCACTTCTTAACACAGGGAAGTTGTGGATGTCTATTCCGAAAACCGTTCTTAACATGGGGAGATTGGCGGTGTCTATTCCGAAAGCTGTTCTTTACATAGGGAGGTTGGGGTGTTTATTCGTCGTAAGCATACCCGAAAGCCTACAGAAGTCGACATTTCAAATGTGAACGGTGATGTGGACTAATTTAAAAAATTTAAAAAAAAAAAAAAAAGGATACATAATTGACTTTTTTCGTTTAAAAATTAAATTATTTCGTTAATGTTAATAACATTTTATTTAAAAAAAAGTATTTCCTTATATTTTTATATAAAAAAGTACGATTGTTGAATGTTATTGTTTCGATTACTTTCGATTTTTTGGGCGAATGCGCAATTAAAAAAAATGTTAAAATGGAAAGAAATTAAAATTTTCGTTTCATTTTTAAAACAATCAGTAAAACAGAGCGTTCTCCGCAAGTTTTACCTCAAGACGTACAAAATTTTTGTCACAAACGATACAAATTTAAATGAAGTATTTTACAAACCCGGAAGGCATTTTCGCCTCATGGAACCATTCTTGTTTTGTGAAGTAGAAATTCATCTCAAGGCTAAAAGATCTTGAGAACTTCATTGGAATCTAAGAAATACAACCTCGCAGTTTCACTCAATATCAAGAGTTTTTGGATAATTTAAGCAATAGAAAATCTGCAGAAAATTATTATTATCATTAATTATTATCATTATTTAAAACATATTATTATTACTAGGGCTATAACAAGAGAATATTCTTTTCGTTAATTGGACTCCCGAGTAATTATCAGTTAATATCATATGTTTTTAGATAGAGTAATGTAATTAACTGTGTCTGTGTCGGATATATGCTCGAGAGTCAAAACAATGACAAGTATATTCTCTTATCACAGCTCTAATTGTTACAAACAATTATTATTGTATTAAATACTAATCAACGCGTGTTAACCTATTCCTATTTTCATATCAACTTGAATAAGGCAAAAGACATGCTAATGTATAGCTTAGTTCCAAAATTGATTGTTTGAAAAAAAAAAATTAATTCTTGTATCTAACCACAATTTATTTAAAAAAAAAACCTGCAAATTCAACCCATTTTTATATGAGCTATCTGTATTTATATACCCCCTACAACTCTAGGTTGAATAAACCGCTGTATAATGTCACTTACTGTTAAGTGGGCACATAGAGACAGAGAGATTCTCTTTTTTTAAGCGGCGTCATAAAATTTACATATTTGTATCCATACACCCTACAAAATTCTATGTAAATTATATTGCAATATAATAAGGGGGATGCTGTTTCCCGTGCTTAAGATGTCATTTGTAGGGAGATTTTAGGTGATTCTGTTTGCTTGGTGTTTATTTATAGCCCTTGATTTAAGATTTCCCGCATCTTAGGATGTAGTGTCTCTTTTATTGGTGGTTACTGAAATTCCGCTTGACAAGTGCTATTTTTATTTATAAACTAATTTTTTCTTTCGTTCTTTTTATTCGTTCATTTGTTTTTAATTTCTTTGTATAAAAAGAAAGAAATATAATAACTTTCCTTTCTATATGATAATGATACTATTAATAATAACAACAATAAAGAATAATAGCAGTAAAAAAATAAGAGTAATATAGAAGTACAGAAGCTAATTTTTTTATATACACGAGAAGCATGCCTTGAAATATATTACAGGGTTTAGGAATTTTCGAATGAAATCAAGTAGATAAAATAATGTTGGTTTTGGTGGGTAAAAAGGATACGCGTCCAGTAGACTTTTAAAGTTATATGTAAATGTAAGACTCAGGAAGTTTACATGCATGAATATATATATATATATATATATATATATATATATATATATATATATATATATATATATATATATATATGTATTAAGCAATGTGATTGTGATTGATAATTTGAAATTTAAAAATCAAATTATAATTAAATTAAAAATCCGTTTCATAAGAAGGAACAACAACAAAATCAAAATTGATTTTGTTGTTGTTCCTTCTTATGAAACGGATTTTTAATTTAATTATAATTTGATTTTTAAATTTTAAATTATCAATCACATTACTTAATATTGAATTAGCTCTAGGATATTTACCTATCGAGCTTATTATATATCTAAATTACAACGAGCATTTTCTCTTTCCTGTATTTTAATTAAACTAGTAATTTCACTGTTACATTGAAATACACTCAGCCCTTTAGACTATTGTTCCAATCTCCTTTAAATTCTATATATATATATATATACATATACATATATATATATATATATATATATATATATATATATATATATATAGACACCGGTTGTATCCATTGGTTTCCTATGTGTAAATCCAATGAAACTCGTGTGATTATTAAAGAGTGCTCAATGCAGGACTGATCTGATATATAGTCTGTTTATTCTACAAACATTTTGGTTACATGTCTGCATACATGTTTCAGTTAATCATATTTAAGGGGCAACACTTCATTAGACCCCTCAAAATAATATTGAAACGGGTGTCGAAATTGCATTGGTTTTTATAAGATATTTGGGTGCAGTCTACATCCGGGGAAAATTGGGGTGTATACTTTGTGAATGTAAACAGTAGGGTTTTTTGGAGGTGTGGTGAGGGACGGGGGATGCTCTTTCCCATATTTCAGACGTTTAAGCTTGGCTGTTATTTATAGCCCTAGCTTTAAGATTTCCTGTATCTTAGGTTGTTTTTTTATGGCAGTGTATCTTTTATTGGTGGTGATTTTAATTTCCCGTAGCGAATTTGTCCGCGTCAATCTGATGGTACTCTAGCCATTCGTCATAGATGTCCAATGACTTTTGCACCGGCCAGTATTGGTGAATCATCGCCGAGAACAGCTCGTGTTTTTCCCGGATCTGTTCGTGGATCGGCGTGACTCTGCTTTGAATCTGAACGTCTGTAGCGGCTGCGGCGATTATGTTTGCGAGGTTGGCCGTGTTCTTGTGAATGCTTGCCCAGGTCTGTCTCGTGGACGGTTTTGCTGTTTTAGCGCAGTAGATCATCAGATCCCCGACGTCCGTCGAATTAGCTTTTTTCATAATTTTGGTCAAGAAGTCGTACTTTTGACCTCTTAGACTGTCAGATTTGTTTGCTAATCGTGACTCCTCTAATTCTGGACTCGGTTCCCGGATGGTCTTGTCTGTCAGCTGACGCAGCATTGCCAGTTGTCTATCCGTAGTCAGGTTCCCTGCCGATAGCACCGTTCTGATATTCGGATCTGTCGTTAGGTAACTGCAAAGTCCGTACGGACTGTACACCTTAGGACACGTCATGGTGTACGGTTGTTCACCACGGTCCTGCAGTGTTTTCTTCAGCCGACTGAAGCCGTATTCGCTCGTCGGATGCTCAAAATGCCAACTTATGACATGGAAGTGGTCGACGTCCGAGCAGTTCTTCAGTCGGCTTGGTCCGGCTTTGTGGTACACCACGATGTTTGGTCGTTGGTCAAGGAGGTTTGCTAGTAACGAATTTTCGCGATCATTCTCATCGAAGGTGCATGACTTTCGGAATGACTGTCGTTGTTTTATTCGTTCATTTGTTTTCAGTTTTCTAGTTTTCAGATTAAGGGGAAGTACTGCTTCATGCGATTTAGCTGTTGACAGTTGGAAGGTGTACTTGTGTTTCCCTGGTTCATTTATTCATAAATTAATTAATGAAGCAAGGTAAAAGGAAATTGGATACAAAATGGTCCCGATACATCACTAATTAATAACTATACTCCCTCTACCAAAATCACATCCCTAACTAATAACGACACTCACCTAAACATGGAAGAAGACGCTAACATTAATTTATAAACCAAAAATAAAGTAAAATTGGATACAAAGTGGTTCTGATACACTACTAATAACTATGCTCACTATAAACCAAGACACACCTAATTAATAACGACACTCACCTAATCATGGCCGAAGACGGTAAAATAAAGCAACTAAGCTAATTTTAAGGTACGGACAATCCCCTAGTTACCGTCCGCTGCTTATACGATACTAACCGAGCAACAGCAAAATTGGCAATCAATACAGATGAGTGCACTTAATAATTAAATATCCAAAAACGTTTAAATAAAATAGTATATTATTGATAAAACGCTACATTGGGAAAGCAACAAGATAATTAACTCCAATTGATAACTCAACACTCTAACCAGGGAACTAAACTAACTAGACACTCACCAAAGATCGCTAGATATATGCTATTTATACACCCATTTACATGTTGATAGTCTAAAGATCTAACTCCTAGAACTAAAGATATCAACATATCAAACATACGCATATTATAGTATTAGAGAAAGAATTAACTAGCCGGATAAAAATAAAAAAAATAAGAACCATCGAAAATAAGTTTACATATACATACATATAAATACCTTTGCCTCGATAATTACCCCAAACATCAGTGTATAGAGGAAATACAACTACTAATACACCTTATTTACTTTAATCTTAATATGTCAATACATTTATTTAAAATAACTACTAACCTGGCCATAAAGGCATTTATCTTATATATAAACAAACAAATAATAAATAAATAAGGAACTCGAAAAACTAAAAGCAAATGAAAGAATGAAAATAGCGAAGAATAAAAATATAAATAAATATATATAAAATAAATAGAAAAATAAATAAGAAAACAAAAAATATTATCAATATGAAGCCACCATCAGTAAATAAAGGACAACCATAAAAACAACCTACCATATTTGTACGAGAGACGATAGAAATATAAAAGTACTTTAGATCAAAGCTAGAAAAGTAGTCGCCATACTAATAAAATTCTAACACCTCCCAACAAAAGGAATAAAAAACGACACATAAAAATTTAAAAAATAAATTAATAATTAATTAATAAATAACACCTGTAAAAAGTAAATTAAAGTCACGACAAATAAATATGCAATCATAAAACAACCTAAGATGCAGGAAAATTATATCAAGGGTAATAAATAACCGCTGAGCTAAAAGAATCACCTAATCCCTCCCTACGTATTGTAGTTTGGATGATAAACAGACTATATATATATATATATATATATATATATATATATATAATATTCTTGCATTAATACATTGTTTAAATGGTAAATTAAATTGAAATACATATATATTACATAGAAAAACGCGAGCATGAAAAGTATCATGGTTAGAATAAAGCCTAAAAATATAAAATGGTTATTTATTTAAACTTGAAAAGATATTCTAGTAAAAAGTATAATCAATTTATAACTTAAAATATGGCAACATTAAGACTTTTTAAAATATTTTATTTAACATTATATATAAATTCTTAATGCTGCAATCATTTAAGTTAAAAATTGTTTTACTTTGTACTACAATATCTTATTTTTCTCTTTTTTAGTTTTAACAACTATTGTTTTAACTTTTTTACTTTTTATCTTAACGATATTACTATTCATGCTCGTATTTTTCTATGTAGTCCATGATTTTTCTAGGCGTTGCTGTGAAATAATATTTTATTTTTTGGTGCTCAATATCATACGCATTATAAAAAAATCCATAAAAATATTACAACTTATTATGTAGACTAAATAAAAAAAAGACAAATAAAAGAAGTAATTTAGTAGATAAGCAGAAAGAAGGGACAAAAAAGAAAAAACAGAATCAACAGGCGACGTCGTAGGCGAAAGATATCTGACCTAGCTTGGCAAAAAAGAAATAAACAATATTAACGGGCGACGTCCTTAGCGAAAGGCTATCAGCCTTTACACGGCAAATAAGCCCCAGTTTTATTAATTCTCTCTATATAACCCAAATAATATGACATACCAGCGACATTCCTTCTATGATTTATGAAGGTGTCGATGACGAAAATGTTGTTATGGTAACATACAGCCAATCAGAAGATACCGTCTTTCACGTTCATTAGTTATTTTAAACACCAGGAATTTTATTATAACATTAGTTTTAATGAACGAAAATTGAAAATGTTTAATTCAAAATATCGCCGAGAATGTGGCCTACGAACTGTTAAAATTGTTTTCAATTTGGTTGTAAAATAAGTGAGCGGTGAAGTTTTAAAGCAGTTCTTAATGAGTAAAACTAACACAACCATATATTCAAACACGGTAGTGTTTTAATGATAATAGGTTTAAAAGCTAAACAACACAAATATTTAAATAAACAAATACACGTATTATATATACGTATTCCAATGTTATTTACCATTTAAGCAACGTTTTCAATACAGAAACACTTAAATATTTAACTTCGTACATGCCAAAGACATCCTGAATTTCAAGAAAATAACCGTTGAATAGCAGTTCGCGGATACTTAATTATTTCATTTCGTTTCATAAGACAGAGGAAAAGTTCTGAGAAAGATAGGTTACGTCGAAATATATCTATTTAAATAGATTTTTAAATCTTATCTCTGACTGTCTTTTTAACGTATTATACGTATTTCAATTAAATTATATATATATGCATACTTGTAGTTTTCTAAATGTTAATCCAAGGAAAGTCCTGTGTTTATCTTATAGTGTTCGATGAATCAATAGATCGTAATTATACTATATTTTCTTTGAACAAAAATTATTGGATACACATGTGCATACATGTTTCTGCAGTGAGTATTTTCAGAGAAACCGCGTCATCCCGTAAACGTCTTTTATAAGAACAAACTAAGAATATACCTTATATTTATGCAACAATTTTATTCTAATTATAATGAAAAGGAATTATAACAGCAAAACGAAAATCCGTACATATATATATATATATATATATATATATATATATATATATATATATCATAATTTGTCCAGCTTTCGTATATCTATAAAAGTGAACGTGTTTGTGTGTCTGTCTGTGTGTCTGTGTGTGTACATTTCCCTACGCAATAACTCTGTCAATTTTAAGTCTATATACTCAAAATTTGATATACAGGGTACTGAGATTTGGGAAAATCGATGTGACCGGATTTCAGCCAGACATTTGGCGATTAAGGAATCAAAGTTCAACGATTTGACATTTGAGAACTCTACTAAATTCCTCCGACTATTGTGGGTCTACACACTTGAAACTTTAGATATAGATCTAACTAACTAACATGGATCTAACTTAATAACAATAAACAATAAATTTTAAGGGGTCATAATAGGGGTCAACATAAAAAAAAATATTGACCGCTTTTTTTTTTTTTTGCTCAACATACACCTCCAAATACCCAGGTAACGCCGGGCACTCATGCTAGTATATCTATAAAATGAACGTGTCTGTCTGTCTGTCTGTCTGTGTATCCGTGTATCTGTGTGTCTGTGTGTGTACATTTCCTTACGCAATAACTCTGTTAATTTTTAGTTTACAGACTCGGAATTTGATATACAGCGTACTGAGATTTGGGGAAATCGATGTGATCAGTTTTCGCCCAGAAATTTGGCGATTAAGGAGTTAAAAATCAAGGATTCGACCTTTGAGAACTCTATCAAACTTCTCGACAAATTTTCAGTATAAACTCTTGAAATTTTAGATATAGGTTCATTGGACATGTACCTAAGTTAATAACTCAATTTGTGCCCAAAACAATAAATTTAAGGGGTCATAATAGGGATCAAAGTTAAAAAAATTGACCACTTTTGTTTTTTTTTTACTCAACATATATATCCAAATACCAGGGCAACGCCGGACACTCATGCTAGTATTATTATAGAGTCGTGATTTCAAAAGTAAAACAAACTATTTCGGTAACATCAGCTAGAATCGAAACTGAAACTGTGTCATTCAAAGCTGGTGACGTACCACTGTACCAGTGTGACTCGTATATTAAACCAATTAAAATAAAAAAATAAACTATAATGGATATACAAAATATTTAAGGATTTTATAAATTTTGACCAATTTTTGACCCTTTAAAACACTTTTAACCGGCTAAAGGCCTATAAAAGAACGGCTCAAAATGTGAGGCCCCTAGCGTCGCACTACGACTTTTAGTTTCGGTGGAGATAGTTTGAAAATATGGCGACAGAAAGACAGGCAGACAGACAGACAGACATACAGATATATAACCGTTTACATATTAGATTATGAAACTTAAATCTTCTGATTTGGACGTTGAAACCATGTTTCCGGTTCCGCTTTACGATGCGCATGCGTAAAAAAAAGCATTAAAAGCTTTTTTGATCGATATTTTTGTTGCGTGTAAAATATGCAAATAAAAAGAAAACTGTAAATCTTTTTTGCTTTTTTTTACATCGGCATTTTACGAATTTTGTTTGTATTTTTCATTGCAAGTTGGAATCGTTTTCAAACAAAAACAAAACAAATGTTTACAATTTAATGCCTTTTATATATTATGTAATTGACACTTTAAAGACAAAATTTCTCAAATCAGCTTGCCCAGTCGTTGAAACCCTGATAATAACAAAAATTTGAATAAAAAGAAAATACTGTGAACATATAATAACATCCAAAATCTTTTATAAATATTTAAAAAAAAATGGTTTGCGTTACAAATAAAAGAAATTGGGCAAGATTAGAAAATAAGTGGCAAAATACTCTCGATCACGTTAAAAAAGCCAATTGCTATAATCACCGTTATGTGCCTATGCATTATATTTTAAAAAATTGTAAACAATATAAATATATCTTTTTATCATTTTAAATAATATAAACGTTTTTATTTTTTAAGTTTAACAATATAAATAGAGTTTTTTTTAAATAATTTTAAACAACGTAAACATAATTCTTTCTACCAAATATCGTTCACGTATGCTTTTGATTATATCACACACGGTTTTAGCGTCCCAAATTTTTATAAGGATGTTTCAATTGTATTTAAAATCGCTTTACAGCAAAATAAAAAAAAAAAACACACACACACATGTTTTTCTGATGTAAAACAAAACAACACAAAAATACTTGTTAAATTTACATATATTTTAAAATATTTGGTATTATTTTACGACCTAACCCAGCGTAGTTTATTCCCTGAAAGGAAATCAAAATCTACTTTTTTGGACTAATCCGTTTAAACGGCATTTAAAGATAATATAAAAGACGGAATTTTTAAGAAAATAATAAAAATATAACATTTCAAAGTAGGGGATCTCTTTCCCATGTAGATGTAACGTAAAATGTGCACACACTTCTTGGCTATGTAGCGGCTAACGAGACACGTAATCGTCAGCATTTTTCACGTTTTTTATCAGGTGGGAGGGATAAAAAGAAGGAACAGTGTGAGGGGGCATAAGTGCCAAACATTAAAAAAATAAGTACAAACACTTCAAAACATGTGTTTGTTTTAAAGGGTTGCCTCAAAAAGTCTCATTGTTAAATATTATTTACTTAATTATTTGCGGATATTTTTAAGGGCGTTAACACAAAAAAGTTGAAAACTCCCCTAACATAGTTTTTCTTTTCGTCTTTTTCAATTTTTCAACGGATTACACCTCTCTTATATAAACGATTTTTCATTTAATCTAAGGGCAATGATGTTAAGACCTTTATTACCCAATGTAATCCGTATTTTTTCACTGGTCGCAATGTTTGTTTTAGCGCGAGCGTGCATTCAATTTTTGCGTGTTTATAAATGTATTCTGCATAGTCACTTGCACCTTTATGCATTACTTCACTATACTCCCTATTCCATAGCTAGCTATAACATATACTGACCCAACGGACCTCGGGTAATCTAGAATATACAGTGCCGCCAAAAAGAAAGTTGTCATATTTTCAAAAACCGCAAATTTAAGCGTAATTGAATGTAACTGTTTAAACAGCCTATATCTCATTTTAATCGCCTTTTAATCCTTTACTAGCATGGATGTCCGGCGTTGACCGGGTGTTTGGAGGTGCGTGTTGAGCAAAAAAAAAAGTGGTAGTAGGAAGGCAGGCTCGAACCCGTACCGCGAAGGAGGAAAAGAAAGGGAAAACGTGACGTCTTTGCTGTTACGACCACCGCCGATCCGGAAGTGACGTAGGTTTAAATTAAGGCGAGACAATCGAAAAGAGGTGATGACTTTCGAAAATATCGGCGAAAAAAGCGACCTCTCCCTGTAGAAAAGTGCGCAGTTGAGGGTGAAGAAATTAATGTTTTAGCCAATTTTTCGGTATTTGTCGTCTGAAGTGTTGAGCTTGCAAAACGATACTGATCTTGTGACAATCCGTCGCCTCTGTCAAATGTTTCAGGCAGACATGAAAACATACATACATACATTTATATATTGGTAGCTCAAATTTTCGACCCACACCGACTAAAAAGCTTGCCCTTTCTCTGAATACCCTTTATGTAAACTTTCAAATGTTTAGACCAGAAATTGAGTAATTTGGTAAAGACCTCAGAGGTAAAATTTTTTAACTTTGACACCTATTATGACCATAAAACACTTATTGTTTTGGGCTCAAATCAAGTTATTAAGTAAGATCCATGTCAAAGGAACCTATATCTAAAATCTCAATTGCTTATACCCAAAATTGGCGGACGAGTTTGGTAGAGTTCTCAAAGGTCAAATCGTTAAACTTTTGCCCCTTAACAACCAAATTTTTGGCGAAAACGAATTACAAAGATTTCCCCAAATTTCAAAACCCTATATATCAAATTTCGAGTCCGTAGACCGAAAATTGACAGAGTTATTGCGTAGGGAAATGTACACAGACATACACTTTCATTTGATAGATATATAGATAATTTTACTTGTTCATATTTGACTTTTAATTGAAGCATCCTAGTGTTCACGTCAATATAAAAAAATAACTTCAAAGCGAGAAGACAAAAAGAAACCCCCCACAATGGAAAATACTTATTTAAATCTAACTTTGAAACATTAATGCAATACAAATACAATAGGAACACAAAGAAAGTCGTTAATATTTAGTAGCATGGCCCTTCTACAATTTGAATATCTTTAAATTTTGGGACATTCTCTTGAATTAGTCTGCGGCAATATTCTGGTGAAAGAGCATCCGGTTTCTCTTTAATTTTTGTCCAAAGTTCTTCTAGATTTTACACTCTGGCATTGCGTAGCTGTTGCTTGATGTAATGCCACACGTTTTCGATAGGGTTTAGGTGTTAAATTTTTGCAGGCTAATCCAAACACGAAATATCATGCTTTTCAAGGAATCTCTTGACATTGCCAGCTGTGTGAATAGGAACATTATCCTACATAAAGATGTGAATATCATTAAAATTCCGGCAGAAATAGGGCACAAAATTGTCAGTCAACATATTAATGTACTTGATCGAATTCATTTTACCTTGCAAGCGACCTATAGACCCTGAATTATTGGCGCTAGTAACACCTCATACCCAAACTGAACCTCCATCACCGTGCAGTGTTAAAACTGTACATCTAGGATTAAATTCTTCATCCTTGCTTTGATGGACGTACTGCCTACCATCACTTGCTTTCGAGTTCGCCTTTTAGTTAGCCTTTCTTTTAAGTTAACTAAGTTAGCCTTTCTGAACTTGGTAAAAATCACTTTCGACCAATATAAAGAGTCGCGGCCTTCATTGAATCTGACGAAGTCCAGACGGCACTTTCTGTTCTGTACAGAAATCATTGGCTTGTGCATTGGAATACAGCCTCGCAAATAAAATTCCTTCAATCTGTTTTTAACTGTAGAAAGAGAGCACTTTTTAACAAGATTACACTGTTGTTGGATGTGTAGAGCAGTTTCAAATATGTTTCTGAGACTGCGGATATTAACAGCATTGTCTTCCTCGTAACTCTAGAACGGTCATATTTTGGGGCATCACGAACATTTTTTTTTACATAGGCATCACCACATTATCAAGGCCAAGAGGCCACTCAAGGATAAGGGTTAAAGAGTGTACAGTAGAAATTGGACATTATAGTAATCATTAGTAATGAAAATTTGGTAAAGTTGATAACTTATATGGAACGGCTCATCAAGAACTTATTTACGTTAGACTTGAAGACAACCATATTGTAGTTAGCCGGAAAGCAGGAAAACCGAAGACAATTCCACAGGCGTGCAGTTCTAAGAAAAAAGCTTTGTTCATAGAATCTACGTTTAGGTTTAGGCACAGATAAAGAGTGGGGGGAATTATTGATAGTGTTTACAGCTAGACGAGTGTTTCTTGTGAAGGTTTGGCGAGGGGGACCATAGATTGAAGCTCATTCGAACACTTTCCATGAAAATAACGATACATCAGAGACAAACTCGCAACATCTCTTCTATGAGATAAAGGTTTCAAGGAAGAGAAAAGGACATCTCCTACGAGGCTACGAAGTCTATTTTGAACTCTATCAAGGCAGGCCAAGTCCTTTCTAGCAGCTCCTGCCCAGATGTGGCAACAGTATTCCATTCTTGGACGTACCTGGCTCTTATATAGATAGAGAATAGCATCAGCAGTGAGATATCTACCGGATCGATAGAAAGATCCCACCATTTTTCCAGCGGCCTTGGCAACAGATTTGATGTACGTGTTCCATTTTAGATCAGGAGTAATGGTCAAGCCAAGAAGTTTGTCAAAACTTGAGGCCTCCTGAAGACGAGAGCCATTCATTTCAATTGATGTCAGATGTGGATCAGAATGTTGATGATGTAAAGAGAGAAGCTTGGTTTTAGATGCATTAAAAGTAACCAGCCATTCTTTACCCCATTGTACTACGTGCTCAAGATCAGAGGAGAGAGAATCGGAGAGAACCTGGTCGTTTACTGTCTTAGATGTGCTACCATAAATGGTAGTGTCATTACCGGTGTGTTGGTACTTTTGTGCAATCATTCGTACGGTTTACTCATCACATTTTAATCTGCGGTCGATTACTCGATTAGATAAACTAGAAAGATGGAGATTATTCAGCTTCTGACGATTACTACGAGAGACTTGATGTATATGGACTAAATATAACGTTGTATCATCCGGGAACAACAACAATTACGATTAGATATGCTAAAAGGTAGATATTTTATGATTAGAGATGCTAAAAGGTTAATATTTTAAGCTGGCTATTTTAAGCTCATTTGTTGATGCGGGGTTTCTTTTTGCCTTCTCGAATTGAAGCTATTTTTAAAAATTGACGTGAACGCTAGGATACTTCAATTAAAAGTCAAATATGAACAGGTAAAATTATAGTCATAAATGGCGAATCAAACATTAAACATGGGTTTAAAATGTTAAATTCAATTTATCTTAAATTTGCGATTTTTGAAAAATGACAAGTGCGAACTTTCTTCTGGGCGGCATTGTTCATAGAGATAGAAACAATAATTATTATATGCATATCACTGAGCGGCAGTTATGAATATAATATTAATAAATTAAGCGATCCAACAAAATAATATAAAAAAACGACTCCAAAAGAACCGGTTAAGACAGAACTCGAATTTATTCCTTAATATACGAATTTGTGGCTATAGATTGTATAAGGTTATATACAGCTATGGATTTATACGTGTTTGAATGTTGGGTATTGTATGTATATGTATAAATTTATATAAGGAAAATTGATTCTCTGTAGTATATTAATAAGGGATTGTATTTACAAAACTCATGTAGTTGATGTCACTGTAGTAAGGAGATGGGTTCGTCGATTTCGAAGTGGCGACAGAAATGTGAGTGACAAAGTGCATACTGGAGTTTATGATCGAGGCATAGTTCATTGAACGCAAAAATGCACTGAGCATGATAGTCACGTGTTTTAATTGTGCCATTAACGTCTTTATAGCTATTCAACGTTTTAGCTTTCGAGTATAAAAATCGGTCTTACTTTTAGGAACTCTCGTGTATATATATATATATATATATATATATATATATATATATATATATATATATATATATAATGATTTAAAAAAAATGTGCGGAAATTTCTCGAGAGCTCTTTCGGCTATCATCTCGTCAGGAGAAATCAATAACATACAAAACAATATTACTGGCGGAATTAAAGAGCACTACGGGGTAATTTGGATGTGTCAGAAATAAGAAAAAAAAAACGATTAAAAGAAAGATTTAACTGAAATTACTGCGTTTAAAACCGGCTAAAAGTAAAAATTGGCACAACGAGGGGGGAAAACGGGGGAGAAATGGGTCAAAGTTCCCCAAAGAGAAATAACGTTTTCGTTGTCTTCTTTTACCAGCATAGAGAAGGTTTTCGAACCGCAATAAAGACAGACTCCAAAATCTTTAAATGGTTTTTGGAGTATACTTTGTGTAACACCTTGAACCACTCTATTTTATATTTATCAGCACAGCATGGATTGTCAACTAAATGCTGGCTAATAGCAGAGTCCAAGGCTACGGAAGGAGAAAGACTACCGGATCCTACCCTCCTGATTTTAGATGGAACGTGCTGGTTTATACGAGTTAGCAAATGCAAAGATGTTCGCCCGACATAACCATCTCCCTGGCATTTAAATTAATAAACAATATTACTAATTTAGGTATAAGGCAAACTATCTTTGCGAAAAGAAGGAAAAGCAGGTCTCGTAGTGTATACCAAACTCAAGGAAACACTTATAAACACGTCTAGCAATCTGTTTTGACAATTTAGTACTCTTGTCCCCAATCCACGGTAATTTTGAATAAACCGGACACTTCGCAGGCCCAAACTTTTTAGGGGATTTAAAATCATCAACCTTCTTGCCAATGCAGTCTTCAATAATGTCTAAAGGATAACCATTATGGATAAACATTTCGCGGATCTTATCAAGTTGGGAGTCTATTAGGTGAACATATCATGAGAGCTCTATGTACCAGCGTATTAATTAAGCCGACCTTGCATTATTTGGGTCAAAAAGACTACCAGTTCACATATAAGCCAGTAAAATAGACTTCCTATAAATGGTAGTGAGAAAGCCCCCTCTTGAACGTTTAACAAGAACACCCAAGAAGGGAAGAGAATTGTTCTTCTCACTTTCCATAGTGAACTTAAGAGCCCCATGCAAAGAATTCAACCTATTAAAAAAGTTAACGCTTGACTTTGCGATGAAAACATAGTAAAAGTGTCGTCAACATATCTGAAATATGTGGTGGGTTTTGTTGCAGAATTAAACAAAACGGATCCGTAATAACCGACAAAAATATGAACTAAAATTGGGGCCAACAGACTCCTCATTGAAACCCCGTCGACCTGACAACACATGATTTCACCAAAGCTAAACTCCACTGATTTGGTATACATTAAAATAAGTTCAGTAAATATCTCTTTAGGAAAGCGTGCAGAAGTCAGGGGACCACCATAAAGCGCGTTGGTACAAATATGTATTGTCTCATCTAACGGTATGTTAGTAAAAAGACTAGAGACATCGAAAGAACACATAAAGGATGTCTCTACATTCGAATCCAATCTACGTAGATATTCGACGAACCGAATGAATCAGGAATACAGTGCGTGCTGTATAATTTACGCACAGGCTGCAAAATTTCTACAAGCCATTGAGCCAAAGAATGTTGAGCAGAACCTATCATAGATAAAATAGGTCTCAGTGGAACACATTGCTCCTTTGTTTGGTTTACACATATATATGCCAGAATTTGATTTCAACGTCCTGATAGTTTTTAATTGCGTTTTATACCAAACAAAGTCGCTGCGATCAACAGGAGTGTTCCTATATCGGTGTGCTAAGTCAACCAAACTTGATTTCATCCCAGAGATATCCTCCAGGGAATAGGGAGTATTATTTTTAAGTTGAGAAAACAAAACTTCAAAAGAAGTGAGTGTTCTCTCTTTATTTATACCAGTGGAGGGGATACAGAAATCTAACCCCTTGGATAAAACTCGATTTTCGATGTCTGTGAGAACAGTTATCGAAAAATTAAAGATATATTTACTTCCGTTATTAGGCTAACAGTCATATCTTCTTTGAACCAGAGGAGCAAGTAGTTTATTATTATCACAGGAAGCATGTTGCTTAGCATATTCATAACCGATATATATATATATATATATATATATATATATATAAATCTCACCTGTTTGTTTAAATGTATGCATGTATGTATCATTGTATGTCTGCCTAAAACGTTTGACAAAGGCGACGGATTTTCACGAAATGGTGTCGTTTTGAAGCTCGACCCTTCGGACGACAAATATCAGATTGGCTAAAAACGTTAATTCTTTCACCTTCAACTAGGCACCTTTCTACAGGAAGGGGTCATCTTTTCGCCGATATTTCGAAAGTCATCCTTTCTTTTCGATTGACAACCTTAATTTAAACATTCGCCACTTTCGGTTTTGCGATGGACGCAATTGCAAAGACGTCACTTTTTTACGTTCTTTTCCTCCATCGCGTTACGGGTTCGAGCCTGCCTGCCTACTACAACTTTTATTTTTGCTCAACAAACACCGCCTAACACCCGGACAACGCCGGGCACCAAGGCTAGTATATATATATATATATATATATATGTAGCAAGTTATAAAATAATTATAGCAATCAAGCTACACAGATTATTCCGCGTTTCATCCATATATTCTGTGTAGCTTAATTGCCATCTTAATTGCCATATATATTTTATAACTTACTACCATGCTCTACCTACGTATTGAGTACTATTGAAGTAAATACTTAAAGTTTATGCACAAATTAATAATTTCGTATTTAAAAGCTGCTTTTAAAGATTTGCATAGTTATGTCTGAAATTAACATTAGAGTTGAGTAATTTTTAAGAGAGACGGAGAAAAGTATTGATTACGTTCTTAATATATTTTGTAATTAAAATAAAGCTGTTTTTTGTCAAGACTGTGTACCCGTACTTTAAATTTTTTCAATATTTGTTTATCTCTTTGGTATATTTTAGAATTGCAATGATTAATAGTCTCTGGTGTGTTATATGGACGTGCTTTTAAGAGAGCTGTTCCTAGAATAGATGCGTTTTACGACGAAAGGCTTACGATTATGGCTTCGAAAATTGCAGGTAGGAAATAAAACACTTGTTTCTGTTAATACTAAGGGTATTTCCATCCTGGCACTAAAATTAATCGATGGAACCAACATAGCGAAAATAAAATGTCTGGATTGCGTAAATATCAAGTCGTTGAAATGCTGATTAAACAAGTGTAAGATTAATGTGTCTCACGATCTGGTCAAGTGATTTATGGTGTGATCTATTACTTACACCTTGCTGACCTTTTAGAAGTTTAAGTAGCATCGATCTAGTGTTGACATTGAAATGGTTCGAAAATCAAAGAACCTTTAAGCGTTTAAAGTTCACGCTCGAATGAATTACTAAGTCGAGATAAACAATAACATTAATTTATCAAATCAAGTCCGCTCAACTGCACTCGTTTAATGCTACAAAATACAACGGAGCATTGTTTTATTTTCTCATTAAAGATCTACACTTTTAAAACATTAAAAAAGTGCTATTCTATATTATATTTCTCTTAATTTGCTTGTCTGTCTGTCCGTTCCATCTTTCTCTTAGAAACGACTGAGCCAATTTATCGAACATTTTGTACGGATCCATTTTATGACAATCTGCAGCGAATAAGTAGTATTGTACTGTGCGAAGCACAGTTAGGAATTACTCTGAATTAATATTTAAGTTTCATTTCTTCTCGGAAACTAGAGGTCCTATCTAGATGAACTTTTGTATGGGCCTGCGTTAGGTTACAATGCAGAGGACTAGATAGTACGATACTCCTTTGATGTATATGTGGGGTTTTATCCAGGTTAATAGAAAAATATTAGCACAAATTTAACAACATTCCACCAACAATTTGATATCATCCCTACGTAGTATTATTTAAAATTACACCATACTTAAGTAGTATCATTTATTATTTAAATCAGCTGTTTATTCCTCAACCCACTTCTCCAGAACATCAAATATTCGAATAAGCCGATTCTGGCACAAAGACCGTAAAATGGTTTCATACATTGTGTGTATAATGCATATGCGTGTACACTGAAAATGGTAAATATAATAAGAATTTCATATACCAATTTCCACTCAACATACTATATATATATATATATATATATATATGTTATATATATGTTATATATAATATTATATATATATGTTATATATAATATTATATATATGTTATATATATATGTTATATATATAATATTATATATATTATATATATGTTATATATATAATATTATATATATATGTTATATATATGTTATATATAATATTATATATATATATATATATATATATATATATATATATATACACTACGTATCAAATTAATAACGAGATAACATATTTTACAAGTTTCAGAAACTTACAGATAGTGTCGTATCAAAAGTTTCGGAAACGTTGCCAATGCTGAGCTGCGCATGCTGTGAAATTTTCGTACTGTTCCGCGCAATGCAAACAACTGCCATCGTAATTGCTGAATCCAGGGTATTTGAGGTGTGTCAAATTATTAACAACGCAGTTTGTTTTGGAATATAATATGGGTCGTAAAGGTGGTTTGAGTAGTTCTGAAAAGAGTACTATTACAGAACAGCTAGTAAAAGTTAAAACTACCCTCGAAATATCGAAAATGATAGGAAGATACCATCAAACTGTGAAGAACTTTGTCAAGGACGCTACAAGAACGTAAGAGAGCTGCTAAAGGTAAATCTAGGATTTTCACGCCGTTCTCTACTCCAAATTAAACGAGAAGTTGTTAAGAACCCTGGGTAGACAAGTCGAGAAGTCTTTGATTAAGCCGGATTAAAGAATGCCTAAAAAGTACTCGATGCCGCCTTCTGAAGAAATGGCAAAGTCTGTTAAACCTGTGACAAAGCCTCCATTAAAGCAATATCATATACAAAATATATTGAAATGAGTAGAGGACAACATCAAAACGGATTTTTTCAAACTTTTGTTAACGGATAAAGTGCGTGTCACTCTTGATGCCCCAGATGGTTGGAGCAAGGGATGGGTCTTAGATAGACGAAATCGTCAATGCGCCAACAAGGTAATGGTGGGATAATTATCTGGGTTGGGATTATCGGAGTTACTTTAGTTGGCCCATAGAGAGTCCCAGAAAGCGTAAAAAATGACGTCAAATGCTTACATGGCTTTTCTGAAGGAGCACTTTGAACCATGGCTGAAGAAGCAAAGGTTGACGTTCAGAAGAGCCATTATTTTTATGCATGATAATACTCCCTCGCATGTAGCAAACAAAAGCAAAGAGTATTTGCAACAATTGGGGTTCTGTGGGCTACGGAAGATGGAGTGGCCTGCGAATTCACCAGATTTAAACCAAATTGAAGACCTTTGGAGTATCATGAAGTGACGCCTCTATGCAAGTGGACACCAATTTAAGAGCAAAGATGAGTTGTGGGATGCTCTCCAAGAGGTATCGCGAGGAATAACTGTGTACAAAATCACAAATTTGACTAATTCTGTAGACTAACGTCTTTTACACGTCATTCATAAAAAAGGATCGCATATCCCCTACTAATTATATCAACGTAGAAATTGTTATGTATGCATTGTGTTCTAAGCATTTTTTCTTGTTGGATTATGTTTGAAAATTATTTCAATAAACAAGTTATGGGTATGTTGTGTTTTTTTCACAACCTCGTTAATAACTTGACGCACTGAAATCAACAGATATTCCTGACTTCCGTCATAGGTTCGCTAATAATGGTGAAAATACATTTATTTTCTGACTAGAGTAGCTGAACAGTATTGTGAGCATTTTCTCAAAGTTTCATGGATTTGTATTCACCTTAAATATTTAAAAAATGTAAACTCGTTAATAATATGATACGCAGTATATATATATATATATATATATATATATATATATATATATATATGTGTGTGTGTGTGTGTGATATAAAGCTGAATGTGTGTGTGTGTGTGTGTGGTTACGAATAGGATCCTATATGGTTGACTATTTTAAAAAATCTCATTACATAAATGATAGAAGATGCATCGAGACACAGGAATATGTATGTTTGATCTGGCAGAACAGTGGTTCATTAAAATTGTGGCGCCTGGTCCACAAAGTATGGAAATAAAAAAAATAAAATAAAAAAAAAACGTTTACAAGTGTTTTTGATATAGATGTACATAAGCATACTTTGATAAGTATGTTTTAACTTAAATAGGGATGGTATAATAAAACTGTGGGCTCTGCGTTCGCGCCTACCCTTCATAGAATGGAAATAGGCACAAACTTTAATAAAGACTTTTCATATCTATTTGTGTAAGTATACTTTGAAAATTTTGATTCAGTTTGAAGAAATATCGTTTAAAAAATTATGGGGTGTTCGTTCGCAGCTGACCTCCTTATAATGGAAATATGTCACTAAGTTTAACAAGTTTTTTTTAATATACATCCACAGAATATTGTGATAAGTGTTTCAGTGTGAACAGGTATGGTATAATAAATTATAGGGTTTATCTATTTTATTTTTACTTTCATCATATTTTGTTTTGTTTGTGATACCCCCAAATTCAACCCAAATTTACAACCCTTCCTTTTCATAACCTATCATACTTTCATAAATCAGAGTCCATTTTCTGTAGGCTATTTTTGAACCCAGTCAACGACGGGTACTTTTGCTAGTATATATATATATATATATATATATATAATATATAATACACACACACACACACACATATATATATATATATATATATATATATATATATATATATATATATATATATATATATATATAAGTAGTCCCGTTGCAGTAAAAGTATTATTTTATTTAATGACTGGTGGTCTAAACTGACTACCCTGGTCAAATCAGAGAAAGTCCACTTTTTTTAATTAGACGGAGAAAATGAAAGTAATTATTTTTAAAAAGTACAAAAAAATATTGTATATTTTCAACCAATATTAATTAAAAAATGTTACTTCGGTAAAAGAATTATTTTCTTTAATGACCGGTGGTCGTAGGGTGGTCAGTTTACTTCGACCAGTGGTGGTCATGGTGGTCAGTTTACTGACCAGTGGTGACCATATAGTGGTCAAGGTGGTCAGTTTACTGACCAGTGGTGACCAGTGGTGACCGGTGGTGGTCAGGGTGGTCAGTTTACTGACCACCCTGAGCAAATCAGAGAATGCCCATTTTCTTTGTTTTTATTTAATCAGACGGAGAAAATGGAAGTAATTTTTTTTAAGTAAACAAAAAAAACTTGTATTTTACAACCAATATTAATCGACACCTTTTTACCTGCTTTCTTTTTTTGGTTGCAAATCAGAGAAAGTCCTTTTTAGTTTTGTTAATCAGACGGAGAAAGTGGGAGTAATTTTTTTTTAATTAAAAAAAATCTTGTATTTTTCAACCAATATTAATCGTTTACTGCTGCTGCTACTCCCATTGATTTTATGCCTCTCACCACCACTGTGCCTGACGGCTGCTGATGCTACTCCCACCAATTTAACTCCTATCACTACTATTTTTGTCTCTGCTGCTACTACCACCGATTTAACTCCTATCTCCATTACTACTTTGCATTTCTTTGCATTTATTTTGCATTTTCACACACTAAACATGGATGGAAATACTACTAAAACATCCGCTGGGTCATAAGCTTTATTTTGGTACCTAAATTGCCTGGGTGGATTGTCTGTAGGTTGACTTAAACCGCGTCACACACACACTCACACATATATATATGTATATATATATATATACATATATATATATATAGCACGTTGGTCGGAATTTAAAGAGGATTAACAAATGTCCCACACTTTTAATATTTTTATTGTAATCGAAATCGGTGACATCACTCATTCGTCTATCAAATGGGGGAAGAAGTTTCACATGCATCCTCGCAGTGACTTAGCCCACAATTCACCGTAGTCTACATTGTAATGTAGAGATACTATGTTTATTATATGAAATTATTTTTACTTTTATATAATCTTGAATTAAATTTTCAAGGCAAAAGTACAATGATCCAATTATACTCACAACAGAACCATTCATTTTGAACACGTTTCTGTCTTATCAAGGAACCTACTGTTCATTTTATAGGCCGAACCATTCTGTTTGTGTGGCGATAAAACTTCGTGAATATAATTTTGTTGGTAGGGGTCATAAAAGTGTTTACTTATACAAAAATTTGGACTGTTTTTTCTTTAATCACATTTCTTTGATTATCAATATTTGATACTTATCAGGGGTATTCCGATACAAAATCTATCTAAAAACACTCCCAGGCACGTAAGGTATATGTGTGTGAAAGTTAAAAAAAAACTCGTTGTGAAGCATATAGGGAACGAATTCACACACAGACAAAGTACCTTTTATGTATAAGTAGATAGACAGATAGTAGATCGACAGATAGATAGATAGAAAGATAGATAGACAACTAG
Source organism: Euprymna scolopes (assembly GCF_053919585.1). Classification (NCBI taxonomy): domain Eukaryota; kingdom Metazoa; phylum Mollusca; class Cephalopoda; order Sepiida; family Sepiolidae; genus Euprymna; species Euprymna scolopes. The sequence goes on along the minus strand of NC_136505.1, from coordinate 37,587,283 downwards.
ATATTTATTATTTTTAAAATTTTTGAAAAAGTGATACGAACTTTGTTGGCTACATATGCCATACATGTTTCAGCTGTGATTTCGTTCGAAACATCGTCATTAGGCCATTACTCTCAACTTGTTTTAATCACGAATCGTTTGGAAAATACACAACTGAATAATTTATGCCAATATGTAGCTTTAATTTGTTGTAAAAAAGATAAACATATCATTATATATGCATATATAAATGGAAATTCTAAAATAAATTATGTACAATTACAACAGAATTTTATGTTTGTCAAAGTAGTACACATAATTATTAAGCTTTTTTCTTAAATCACGAAGATGGCCGACTTGTAAAAACGTGGGGATGCAATTACTTTTCCTCAAACACCAGGTTTATCATGTACCAAATCAAGATTTTTTTGGTAACATCGAATGGAAACACCATCTGATGAGTAAGTGGGAATCAGAAATTTTTTAAGAACACTTAAAATCATAAAATTGCTATCCCATTAACGAAACGGCTGTAACAAAGCAATCCAAAATGAAATAACAAAAGTTACAAAGAAGAAAAAATGTAAGTCTTTGAATTTCAACAGGTTTCGTACTATATTTGCTCTGCATCTATAAAATAAATACATTGAGCTTCACTCGAAATTAACGGTGATTCAGTTTTTATCATAACAATCTCAACCCGTTAAATGAAAACGGTATACATAGAAATTAACAATATTTCAAAAATAAACTTTATACATATATATATATATATATATATATATATATATATATATATATATATATATATATAGGAATTGTGCGAGAAAATAGCAAGTCAGACAATACCAACCTTAATTTATTTTCTTTAATGAAATTTTCTTTTTCATTTTATCTTTCTAGTTTCTTTGCTCCTTTATACGTTTTTCGTTTTCTTTTCTTCTTTTTTAAAAAAATTATTTATCGTTTTAAACGTTTTTCCTTTCATTTATTTATTTTAATTTCGCCAGATTACACTTTGTGACGATGTATATCAGTGCGAACACTGACGAAGGATATTTTTATTTCGTTTCTTCATTTTGCAAAAGATGTACACTCATCCAAATATAAAAGTCGAGTATAATCAGAAGTAAGAGTAAAATTCGTATTTCTTTCAAGGATAATGTTCTTTTAGAAAACAAGCTAATAAAGAGCAATTCACACAAAAAAAAAAAAAAAAAAAAAAAACAGCTACCCACGCAAAATGCAGGCATTTCTATAAATTCATAAAAAAACGTATTTAGTCGTTGAAGGGCGCAGTGATATTTTCTAATGAATCGACTGTAATATTTCAATAATTCTTATTTGACGACAAAAAAAAGCACATGCGTATATCATCTTACGTAGCCAACAGCAATTATGTAAACTTGAACGTACTGCTATTTTCAAAGCGGGTATACAGTTTCATATTCTGGTATCAGACTATATTTTGGTGCGTGCATCGCCGATTTGTTAGAACAGGAATATTACAAAATCCGGGTTCAATCCCAGCAAGTGCTTTACATTTTAGCTTTAAATAAAGTTAGTACAAGTTTTATTATTAGCATCAAATTGTAGGAAATTTATATAAAAAAATCATGGCCATGGTGGAACGCAATAAAAATCCATTTATGCAATACGTTATTTCCATGGCAAGTGCTCGTCTGAGCTCCAATCTCTTCCCCCCTCGCCAATCTTTTACGAAAAACACCCGTCTAGTTGAAGCCACTGCCAGAAAATTCCCCCACTCTCTATCTGCGCCTAAATCAAAACGTAGATTCCATGAACAAAGCTTCTTTCCTAGAACAGCACGCCAGTGGAACTCTGTTCCGTCTGCCTGTTTCCCACCTGGCTACAACTTGGATGTCTTCAAATCCAACGTAAACAAATTCCTGATGAACCGCCCCCTTAAGTAGACACTTTATGAAATCTCAACACTAACGTACAACGTACTGTACATGCAATAACCCTTATCCCTGAGTGGCTTCCGGGCCTTGATAAGTGGTGACCTCCTTGTAAAAAAAAGTGTAGTTTCATGTTGTCTTTTTCGTCAAATATTATTAATTAATATTATTTTAATAAATACGAAACAGTCATTTAGAGTAAACATTAGTGTTTCGTTGTCATAGAAACATGATATCAGGTCAAATTCGATGCCTATTTTGTTATGTCCCGGCTTCTTCGAATAACGTAGGCACATTTTACGGGTTCAATTGTAAATTTTATATGTATAATACAAACTGGACTTTTTAATGAAAATAATTTATCATGTAATAATATATCTATAAAATTGAGAATGTGTGTATGTGTGTGAGTGCAACTCTCAACCTATATACTCCACGAATTTTCGATCTACAGACTTGAAATTTAGGATATAGGCTATTCAAACATGTTGAAGGAATTTTATCAGTTTTCATACAGATAAAAGTGTTTCTTAGCTGTCAAAATTGACAAATTATAAATTGGGGGTCACCGGGTTTTTATCAGTTTATCAACCGTTTCATGACTACGCAAACGCGAATCATTCACATAACAACTTTCTTCTGGTGAGAATAAATGGGTTTGAAAACGCGTTTTAAAGATTCTACCAAGCTGGCCTAATGGTTATCGTATTCGATTCAATGTCTTTAGATTTTAGTTTCAATCTCAGCTCGAGTATTTCTTTTTACAAAGGAGTCACCATTTATCAAGGTCCAGATGTCACTTGAGGATAAGGGTTAATTAGTGTACAGTGGTCAAATTGACAGTGATGTAGTAATTGTTAGTAGTGGAAATTTGGTAAATTGGATTACCTAAGGGGGGACGGCTTATCAAGAACTTGTTTACGTTAAACTTGAAGATACCATATTATAGTCTGCTGGACGAAGGCAAATAGAGAGAGTTCCACAGGTGAGAAGTTCTAAGAAAAAAGCTTTGATCTTGGAATCTACGTTTAGGTTTAGGCACAGATAAAGAGTGGGGGAAATTATTGATAATGTTTTCAGCTAGACGAGTGTTTCTTGTGAAAGTTTACAAGAAGTGAACTGTTTAAAAAACATAATTCTCTAATGCGCATGTCTAAGATTCTTATTGTTTTTACTACATATTTTGAAAGGGATTTAACGTTGCGTTTAATACCGGGCAACGCCGAGTACATCTGTTTATATATACATACATCACACACACACACACACACACACATATATATATATATATATATATATATATATATATATATATAAAGAAAACCACAGAAACATCGAACTAATTTTAACACATGAACATATGTTTCTCATGACGACGGTATTTATAAATAGATAAATTTCATTTATTTCTGAGGCATAACATTTTGCATTAGAATTAAGTATATTTAATTATTTGACGTTGAACCTTTTTAATTAGAAGTTAAGCCTTTTTAATTTGAAGCTAGGTTTTACATTTAAGCTGGGCCTTCTTTATTTGAAGATTTTTATTTGAATCTGAATTTAAGCTAAGCCTTTTAAAACTGAGTTTTTTTTTTTAAATTGAAGTTTTTGTTTTAATTTGAAGACAATCTTATTTTAGTTGGAAGCTAAACAATTCAATATAAATTTAAGAATGTTTAATTTGGGTTGTAAAATTTCGAGTGAAGCTTTCTAAAATTGAACTTATATATATATTTATACTGACGTCGAATATTTAATTGAGTCGAGTTTTGATTTAAAGGCTAACATTTAAATTTTGAAAGTAGATTTTTAAATTTTGAAATGAGCTCTATAATTAGAAGATTACCTATTTATATGCGTTTTATATAAACTACAATTTTTTTATTGTGTGAAGATTTTGATATGTCTTTTATATTTGAGGTTAAACACTGAAGTGCATTTCAAGGCACTAGAATAGAAATAGAACTGGAAAAGAGCAAAGCTTAGTAAAGAAGTACGTTTGGCTAAGGGCGATTTTGAGCGCTAAAATCTGGAATTAGTACTGTAAAGAAAGCCATATTTTCTCTAAGGTGTGTAATAATAATGAATGCAGGTGACTGAGTCTGGTCTGGAAGGTAATAGGGAAGATTTGAAAATAGTGATTCATTAGGGAACAATGCAGGTGTTAAAAACTATAAAGAGCTACTCCATTGCTTCAGTATGTACTCTGTGGCACGATAATAGAGATTAGCATCACACATTTTTCGTTAAATTTTCTATCTCTCTCCTTATCTATCAAGCATATTTCTCTAGCTCTCACTCTCTTTATCTATCTACCTCTCTCTACAAGGACAGTCCGAATATATAATAATAATAATAATAATAATAATAATAATAATAATAATAATAATAATAATATATAATTTGAGGTTGCTATTATTCAGAAGTAGGGAAACCAATGAAATATAACGAGGTTACTACAAGAGTGCTCAATACGGAAGTAGATCAAGTTACATTTTCAATTTGTCTTATTTAATCAGTAATTTGTTGCTACACAGTCATGAGCATGTTTCGGTCTTCTAGTTCTTAGCAACTAGAGACCTCTTCAGGTAACAATGCTTATTCATGAAAGCGAAATTCTCTTTGAAGACCGAAACATGCTCATGACTGTGTAGCAGCAAATTACTACTTATTTAAAAAAAATTATATATATATATATATATATATATATATATATATATATATATATTTATATATATATATATATATATTGGCAACAATCATTATCAAGGATCGTTTAATTAAATATCAGCGTTTCTTTTTGTCTTTATGTTTCTGTTGATTTCCTCGATATGATAAGCAAAATTAAGGAACTAAAATACAAGCCAGCATCAACGAAATATCTTTTAACATTGGTACTTATATATTAAATATATTTAACAGCTAATATATATATATATATATTCGGAAATATATATGTATATATATATATATGTATATGTATATATACTGACTTATAGTTAACAAATAAAATAATAGACTCCTCAACACTTTTCCTTACCCTTCCTTTCTTAGCAGAAGATTTAAATCAAAATAACTAAATAAAATTTAACTAATAAATAATGACTAAAACATAAATCAATTATAAAAAAAACAAAATAAAAAAGCCTCATCAAACAACAAAATTGCTCCTGACTACGATCAATGATCGAAAGCGGTTGAGAAAAATGGCAGACAAAACATCACTCAGCAACCTAATAAACCACATTTTAACTGAAATGATAAAAATGCTCAGCAGATCCATAAAATCAAGAGAAAAATATAGAAGAAAACAAAAGCTGTCGTATTTAATCAAATGTTCCTTGACATATATATATATATATATATATATATATAATTTGAGATTATTGTTTTTGAGAGGTTAAGTAACCAATGAGGTTTAACGAGGTGAATACAAGAGTGCTCAATACCAAAGTAGAGCAGAATATACTCTTTATTTGTTTTTACACGAGCAGTAACATGTTGCTACATAGTCATGGACATTTTTCGGTCAGAAATTTACCAGTAACTAGATACCTATTAAGGCGATACAGCATATACAGAAGCAAAGTTTGCAATTAAAATATTAGGTCTTCTTCGTTACAGGGAGTTAACATTAGGAGGTTTCGTCAACTATTGAAACAATAAAATTTGGTGTATGTAGATAATAACCAATGGGGTTGTGGTTTGGGGTCTATATTGATATAAACGAATGAATGGGAAAGGATGAGGGGTTAATAATTGAGATAGATATAAGTGAAGACTGTAAAAATAGCATCTGTATGCTTAAACACATTAGTGTATGTAGATTCAATTAGAAAATAATTGTGAATTTTAACATATCTATGTTTTAAGTGGGTTCAGATTTAGAATTTTTATGCGTAGTCAGAAAGTGTACAACTTACGTTGACATCTTGTACATACCCGACCTACTACTATCATTCCTATATACTTTAGTAAAGAGATTCAGAGAAAAGGAAATACATTAAAAAACGCAAAAGAGGAAAGAAGAAAAGAATAAAGAATGAAAAGAAAGAATAGAAAAAAGGAAAAGAGGAAGAATGAAAAAGAAAGGGATATCCTTTACAAAATATTGAATAAAAACACTATTAAATTAAGCTACAGTTCCTACAAGAACTAGGAACGAATAATAATAAAAAACACAGCAATAAAATTTTGAATGATAAAACAAAAGTTAACCAGAGTTAAAACTAAATACTTGTAGTTGTATAGATAAATATAACAGTTCCCTCAGTAGAACTGTCTTGCAACCTGATGCTAACATTAGAGCAAATGGAGGCCGTGCTTTTAACAGATTCTTCATAGGTTAAACTAGCAACACTTTCAAGCAAAGTTACACTGACGCTAAAATTTCCTCACAATTTCCAAGTATAGTGATAAGGCATCATTAGCTGCATATTATAGTAAACTAACAAAAAAGAAAACTTAACGCAAATAGTTAACTAGGGAATTCTGACCCCCCCCCAGAACTTGTCAGTTACTTAACTTACCGTTGTATCCTTTGCTTAAATGAAAAAATCTTTATCACCAAGTTTAAAGATAAGGATAAACTCCTAAATAAGGAACAAGAAACAGCAATAAACCGTAGGCGTTACAAATCACACCACCTTAATCAATTAAGTCCTCATCAAACGCGCCTCCAAGATTACACATAATAAGATCCCAGAGAAATGCACCTTTTCACTTTAATTTCCACCAAATTTAATATTGGTTAATTGTATTACAATACCATCTTTGTCAGCAGCGCTCCGGAAAATCATTCTATATGACTATACAAATTACTTCCAAGCAATTTCGCTACATACTCCAACTATTTGTCTATTTCCTTCAAGTCATCCACTGTAATTTTTGTACTTGGCATACACATGTATGTTACATCCCATAATACATCTCTCTCAACTTTTTTTTTAATGATGTTTGATCTTAATAGAAATATTGGAACATTAATATTATCTGCATGGGTTGTGTTGTTGACCATGCTTTAACATATATACTACAGAAATGCTACCAACTTTATTAAGACTAAATTCAAATAAAAAGGACAGAAGTAATAATCAACCTAAACTTAAACTTTAACTTTTTGTTCTAATTAGAACCTATAGTTTTCTTATATAAAGCACTCTTAACCATAACTTCTGAACAGCCAATCCTAAACTCTTACTAGTCTCAACCTCACACAATCACCAAGTAAATTGTACATTTAAACAGTAAAGAATATGCACTGTTTTATAACAAACTTAAATATTAACTTTTAAAATTTTCATTTGAATCTACTCAAAATGAATGAAAACATATGGGCACGTAAATATGTCTACATATACAAATATATGTATACATATATATAATATATATATATATATATATATATATATATATATATATATATATATATATATATAGCCAGTAGAGTTTAGTTTCCTAGAAGTTCATCCAATGAAACAACATGTGTCTACCAAAATAGTGCTCAATGAGTGAACAGAGCAGGTATATAGACTTTCGACGGTAATTCTTGGCCTGAAGACGTAATCCACGAACGTGAGTGATTACAGAAACATGTATGCACATATGTAGCCATTAATGTTTGTATAAATAAAATTAATATATATATATATATGCATGTGCATATATATGTATATGTGAATAAATTCGGATCAATTACTTTATATCTGGACTTATTTGATATTTTTTGCAGTACACACCTTCTCTACTCTCTCTCTTTTTTTTTTTAGAAATCTGTTATTCTTTGCATTTTTATTTTTCTAATTTTACACCAAACACCTTCTTCCTACTATTATTAGCATTATTAATCAATACCATTTTATTACAAATTATCATTATCAATTATCATCAGATTCGCAGTCACCAACATGTTTATCTCCCATTACATTTTCATTAAACATTAACACAATTATAGTAGATAATTACATCTAAGCATGGAGATAAATTAATGATATACATTTTGTGATTTTATTATTATTATTATTATTATTATTATTATTATTATTATTAGTAGTAGTAGTAGTAGTAGTAGTAGTATGGCTATAAAACTTTCAATGCTTCGCATTGTAAAGGAGTCAAAAACTATGATAATAAATGGGAATGATAGTCGGGGGAATGGACGTGAATCGAAGGCATGTAGGAAGGGAAAAGACTAGAATCCCCACCAATCAATTATTTATGGTTTCACCCTTTTAATTCTTCCTGTTTTCCTTTTTTCCATTTTTCCTTGCTTTCATTTTTCTTTTCCTTTATCTTTTCGCCTTTCTATTTTCTTCCTTATCTCTAAACGTCTTCACTAACGTATGCGCGGATGGTAGTGGCAGGGCGGGTATGTACAAGAGGGCAATGTAAGTTGTACATTTTCTGACCACGTATAAAAATTCTTGTCAAATTAGAAGCATTTTTATAACTGAATATCTCCTGAAACCACTTTTAGCATATACATGTTAAAATTTACAGTCCCATTAAAAAATTGTTCTTCAATATATCTTCGGGTATATTCGACGTACTTCAGGCAAAGGTCAATGTTTATTTTCAATGTTTACCCCTTTCGCAATTATTTCATCAGTTCCAAACCAAATCGAAAATGAACTCCAGTTCCAAATATCCTATATATTATATTTCAACTATTTAAACCAAATATCGAGAGCGGAGTTTGGTAAAGACCTTTTGCACACACACCGACAATGTCACTTATAGATATATAGGTAGATAGATATAAATAGTTCTATGTGCTAGAACGAACTCATCTTAAATTATACGCGATTGTGCAGAATGTAGAAACATATATACATCGAATTCCGCGTAATAGTGAAATGAAATCAATCTATGAAGAAGACTGTGACACGTATATATACTCTCATACAATCTAACCATTAAAAGACACTCATGTATAACTTTTTTATTTTTCCTTATGTAAATATAATCATAACTTGTTACGATGTGCAGACCGTTTCGGTCGTCATTGATCTCATTAAGCAAAAAAAAACTCTAATCTTTTATACATCCTTCCCCCAAACTATCATTTTAACCCCCTCCCTCTTTAACAGCAGTTAGGTTTTTAAAATCAGATTTTAAATTGGAATTTAAATCCATAAAAACATTAACCAGGCCTCAGGTCAGACATGAAAATTACATATTGTTCTCCTCTAAAGTTAAAAATGCTCGTAAACCTTTTTAATTTTTATTTTTCTTTCTTGATGAGATCAATAATGATCGAAACGGTCTGCACATCGTAGCAAGATATGACTATATTTACATAAAGAAAAAAAAATATAATTTGCTTTCTTTAATTGAGCACTGTCAACGGTCCTTGTTGGAATTGAATGATTCTAAACTTTTGAGTATTTTTCAACTTGAATATACACACACACACACCTTCACACACACATATATATATATATATATATATATATATATATATATATATATATATATATATATACTCACCACTACACAACACATCGGATAAAACGTTTGGATAAAAACACCTCATGTATGCACAGTTTTCCGAAGGATCCAAATTATGTAAATTATAAACCCTCGTCTGAAAACTATTTAGAATCATGATAACTTACATAGTTTTATTTTTAAAAATTCGCGACGAATAAACAACATATTAAAACTAATTCACCCAATTTTGCAAGGAAGCATATGTTTAGAAGGTGTTCAACTTCAAACCTAACGCAGTCAAATATATTATCAAGCATCGTATTCAATAATCACATGTAGATGTGACAAGAATGTAAAAATGACCCCGGTTGACATCTAGAAATAAGATTAGAAGAACATAAAAAAACTGTAATTAAGCGTAATGTATCGAAGCCAGGTATCGCGGTATCATGTGTGGAAGTAAGAAAGGGTTTACTCAGTGACCGATGTGGAATGAAACATCCATAATTAATGCAGAGAATAAGCGTGGAAAATTATTTCAGAAAAAAACGAAATGGTTACAATATTAAATGACGTACGAAATATTACATGAAGAGATGCGGCCTTATTTTCGTATTTCAAATATTCAACTAACGTACTAGGTGATAAAAATATAACATAAATAAAACACGCTCACGCGTAAAATAAAGAAAATAACATACGAAGTGTCTTAAATCAGTTCCTATGTTATGTAAAAAGGGACAGACCCCAGTAAGTAAAAGAGCAAACAAGATAAGTTTCAAAATAATATTTTGTAAAGGTTAGAATCGAACCCAGTAAGAACAGTTTAAAAAAAAGATATTTTATTTAGGGATGCAGTTGATTGTTCATTCTTTTAGAAATAAATGGATATTAATTATGTCAGTTAAAAGAATGAAAAACGAGTTTAGAAATAATGATTAACACAATAGGTTAAAAACGATACAATTTTGGATTTTTTTGTTTACTAAAGGCGTGTAGATGCATGTGCAAAGCGCAAGTGTAATTTGAAACGTAAGGGAGTCACATTGTTTGCCCACGCCTCTGACATTACCAAGAAAGAAGATTCCCAATATATTGAGACGGGGTTCGAAGTTAGAGATAGTTAGAGTCAGAGAGAGTCAGAGTCGCAAACGAGAGTCAGAGAACGAATTAGTGAGAGCTGATGCCCCTGGGTGCGAGGGGGGAGAGGAGACCATGTAGTCGTAAAGGCTTGAATCCCTGACTATCATCCTCACCAGCTAGTATGAATAAATAATCATCTATATTTGTAAACAGTTGTCCTCATCTGTCGTCATTCCACCAAAAGGAAAAGGCAAATGTGCTTTGTCTATTATCTTGTAAATGATCTTTGTATAACTCTCTCAAAGTATTATATGCCCCCTCAACCATCATCAATAATGATCCCCCCTCTATATGTTAAAATAACTGTACACATCATACCTCTCAGCTTCTGTTATAAAATGTATTCCGTCATCTATCAACAGAAGAATCTTTACACTGGAATATATATATATATATATATATATATATATATATATATATATATATATATATATATATATATATACACTCTTCGATATAAGTACACCTCCACACAGCAATATAATCACAACGTGGTATCTAGACTTTTTGTACGGGCATTTACATTTGTCGTAGACTATTGAAAATTCAGTATCTTATTGCTATACATTTTATGAGATGATTGACCAATTTTTATGATTGCATGTCTAAATAAACAGCCACGTCATGAATTGGAATACACTCGATTTATTAGCCTTATTGTAACAGCTGTTGAATTCCAAAAACTGCAATTTGACTTGAGGACAATTTAGAAGACGTATATGTGATAAAACTGTTTTAATCTTCGAAAAAAAGTGACACGGAAACATATGGAATACTTTAGACTGCTTTTGGACCATCTTACACGAAGCGAGCATCAGTTTTTGAGTGGGTTAAAAGATTCAAGAAAGGCAAGGAGTCTATGACGATGATAGGACATGTGATAGGAGCAAGGAAGTCAGTTCACCAGAGTTGATTGCCCGCCTATAGAATATAATTGATACGGACTGTTGTGCTTCTACTGAAACAATAAGTCTACAGTTTAAGGTCATGTAATTATTCGCAAGAAACAAAAGATCCGGCAGAAAGACGTTTTCATGAGAGCAAGATGATGGTTGAGCTGATAAATTCAGATCCCGCAGTTTTTGATGGTCTGATAACCTGCGATCAAAGCTGAACTTATTGCTATGACCCAGAGACCAATAGACAGAGTTCCTAGAGAAAGCATACTGGCTCTCCAAGACCCAAAAAGGTCAGAGTAAAATCCACCCAGAAATTTATGATGATCATCTTTTTTCAGAGTGCGGGCATGATCGACATGCACTAGGTTCCTACTAGGCATATAGTCAACAAGAAATACCATGTTGATGTTTTAAGTGACATTTCCATCAGAACAATACACTTGCCCACAACTTCATCCTTGTAACAGACTATTTTACCAAGATGAGGATCAAGGCAGTACCACACCTTCCCTTTAGTCCAGACATTGTCCTTTCTTACTTTTGGTTATTCCCTCAGCTCACAAGAGACCTTAGATATTGTCCCTATGAGACAATTAAGGAGATGGAAGAGGATGTTACAAGGGCCAGTGACATAACCACACAAAAGGACTTCAACGATATTATCCCATTGATTATTGTACACGAAATAACCCTTATCCCCGAGTGGCTTACAGGCCTTGATAAGTGGTGACCCCCATGTAAAAAAAGAAAAAAACGGGCCTTACAGAAGTTAGAACTGTATAGCAAGTGCATTTCAGCCCCAATTATTCCGAATGGGGATTCCAGTTTCATGTGTCTAATATCAATAAAAGTTCTCATACGAAAAGATTCTAGAAACTTATTTATGGCACCTCGTAATTTATATTAAACGCAGTTGAATAAAATTAACTTTCGCTTCCCTTATTTTGACCTTGATTGATAAAATTCAATAAGCGATCTTCTGGAGAAAGGGTGAAGAATCGCTATTTTCCCTGTCGATATTATCTATTGCACAATTATCATTGCATAAGTTTTGACCTTGATGTATATTTTTTAGTTCCTAACAGAAAGAGACTTCATACCATGCCTGGAGCAATTTCCATATAAAAACATAAAAAAATGAATGTGTAGTTTCAATTTCTAGGTACGTCCTCTTATCTCTGAGTCGTTTTGTCTGTAGGCTGTTCTGTCACATTTCAGTTTTGACCAAATATTTCTATAAGAGGCTCCGTCCGTCGGTGTTTCTGTCACATGTAAGTTTGTAATAGAATTATTTCGCTTAACGTTTAATTGAATTTTCATCACAAAATAGTACATTAAATAGATTAATAGTTTTTCCACCGAAAAGAATATTATATTTTTAGTCATTTTTTTTGTTATTGTTGGTAAGTATATTTGTTTCGTTTACAACCTCGCATGACCAATCGCTTGACCATTCGTCACAAAACTTGTTCAAATTATCGACCATGTATTTGGTTGGTGCAAAAGTAATGTCGTTTTTTAACATTCAACTTCAAAAGTTGAACCCCCATTCTATGATAGATTTATTAATCGAAATAAAACATTACAATTTACATGTTTTTGCCAACGAGAAACAAGTTTATTTATCCCATTCGGACTTATTGAAGCGATAAAGTTCTTGAAGGCCAAGTCGACATCATCTTGGCTTTTGAAGCATTTTTCGCGCAGGAAGTTGTCAAGATATTGAAAAAGTGATAATCAGTGGGCGAGAGCTCTGGTGAATATGGCGAATGAGGCAGTATCTCGTAGCCCAATTCATTCAGCTTCTGTAGGGTCAGTTGAGCAATATTCGGGCGAGCGTTGTCATAGAGGAAAATTAGTCCTTTCATATTGACCAATCTCGGGTACATACGTTATAGCTTCTGGTGCATTTCGTCAATTTGTCGGTAGTACTTCGCTATAATCGTTTCACCCGGATTCAAGAAGCTGTGATGGACGAAATCGGCCGCAGACAACCAAACAGTCAGCATAACCTTTTTTGTTCAATTTCGGTTTCGGGAAGGGTTGTGGGGCTTTTCCGCCATCCAACCACTGTGCTGACCGTCACCGGGTGTCGTTGAGGACCCACTTTTCATCACACGTCACAATCAGCTCGAGAAATGGGTTGATTTTGTTGCACAGAAGAAGCGTACAAGAAACTTCAAAACGTCGATCTTTTATTAGCGTTCAATTAATGCGGCACCCATCTATCCAACTTTTTTTTACTTCTCTATTTGCTTTAAATGACGAACGACTGTTGAATGGTTGATCCCCAGTTCAACAGCAACTTCTCGTTTGGTTTCTCGAGTATTGGCCTCAATTAAAGCTTTGAAGTGTTCGTTATCAACCGCAGTCGGCCGCGACTGTCTCCATCTTCGTCACAATTGCGAAATTTCTTGAACCATCGTTGTACCACACGTTCATTAGTGGTTCCTGGGTAAACGCATCATTGATATCACGAGCAGTATCGGCAGCTTTTCGACCTAGTTTAAACTGAACAAGAAAATCGTGAGGATTTTTACTTTGTCCGTTCTGTCGAAAAGCCTGCAAAAAATGAATGAAGAGATTAAGAACGGTAGCAAATAACACGATTCAACAGAGCGAAAAAACGCTCTTCAAAATGATATATAACGTTGCTATATATATATCAATGAATTAATTCAGAAATCATATATAAATTAATATATGTTAGAAAACGATATTGTTTTTGCACCAACCTAATAATTTTAAAATTGCTTTCAGTTCACGGTAGGTCAAACTCAATGTACGAAAACGGTCCAAATCAATTTTGACAATAACTTTAGCTGTGCTCATCGTAAAATCTCGCTAAATGTCTTATAATGTAGTAAATTACGTTCCTCAAATTATATCACCCAAGGTTGGACATTTAACATTGCCCCTAAGAAGTTATGTTACAATTTGTGGTTTATGCTCTACGCTTAAAACCATCACACCTCACTCATATGCGTACACATGCTTCAGTCCAAACAACTTCATATATTAGTCCTCGCGCGAAAGAGCAGGACACAAAATGTTTTAAATAATAATAGAATAACAATAACAAAGACTTTCGCTGGCGAGGACTACTATTGAGCGTACCCAGTTATACAGTTCTTTTGAAATTTTCATCTCTATTTTTCTCGTTATCTAGTGAATATTTTTAATGAAACCTATATGAAATATGTTCCTTAAATTGTAAAGATTTTCTATTCTGAAAGAAGTTTAAAAAATTAAATCTAAAAAAGTTATTTTAAAGTTTTTGTTAAAAAATTCAGATTTTCTCATTATTCAGACATGCATGACAAAGAGAGAGTTGCAAAAAGAGTTGTGGTGTGAGGAGAAATACAAACTGAAACAGAGAGAATATTCAGATCTGTAATAATACAAAGAAGGAGTTGCAAAATGAGTTGTGGTGTGAGGAGAAATACAAACTGAAATAGAGAGTAGGAGAGTTTTTATGAATACATGCAAAAGCACATTCATTTTTTTTAAATCCAAATTAATAAATTAAATAAAATAGAATCTTAAAAGATACGATACAAGATAGAATAGTATATCATCCAAAGCATGAAAATTGTTAAACAAAATGTTTTTACTATAGGCTTTAAAAATAAAGGTACAAGAGTCAATTTGAAATTTATTAATCTTCAAAGTACACTTTTATACATTTTACAAGGTAAGGTATAAAATTTTTAGACCTTACTTTGTAAAATTTATATATAAATAAACAATCTAGCATTGTAAAAACAGCGGCGGTCAAATATTTATATAAATGTATATATATATATCCATATATATATATATATATATATATATATATATATATATATATCCATATATATTTCTCAGAAAACAAGGTTTTTATTCAAACCGGCAGCATTCTTATTTGCGCATGAGTAACTAGATTTTACTAAAGTGCGAGTTATCCGCAAGCACATAATCAAGTGCGGCCGCCATTTTGCATCTCTTTATTGCCTGTAAACAAACCTCACACGAACATATGTAGAAATTTGAGGTAAGTTCACATTTATTACTTGCTGAGTGTGGCGACGAGAAATTTTATCACACATGTTTTGACGGAACTTCAACATCTGATTTTTTTAAAAATTCGATGTATAGATCTAATGCTGTTTGATAACACTTAGCCAAAAGATTCCGACTGATTAGACATTTTTGGAGGTATCAGTCTTAAATCCGTATTATTTTCATTCATCAGACTACTGTACTCATCTTGAGTGTAATTTTACCAACGTTTCGGTCGATGTAACCTCCGACCATCTTCAGGTATATTTCGAACTCAGGAATTTAGACGGAATAGCCATAACCGGATAGAGGTCCTAAGTAATTCGCAATCATGGCTGACGGAACAAGTGCACGCTACCCTCGTGAAGTAAATAAAGGGTTCCACTCGAAATTCCATCTAAATTCTCGAGTTCGAAAGAAACATTCCCAAGTTCGACAAAATACACCTGAAGAAGGTCATAGGTTACATCCACCTAAACTTTTTGAAAATCACCCTTAAGATGAGAACAGTAGTACGATGAATCAAACTACCCCGCATCTAAAAAAATCAGAAACGTCAATCTTAAAATGGCATCACTTCGGAATAACTTTATACAATACAGGGACGTAAGGACTATCTTCACGTTGCCAGGTGGACAAATATAGTCTCACTTAGGACTAATATTATTTATTAATTATTTAATCAATTTCATTTAAAACAAAATTTATTTCGTGTTTAGGAATAAATAATTCAAATTATATTCGCGTGATCGATGTGCTCATTTACTGTTTAAAACTTTTACTTAGGAACAAAACCGAAATATATCGAGTGACGGCGGCCGATGTACACAATCATTTCTACATAAGTCAATGTCTTTCGATCAATTTGTCACGCTTGACATTTTCTTTAGTCTAGTATAATATGGCGTTAATTGCCGCTAAATGCATAGGTTCAATGGTTGTGTATTAAGTATAACCGTCACCAACTATGTTGAAATCACGGGTCGCTAAATGCAGAAGAATCTTTTAAATATACCACATTCACAACAAAATGTTGACCAGCTACAACCATTGTACATTATTTTCATTTTTTTTAATCTGTGTATCTGAAACTAAACAGAATTTTAATGAGAAAAGTTACTGCCCAAGAACCACATTTTTCTGGCATGAAACACCACGAGTTTGCTTCCCAGTTAATTACAACATAGTCATTTTTAAGTTCAATGTTACCAAATGCTTGTTGGACCGGTCTCTTAGATAATAAACTTTTGCCCATTTTAAACCATTGTCTTCAATGCTCAATGTGTTATCTTATCCTCCACCATAATTCTTATTCTCTATTAGCTTTTGGACATTAATCATCGGTGACGCATCAGTATAACAGATAATAAAGGGATGGAAGCAATTATTGAGTATTTCTACTTCTTACGACCAATCACTACGTGTGTGCTTATTCAAAGTGTAGGTCCTAGAGAACAGACTATGTAGTAATACACTATTGGGTGCCATTTTGAATTCAATATTATACGATTTTTAATAAATCGTTCTATTATTATTGTCAGTTAGTACTTAAAAAATACTGTTAACCACAAACAAGACAAATTGCCAGTTCACATATAAAAGGACACTATTTAGGATCGTGTCAAACAGAGCACTGCAGAGAGTGTTGAGCATCGAGATGTCTGTTCACATTATAATTAAACTTTTATGTTAGTAAATTAAATTTCAACAGGTTAGAACAATCAGAGTAGCAAGAAAGAGGAAGGGAATTGCAAAGTCTAGCGGTTTGAAGGAAGAAGCTATTAGAGTAAGATTCTTTCCAGCATCTAGGGACCTCGACAGTGAAGATTTTGTTACTTGCTGAGTTTTTCAGAAGTATGCTCGTCGAGAAGGGTACAAATCTCATGAGGTCATCTAAATATATTCCATTAAATACTTTGAAAAGAGTGCAAGGATTGGACAGATGTTGGAACTTCTCGATAGTGCCGGGAATGTTATATTTGTGATTCATTTTCGTACCCTGTCTAGAATTAGATATTAGTAGTAACTGCACCAGTCAGGATGTGACATGGATACTTAATACATGAATGAATTGTGGTTTTGTAAAGACCAAGGATCCTCTTTGGTGTGAGTCATGTTCTTGCACGGTAGTTGAGTCTACCCTTTGCAATATCCTTGGCAATGTTCTTAATGCATTTGTTCCGATTACTGTTTTCTGTACATGTTAGGTCTAGGGTTCTCAGGTAGGGAATTATTTGTCATGTACATTCGATAACTAAGAGGCTTTTTGTAATTGTTACAGAAAGAAAGACTACCCTTTGTAACGTAAACTGTTACCATCCATTAACGATCCAATTCAATTTCAGACTGATAGTTCTGTTCATTGGTTTCTGGCATTGCCTGGAATATATTTGCACCGTTTTCCCTCATGTTTGTTATATACCGCGGTGTTATCAGCAAATATATCCATATCAGATAGAATGGTATCAGAGAGATCATTTATGGTTATATTGGATGAATAAGGTTTCAAGGATCGACTTCTGAAGTACACCTACCTTAATATGAAGTTATTTGGAACTAAGGCTATCGAGTACAACCTGAATGTTTTCTTGTCTAGGAAGAATCTGATTATGTCGAGTATTCGTCCAGAAATATCACAAAATTTAATTTTCGTAAAATCTTTGTATGTAAACTTTAGTAAAAAACAACATATACAATGTCTGTGAGATAAAGATGTTTGAACTCGCTGTTGAGATAGCTCAGCCCAAAATCATCTTATGTAAAACAAAAATGAATAGTCGTATGATTAAGTTTAATAAAATACACTTAGTAGTCAAATCGTCTTCTAGTGATTATTCATATACTCATGAGTATTACGTCAAGGAAACTAAAACAACGTCAGTGGGGAGTCATCATTTAGACATTAGCATTCTCGATTCAACTCAGCCCAATATGCTAATATCTCTCAGAATCCTACCTATGGTTACATAAAATTTGTCGCAGTCACGCCCGTAAACTTCTACTGACACTCTTAGGCAAAGTGGTTAATTATACTCCAAGCTCTCACTCTTAAATTAATACTTACAACTCTGACTAACTTATTATCTGCCTACTATATCTCGCAACTTTATCAAGTTCCCGTTAACTGTACTGGGTATAAGAAAATCTATCCAGCGGTGTGGTCTGGATTTGAAAGCGTTATAAAGTGTGGTATCATGGATTTATTTCTTCCAAGTCCACTTATCTAAAGAGGTAATATATACACGTGTTCCATCTATGGGTTAAATAATATATTTGCAGAATACAATACTAAAATTCCCCGAACACACTTGGGTATGTAATTCGCCCCTGTTCAAAACTACTATTCTGGCACATATTTCCCGGCTATTACTACATTTTTATCTCATGCATACCATCTTTATGTACTCTGAAAAGTACGCAAACTTTGTCTGGGGTCGATCATGATGTCCTAATATTGATATTTGAGGAATGTGGGATAATCTTTTAGAGGCTAATAATACCATATTCTTTCTTGCCTTCGCTCTAAATTGTACTGATTCTCAGTACGTGAGTATTCATTTATGATGACACGCCTACAAAACCAACACATCTACAAAACATATAAATATATACTTACTTTTCTTCATTTATACAAACATTAGTGGCTACATATATGCATACATGTTTCTCTCGCGACTTCGGCCAAAGTCTAGCTTCATACGGTTATTATATTATAATGGTTTCAAAATAAAGCTTTATATATACATTATAGGATTATTTAAAATTGTTTACACAAATAAGTTCGATAGTTCTATGGTGCTACCCTGCACTCAATAGAACTACAGTTCATTCTGAAATACAAAAGATCTAAATAAAAAAAAACAGACGTACCGAGGACAGCTTTAACCCCATGATAAATAATATAGCATTTTTCTTGTGCTTTAATATAATGTTAGGTATTATTCCATTATTTCCTGAAAAGATAAATTATTGAATGAAAGAGATGAAGTGTGGATCAGTTGTAAATATTTAAAAAAAAGTCAATCACATATACATACATATATATATATATATATAGAGAGAGAGAGAGAGAGGGAGATAGATAGATATATAGATTATTGACTTTTTTAATATATATATATATATATATATATATATATATATATATATATATATATATATATATATACTCCCCTGAATGTGCGGCTGTCATCGCGCACAGAAATCAGTTTTACTTTTTCCATAGCTACCAACGTAATAGATGTACTGAGACTAAAGCTGCTTTCAGGACTGCCAGCAACCACTGTAAAAGAGTAATAAAACATGCAAGAGAGATATATGCTCAGTCTGTTAAATCCAAAGTAGCTGAGCAACGGCTTGGTTCCCACCAGTTCTGGCAAATAGCAAACAGGATCTTGAACAGAAGTGTGCGTTCTATCCCAACTATCATCAATGGACCTGAGGTAATCTCGTCAGCATCAGACAAGGCCAAACTATTTGCCAATAACTTTGCAGCTAATTCTACCCTATGCGACAATGACCATCTAATCCCTGTATTTCCTCCTATAACAGACTACATGCTATGTAACATACAAATATCTGTGCGTGAGGTCGCCAAGCTAATCAAGAACCTTGATTCCAGTAAAGCAACTGCCCCTGATGGCATTCCAGTTATAGTGCTGAAAAAGCTTTGATCAGAACTTGCCCCCATACTTACAAAACTGTTTAAGCGTTGCCTTAAAGAGAAGTGCCTTCCAACACCCTGGAAACCCTCATCAGTATGTCCTGTATTTAAGAATTAAGGTGAAAAGTCATCTCTCTCTCAGTACAGACCAATAAGTCTCCTGTGTGTCATGTGTAAGTTTTTGGAATCCATATTAAATAAAGAAGTAGTCAACCACCTCAACAGAAACAACCTTCTTAGTGACATGTAATATGATTTCCGTTCTGCAAGATCTACAGCAGATATGCTAACGGTTATATCACATAGGATTAGTGAATCTCTTGACAAAGGTTTCCTTTCCAAGGCAATTGCTCTTGACATATCAAAGGCATTCGATAAGGTATGGCATAAGGGCCTACTTCACAAGATTTCCAGCTACGGTATTACTGGAAATGTTTTATCAATTATTAAATCATTTCTCTCCGATAGGTTCATAAGAGTAGTGGTTGATGGGCAGAAATCAGAGGCCCACAGTATTAATGCTGGAGTCCCCCAGGGGTCAATCCTGGGCCCCATCTCTTCCTGACCTACATCAATGATCTCCCAAAACAAATGCTTAAATCATTCGTTGATATCTATGCTGATGACACGACCATCTATGGCAACACATCAAAGACTGTAAATGACAAAGTTCTCTCTAATTCTCTCTCCTCTGATCTTGAGCACGTGGTACAATGGGGGAAGAGGTAGCTAGTCACTTTTAATGCATCCAAAACCAAGCTTCTAGCCTTACATCATCAACGCTCTGATCCCCATCTGGCATCAATTGGAATGGATGGCTCTCGTCTTGGAGAGGCTCCATGTTTTGACAAGCTTCTGGGTTTGACCTTTACTCCTGATCTTAAGTGGAACGCGTACATCAAATATGTTGCCAGGGACGCCGGGAAAATGGTGGGATCCTTCTACCGCTCCAGAAGATATCTCACTACTGATGCAATTCTCTATCTGGATAAAAGCCAAGTACGTACAAGGATGGAGTACTGCTGCCACATCTGGGCAGGAGCTGCTAAAAACAGCCTATCCTGCCTTGACAGAGTACAAAATAGACTTCGTGGTTTAGTGGGGGATGCCCTTTTCTCTTCCCTGCAACCTCTCTCCCACAGAAGAGACGTTGCGAGCCTGTCTTTGTTTTATCGCAATTTCCATGGCAGGTGCTCGTCTGAGCTCCAATCCCTCGTCCCCCCTCGCCAATCTTTCACAAGAAACACCCGTCTGGCTGAAACTACTGTCAACAATTTTCCCGACTCTTTATCTGTGCCTAAATCCAAACGTAGATTCCATGAGCAAATCTTCTTTCTTAGAACTGCACGCCAGTGGAACTCTCTGCCGCTTGCCTGTTTCCCACCTGACTACAACTCGGGCGTCTTCAAGTCCAACATAAACAAACTCCTGACAAACCGCCCCCTTAAGTAAGACACTCTATCAAAACCCCCAATACTAATGATTACTACAATACTATCTCATTGATTACTGTACACGCAATACCCTTATCCCTGAGTGGCCTTCGGGCCTTGATAAGTGGTGACCTCCATGTAATATATATATATATATATATATATATATATATATATATATATATATATATAGGTAGATATATGATCTTATATCATATTTATTGTATTATTCTAGTTCAAAGTATTTTAAATGTTATATACATACTAGCGAAAGTACCAGCTGGTGTCAGTTTTGATTGGATAGTAGTAAATTGCTACATTTCACTTTATGACAACTTGTAAACCAAAGGTTTCGGATACTTGAATGACATTGTTTGTGGATGTGTTCTTCTCGCTTATATAAACAATTGACTGACGCGGTTTATTACACTCATTATAATTTCTGCTATGCATATTCTAAAATCAATGAACACAATTTTTAATCTTGACTGCATTTGCGCCCTTAAGAAGTAAATCTAACTATGATTATTACACTCCCTCTTTGTCGATTGTCAATGTTCTTAATAGTTTTGACAATATGGATGGAACATTTCCCTCTGCCTGTTCTACAAGTACTTTAATGGTGAATGCTCTGACGAAATACAAGCACTCCTACCCCCTCGACGTAAATACCCCCGACAAACAGGACAAGCAGTTAAATCCCACTCCTATACAGTAGAGATCCCTAGCTGTAAGAAAGCCTTCTACTCCAATATATTCTTCCCCAGAACCCCTGGATTTGGAACAAGCTTCCGGATTTCTGCTTTCTCAATGTACTGATATGCAGAAGTGTAAGTGTTATGTGAACATACATCTTGCTACTCATCTTCCTTCATAATAACTTATGTCCCCAATAGTAACCCCATTACTTCAAAGTTGCACTCTGCCTTGTTTGGTGTTAAATGAATTTAAAAAAAAACTAGCAAATATCTTCTTATCTGACTACTTTTCTGTACTCTCTTTCTCTCTTCTGGGTCCTGGATATGACTTTTAACTATATCCGATGGTGCGGCCCCAGCTTCCGGGATTTAGGGAGTGTGGAGCCACCCTTTAATTGTCATTGCTCCCAGGTCCACTCAGACCTAGAGTGGTAGTACCTGTTAGGGTCCCAACTATGGGTTAAATAGAAACCGGCTTGAAAAAAACAAATATAATCTATTAAAACAAAAATTCTTCAAAATCACTGGATTCGGCATTAAATAACATGAAAAGGGTTGATATGCCATAAAACAAAAACAACAAAACCAAACCATCCTCTCTCTCTCTCTTCTGCTATATTTGGATTTGTAATCAACTATTTGACATAATATTATATAGTTTAGCATAGGCTGGTTGTTCAACAACCCACGTCAGTTATATTTTGAACGCGTATAAAGTTTGATGCAGGACAAACCATTCGGTATTTTATAAACTAGTATGGTTACGTGGCGTCGATCTAAAGAATAAATGGTTTGAATGCATTGTTTTTACGGCATATCAATGTTATTTAATGCCGAATCCAGTAATTTTGGAAAAAATGTATACTTCATGTTTTTTTTACATCTTCCAATTATTTATTCATAAAGTTTTGTTTGGTTGTTGTGTTTCCACAGCATATCAGCTCTCTTCGCGTTATTTAATGGCCAATAACGTAATTTTGAAAAAAATGTTTTATGCTTCATTCTTTTTTAAAAATTTCTATTTCTTCAAATATTTAATTAATGAGTTAGGTTAGGTTGTTTTGTTTTATGGCATATAAAATGTTTTCGAGTTATTTAATAACGAATGGAGCAATTATAGAAAACGTTTTTATGCTTCAAGTTCTTTAGAAATTCAATATGCAAAGCCTGAAATGGAAAACATAAGGCGTGTTAAACTTCTTGATTTTAGAAAGTATCACTTTATCTCTATCTGATACCCTTCTCTATTAATATCGCTCTATATCTCCTCCTCTTATTTCTTACAGTTTTCTTTTGTGGAATAGATGCTACACTTTGGTCTTATCCCGAAGCCTAACAAGTCTATTTTAGTTTTTGTTTAAAAAAGATCGTCCTCAAAGTTAACCTTTTATAACTAATTTTATTCTTGATTAACTCTCAACAGAATGGATATCATATAATGTAAAGTGAAAACACGCCGGAAAGTTTCATTTTCTTGAAGTATTCTTTTATCAAGCAAACTTGAGATTTATAAAAAAAAAAAAAAGAAGCTAGATAAAGTTCGAGAAGTTATTTCCCCTTCAACTAAAATAGGTGGCGCTTTTTGAAAAATAATGAAATTAATTTTCCCCGCGGCTTCTGGTTTGTGAAATTAATTATATTTGCCGTGACAAAAATATAACTTCAAACAATACCCGCAAACACAAACACACAGATGCACATACACGATTACGCAGCACACATACACTAACCCCCTCTCTGCCTCGTACATACAGACACATATACAGTCACTCATTCATCTAAGCCTCCTATGAATCATTATGTGAATCATATCATACTCGATATTACGCAAGTCTCTTTCATCTTGCGTAAGACTGAAAAACAAGTCAAATAATTAATTATAGAAATGTTTGCCATCTTTCAAGAGAAATTATTCATCATGCAAATAATCGATTTCCATAAAATTCGAAAATTAGTGTTTGTCTGCTTTAGCGCTGTCGATCATGTGACGTGAGACGTGATTCGATTATTGGTTATTCAACGTTAAAAAAGATAAACTGAACTAAAACGAACTGAAGAGGGCACACACGACTGAGATTTATGATAATAATTGCATAAAAGTTTATAATACAAAGAATTATAAATGCTTTAGTCATTTCCGATCCCTATCAACTACTCTAGCTGTTTTAAAAAATGCTGCCTTATTACCAAAACAAAAAAAAAAACAAAAACAAAAACAAAAAAAAAACGGGTGTGTTGTCACCATTTGGGAAAGCCTGTGCTAGGATTCATGAAGATCATGTAACTCTAGATAGATTTTAGATTAATAGAATTTTAGATTAATAGAATTTTAGATTAATAGAAACTAAAGAGGCAGAATGATTTAAATAACGAAAAAATTGAATTCATCGATAGAAGATGATAAAGAATTTTAAGAGAATAGGAAAGGCTATATACAAACTATAATTTATAATATTTCTTTACATCAGACAACAAGCTATTTCGGCATAATCCCATTATGATTAATGATATTCGGTTAAATGTTATATAACATTTTAATTTATAAAGAATATATAGTCTTGTAATTGTAGCTTTATCCAGCCAATTTTCTTTGAGGTAGAAAAATATTATTTTCATATTTTTGTGCAATTCATATATAATTTTAGTGGAGAAAAGTATTTTTAAATTTGAACTAACTGAAAATTTATCAGGGATTTCTCTAACAAACGCCACCAATGATTGCATCGCTGCAGGGTTGCATCCATGTATTTGTTTTCTAAGTACATCATCGTTAGAATGTGTTCCTATAAACATAGTTCACTTGTACTCATAGACAAAATGCTTACGACCCATTTGACCTTGCTATCAAATCCACTGTTGAGGTCTCTAGATACGAAATGATTTTAGACAGTTATAAATCTAAACATCGAGCATTATAGCGTTGGAATTCCCTTTCTGTTCCATGTTTCCCTGATTGTACCAACATGCAAACCTTCTAAATGTAATGTAAATAGAGAGCAAATCTTGAAATTCATCTATTTAGTTTATAAATTTGACTTCTAGCACATTAATAAATTATACTTCAGTGACAAATATTAGTTTAATTTGAATCGAATTAAAAGTAAATAAGATCACAGAGAATCGAAAAAAAACGTTAGATCAAGGTAAGTAATTTTAGTTTGGACAAAAAATCCTAAGAATATTTATCATAACGCGAAGAATGAACTAATCAATGTTTGTTTCTCTAAGGTATGTTTCCATGTATTGAAATATTAGGTTGGTGCAAAAATAATGTCGTGTTTTACTTAAAGTAAACGTCAAAAAACTATATAATTTTAGCATCAGCCTAATACATGCTAAAATTATTGATTTTGGATTGGCGTATGCTTAAACCACATTTCAATTATTCTAGTTAACTTTATTTGCAATTATACTTACAAGCTTAATGTCGATCATATTATTACTTTTACGTTTCCTTATGTTGACTCTCACATGTTCGTTTTTTTATACGTTTCAATCAGTGTATCTCTTATCTGTCTTTATCTTTTCATGTTAGGTAATAAAAAGGAACTAATAAAACAATTGGAATTTTCAAATAGTTAGTTAGAAAATATTATCGCTAGATTCAGCACTTAGACATAGAGGGAGGAAAAAAAAGAGACAGAGAGCAGAACGTAACTAATCTTTGACGGTTTAAATATTTGATTAACTGAGTAAACTCAATTTTTCTAGTTATTTTTATTTTTGAAATGAGACTTCATAATTTGCACATTCATCCTTTTTGCGGACTGTTATCTTCATCTTCTTCGTACCTGAAGAAGGGCAGAGGATGAGTTGGCCGAAACGTGGTGAAACAAC